>NW_026623233.1:9708737-9734858 GCF_030028575.1 Malurus melanocephalus
GAAGGAAGGAAGGAAGGAAGGAAGGAAGGAAGGAAGGAAGGAAGGAAGGAAGGAAGGAAGGAAGGAAGGAAGGAAGGAAGGAAGGAAGGAAGGAACACTACTTGAGATTTTACAGAGGAAAACAAAGATGTACATGGAGTGGCAGGGGTAGAGGTTATGGAAGACTAAGGAAAAAGCTGTGGCTGAAAGGAGGAGCAGAGTGAATCTTTTGTGTCGGGTAAGAACAGGAGACAAAACAGACATTAGAGGAAGGAGGAGTAAAGCTCTGTGACAGTAGGAGTAAAAAATTTTCCAGAGCCTGGAGGAGAARCTGGGATAAGTGAACCTCTGCCATCTTCTGCTGTGCCATCCACTGGAAGATGTGTTCCATCTCATCTACAACTGCCTCCCTACAGCATGACCATTTAGATACTGTGTCTTCCAGCCTCACAGGTAACATTCCTGAGCTCATGAATATGTTTTTTTCTGCATTACATTATTGATGTTTATTTCAAATGGCAAATTACATAAAGAGCCCAAACTGAATTAGACAAAACATTATAAAGCTGTAGAGTAAATAATTTAGAAAACCTCTATACAATCTTAATTTGCCTCCACCCCTCTGAAGATTCATGCTGATATCAATATTATTCCCATGGGATCAGGCTCTCTAGCGGTTCATGAGTTGATCTCACAGGAAAAAGCATTTCTGTACCTTGATTTATCTCCAATTTTGGGAATTTCTCTAATGCATGCCATCTGTAGAAATGTAGTGTTTTATAAATATTAACATTCACATTAGGGAAAGAGACAGTATTTCCCCACTGTTCAGAGGAAGAACAAAGATATCAGGGAAGAAGGTCTGGAATAACTTTCCATTTAACRTGGCCGGCTGGAACTTGGATTTGCTTTTCCAGGCTATTTAGCACCATTTCCTTTAAATCAGTAAAAGGCCATAGTCTCACAGTAAGATGCCACAGTGAGGACACACGCAGAGCTGGTGAGTGACCACCTGTGTAAGCACTGGCTGAAGTAATTTCCCTAGAGCTGCACAAGAACTCTGGTGAAAGCAGAGAAAGAACTCCAGCCCCCCAAGGTGCCATTAGATTCCTCCATCTTGAGCCACTCCATTTATTTTGGCATACCTCAGTTCCCTGCACACCTGAGAGTGTCCATTACTGCCACAGTCAAACAAGGACAGCACCCTTGATTGCACTCTTGTGATCTGGACCCTGCCCCACTCGTGTTTTTCAATATGGCTCTCAAAGAGCAGCAGTAAATAAAAGGTTACCCGGTAGGAAATCACTGATAGCTGATGAGGGAAATTCACACTGAAACAGCCAAGGCACTGGGTGAGGCTTCCCATATTAATGGTCTCCAAGGATGGTGGAGGGAAATGAGGGAAAAACCAAGAAGGTTAACGGGAGGTTAAGTAAGCTGAGTGAGTAGGTGACAACCACAGAAAAGAGAAGCAATAGATTATCAACTCTGCAGGTCCAACATCAGCATTTYTGGGCTACTTTACCAACAGCTTCCTACGCCTGATGCCTCCTTGCAGTGCCTGAGCCACAGTCCTATAAACAGACAGGGAAGGAGCCAGCACCAGCCCTATTCTGAGTTACATATATACTCTGGAGGTATTCGCACTGCCAGACTGGAAAAAAGCCAAAGTATCAGACCTCTTGGACAGCACTGTTTCCAAAGTACGGGCTGTACATTGATGCAAATGCAGACTTTTTTAAAGTCAGCACTCTGTGAGTGGAATTTGACTGTTTGGTAATGCTGTGTCTGATACCCCTGGGAAACAGTTAGGTTGCTCAGGGTAGTTCTGGGGTTGTTCTGGATGTTCAGGGCAAAATCCTTGACAAAATAGGGCAAAAAAAGCCAAACTTACCAGTCCCAGGAAGATGCAGAAGAGCTGAACTACATCAGTGTAGGCCACAGAATAAAGCCCACCCACAAGYGTGTACATAGTGGCAATCAGAGCAGAAATAATGACTGAAATATTGACATTAATGTCAATGATCACACTTATAGTCGCACCTAAGGGGAGAAACAAAGCACCATGTGTTAGTTTGTGTATCACTAATGTCTGATAAGGCCCAACTGTGCTGTTGCATATGCATGTCCTGGTCTGTCATGTAATAACAGCACTGATAATTCACCCCTCTACATTCTGCACACACTTTCTGCACCTTTGATGGAAATGGCAAAAGAGAGGCTCCTGAATCTGTCATTTTGCAAGTTCTTAGGAAAAGGAGGACAGAAATGTCCCAGCAGCTCTTCCTTTCTTTGCTCAGGGTCTGTAAGGACTACACTCTCTTGTTCTGCCTGGGAAAAGCAGAGATGCACATCCCTGATTACCACAGTCTTCAGAAGTTTACTGAGAATGTTCTTKCAGCTGCCCCAGCACTTGCAGGGCGCATCCCCTGAGGTCCCATGAAACTGTGTCTGTCCAGTGCATTTTAAAGTATCCTCACTTGAATCTCTTCTTCCAGGAAGCCTTCCTTGTGCTGGACTTTCCCAGGCTTCTCACGGTTCCAAGATTCCTAAAAATTGGTCTTACCAACAAAGAATTAAGCAGAAAAGGCACCTATTACCTCAGCCTTTTCCACATCCTTTGCCACAAGGTGCCCCATCCTGTGAAACAGCAGTCCACATTTCCCTTTAGTTCAGATGGACTGTTCCTGAGCAGGGAGGAGGTGATTCCTGAACATCAGCCTGAGTTCTTCTGGACTCCAGGATAATCTCCCATGGGATTCTTCCAAGCAGAATGCCAGAAAGGCCAAGTTCTACTCTTCTGAAGTCTATGGTTGAAGCTGTGATTTTTGCCTTGTTCCCCCCTCTCAGGACCACGAATTCCACCATCTCATGAACTCTGAAGCCAACTCTGACCTTCCCATCCCTAATGTGTTCTTCCTTGTGCCTAAGTGGCAGGTTCACCAGAGCACCTCCCTTCATCAGCTCCCTGATCATTGGTGTCAGAAAGATTTTGTCAGTGTGATCAAGAAACCTCCTGAACAGCTTGTGTCCTCCTGCACTGCCTTTCCAGMAGCTGTCAGGGTGGTTACACATTTCCCTCAGAGGTATTAGCTATTTCAAGTGACTGCAATGTTTTAATATCACRTTTAAAGAATTCCTCTCCTTCTGAWTAGGATGTTTTAAATGAAATATCTTGCAACAACTTCTAGTCCTTGCAGTTTTTGCAGATGGATATTCTGGAGCACTTATTTGGAAGGGTTTTGGCCATAGAAGGCAGCATGATGTGTGATATAGAAGACCTTCTGGGAGCTGACAGTTGTGTTTTTTGCTGCACAAAGAGCCTTCAAAGTTCATGTGCTTAAGGATTACAAGCTCAGAACTCTTTCCCAGCTGCATTTCCTGCATTTCCCAACTGCAAGCCTGCCAAGCAAGGAGTCATGGCAAAGAACAAGTAGCAAAGAGTACAGAGGTGAAACATTCATCAGTGAGGATAGGTGTGAAAAAAGGACTGAGATTATTCACAGAGTAGTTAAAATCAAAATCTTCAATGACCTTTATAAACATTGACAATCTTTAATTGTTGGCTGTTCTTTAAATCTAGAAAGGTATTAACGCCACTTATGCTGAAATAACACAGAATGGCTTGTCCTTAATCAAAAATATTCCTAATACTCTGAGTGTTCTTAAAATTATCCAACTCCTATCACCTCAGCATGCAGTTTTTTTAGTCTTTTAAGGATTTTGTGATGAAATTGTGGTAAACAAGCTCCCCATTGCTTTGCAGTTCATCAGAGCGCAGTTGGAGAGTACCTTCAAAGTTTATTTTTTGTTTAAAATAGCTTAAGCTAGAAGGCATTACCACATGCATGTGCATTATTAGTATGATTACTTGGTAAAAGTCAATTACTGGTGCTTCAACTCAAGGGCTTTCTCTGTTCTTAAAGGGGTTGCTAAATTCAGGCCTGAAATATAATTAAAAACCCTGGAAGCTGATTTTTTTCAGGACTGGATGAGTAGTTGGGTGATTTTCTATTGAGTCATAGTTTCACTAATTCTCTGAATCCTTTATTGAATCCTAAGTATTTTCTTCATTTTGTCAAGAAGAGAGCCATTTAAAATTGAAGAACTCTTCAATTTATTGATCAGCATCTGGTTTACTTCTATTATTTGTGTTCTGGAATGTTCTGTATATGTAGATCTCCTACATGCAAATCATCACTTTGTTTAGAAGCATTGGCAATGATGTTATATATCATTAAGTGAAATTTTGACTGGCTTCTCTCATCCCAGAGACGTAAAAGAAAAGCTGGGTCACATTTGACACAAAAGATACA
The DNA here is from genome assembly GCF_030028575.1 of Malurus melanocephalus. NCBI lineage: Eukaryota > Metazoa > Chordata > Aves > Passeriformes > Maluridae > Malurus > Malurus melanocephalus. The sequence goes on from NW_026623233.1 coordinate 9,713,033, forward strand.
CTTGCAATCATTCGTCACCCTCACTATTAACAAAAAAATTGTTCCTAAATCCTTTCATTCTTTCTGAAGAGGGACAACTTAAAGGTATCTGAAAATGAATAGATACCTTGCATGTCTTTCTCTTATCAAAATAATAAAGGGGTACCATTACCAGGTTTAATTGCTAGTTACCATGGGTCTTATAACTGTCACAGTCTGAATCATTTGGCTAAAGTAGTTACCATTTGAAGCCAGAATTTTAAAGCATTTATGATATTCTCAATAATTTCTACCTGTAATAAATTAACATTTGTACTACTTACTCCTTACCTAAGGCAGAGAAGATGGCAGCAGCCCAAAACATTTCTCCCATTAAAGCTGGAATAAACAGTAGTCCTCCCATCCTTTTTCCATATAGCTGCTGAAAAGGGTCCAGCATTGTCACATAGCCTTTGGATCGCATGGGTTTTGCAAAAAAAAGGCCACCTACAAAGAAAAGCAGCATAAGACACCAGCTGCAGATTAAAAATGCAATTCCATTAAGGGATAAAACATTCATTGTCAGTTAAGAGTACAAAAATGTCACCAATACTGTTTGTTTGTTTGTTTGAAAGCAAAAAGTACAATTAAAACTGGAAACTCTTATATGGGTCTACAGAATTACTTAAATACAGACACTCCATTAGTATCTCTAATCTGATAATAAATAAAAAAGGCTTTTTCTTAGTTTTTTTTTTTCTGTCTCAGTTTATGTAATCTTCCTTTATGGACACTGTCAGAGTTTTGTCTAATTTTGGATTAGCCAAAGGGAATGGCTTTTCTATCTAATCCTGTTGATTCTTAGACCAGAATCCAGCATGAATTTTCACATAGTCCTACTCTATAAATAAAACTGTCTGAGATTCCTGAATCAGAAATAGAATTTCACGTGTGTTTTTTGCACACACAACAAATCTGATTATTTCAGGACAATTCAGATCTATTACGTATGTTACAAACAACTTTACTACACCTGTGGGGTAGATCAGAAGTCTCCTGGGATCTGCAGGTTTCAGGTTCCCTCAATATTTGTCATACACTTATTTCACTTGTATGTGTTCAGGACTGTTGATATATCACAATTCTGCTCTGCCTGGCTGGTGTATGGGTTGGATATGTAAATAAATGTGCAAAGGCCTCCACTCCACAAATTCTTTCTGCCTTGGGGAAAAAAGGACCTATCAGGAAAGCTGGAAGAGCCTTTGCATGGAAACCTGTGTGGCTGAGATCTGCACATGGCTGTAAACAAGTGGACTTCTACCACAGTGAAACTGCTGTATAAGATATAATAAGGAACTGGAAACCCAGTCAGTTCTTCATGGCAAGATAAGTAATTTATTCATTGTAATGTGCAGAAAAATTCCTCAAATTTCTATGTACTCATATTTCTTCATCAAGTTCCCTGAACTGGCTTCACAATTCATAGTGCTTATTTGAATGCTGTCTTTAGGCAGGTAGATGCAGAAATCTTCCAGCATTTCCCCCCCCTATATTCTTGGTTTGATAATGGATTATTTTCCCATTCTACTTGTTATGTTGTCATTGTAAAAGACAATTAAAGAAGAAAAAAAGATAATCTATTAGGATCTTCAGATACCTGTCAATGGAAATAGGAGGTATTCTAGCGTTTAAAACTAAATTGCTTGAAAAATTAGGAAGAAARGTTGCATGGAGAACAAGCAGGGAGATTACATCTATCTTAGATTCTTCCAGTCAGAAGCAATAATATTTTTCCTAGCCTTGTGTTTAAAATTTTGATTATTTGTTTGTTTTTTTTTTTAAAGAAGGATATGCACAGATGCACAGATCACTCCTACAAAAATTCTTTCCTCTCTGTGCTCTGCAGAGAGATAWACAGTCACATATATGGACTTCTTTTCTCTGCCGTGGCCTTGTTTTCAGGGAAACAAGTCTGGATGTCTATAAACAGCTGAAAACACCCAGAGAGACTAACTCTTCTGCACTATTATTAATTTGTGTCAATTCTGCAGAGGCTGAGAGTCAGAAGATGCTTGTGACTACAATCCCAACAGCTGGTTAATGACATCGATGGATTGTGACCCTCATGGCCTCACAATGACAYCAATTGATCTCCAGGCAGACACCCACAGTCACTGTTTTCCTTACGGGAAATAGAGCTGCTCTCAGGGATGGGAACCACTCCCAGAGCTGGAGCTGGCCTGCACATGCTGAGAGAAACATCTACAGTGGGGAAGGTTTCTGCCTGGGAAGAGAGGATAACTAGGACAGGCCATTGGAAAGCGTTTATAAAGGGAAAAAAAGAAAGAGGGAGGAAAAGAAGTTGTATAGGAAGAAATCAAAGGTGAAAGAAGATCTCGATAAGCAATCAAAGGAAACAAAGGGACAGATTAGGTAGGAGGACCATGAGAATAGACTGAGAGATCGAGTAATATTAGAAAGGTGAGTGTATACCAGACATGTTAAGAGAATATAAAAAATACAGATTTTCTTTTTTTTTTTTTTTGTAACAACATGCTTTTTGAACTGTTGCAACATGATCGCAACATTAAATCTTATAATGCCATCTGTACTTAACACTGACACTGCATATATCAGGATTGTGCATTACATGTAATTTGGAGTTTTGAGCTACATCTAAGAGGGTGCGTGATCCAGTTTTAAGAAAATAGTCTAGTTGTACTACATACTTCCTACAGAAAATTAGAAAAAGTAAGAAAAGTTACCCAGATTCTTTGTGGAGATCAGTAAGGTACAAGTACTTCCCTAACCCAGAATAATAGTTGCCTAACACCAAGACTTTTAGGTGCACTGATACCTGGGCACCTGGGTCATGTTCCAGATCATATGGGCACTTAATGAAAACCTGATTTATATAAAACTTGGTATATGTAATTTAAACATACTTCCCACCTCCCATTGAACAATATGGTTGTAATARTTGAATAGTATTTGACAAGGAGTTTACTAAACTTGAGATATAAAATTTATAACAATTTTCTGGTTTGTTTTTTTTTTTGTTCAATAACCAAACCCTACCAGCAGAAGRGATCCAGTTTGCCTCAGCATCCTTTTATCAGTAGTTGTAGTTGTTTCATTTAAAATAATAGACCTGACATCAGAACTCTTTAAAATGAGAACCTGTTAGTTTTAGTCTTTGCTTACCTAAAATCAGGCTAAGGGAATATCCAATAGGTGCCTGAGCCCAAGCTAGACCATAGTCTGGGACATACACAGCTTCTGCTGTCCCATTGATGTAACCTCCTCCAACCCATGTGGCTGAAAAGGAAGAGATGGAAAAGTCTTTAACATCCACAAAGAAAGAATAGCTCACACACTGTATAGTAAAATTGTCATTATGTACGATATAGTTATTTTTTATTATATGAACTATACAAGTGCCAGGCATGGCATCCTTCTATTTAAGGCAGCCCTAATCTGAATTTACAGCCTAAGCATATGAGACAAGAAGTCAAATGGACTAAGGCAATCATCAAAGTATCTAAGTCTCTTTGTAGTCAGTGAAGATGTGAGGGCTGAGACCCCCACTACTTATCTACCATTATTATTTGTTGGTGTTAGTCCAAATGAAGGGGAGGTACAAGGGATAATCTGAAGAAGAACACTGAATTTGGCAAAAGTTTAATGAATACTTCATTTATACTAGGCTTCATGAAAAGAAGACCCTTAAAACCTTATTAAAATTTAAATTGTTGCTATGTGGAGCACATTAATAAACTCAGTTCTTGAAATCTTTCTGTATAGGGTTGTGGTGTTTTTGTTTGTTCCTGTATCAGTGAGCTAAGCTTTGATTCATTTATTTTTATGTTTCCTTAAGCCATATCCCATAAGGAATATGTGCTATCTCAAATACTTTATCTCTCTAAAAAGCAGTATGTTTAATATACTGCTTTATACTCTGCCATTTAAATCTAGGTTTGCAGTTTGAACAAGGGCAGACAGGTTTTTGTAACGAAGTTTTAGTTTGTGTCAGAAGCCTTTACTTTCTCATATAAGAGTAGTTCAGGGTTTCTGTGTAAAAAGTCAGATTATTTCAAAACGTATTTTCCTTAAACACTCTGCAGAATTTTCCCATCATCCACCACYATACAAGCAAACTTGATTTTAAGTTTAAGGCAAACAATTGGAGAGAAAAACAAATCAAGAAAATTTAATAAAAGCCTTAAGAAATTCCTTTAAYATCTAAATAACCACTATTTTCCACTTAACTGTGATATCTCTCAAGTACTTCCAGAGGTTATTTTGCTGAATTTCACTATRGCTTTAGAAGCAAAGATCTCCAGCAAGCAGAGAATGACAATTGTCACCCTTTCAGCATTTTGAAGCACAGGAATGGACCATTCTGTTCTTGTAAAARGTATAATGGACTTTTACGAGGGATGTGCGTGCAGAGAAAGACTGCAACAAAAGAAGTGACCCAGGGAGCCCTGTTAAAAGTAGATTTTTGGTTATCAAGATCTATTGTATACTACAGAGGTAAGAGATGATGCCCATGTGGGGCCACATGCAGACAATGGGTGGAGGCTGATGAAGAAGAACAAGAATACGTAATCTACATTAAAATTTGTCAAACATTTGGGATTTTGTGACTCTTGGTAGTGTGAATTATGGGAGTATAATACTTTGTTTATCAGAGTTTTAGAATAATACAATTGTTTGGATTTAAAAGGATCTTAAAAATCAACTGTTTCTAACACCTCTGTGATGAGCAGGGATGCCACTTACTAGCCCAGGTTGCACAAAGTCCTGTCCCACTTGTCCCTGAACAATTCCAGGGATGGGGCATCCACAACTTCTCTGGGTGACCTGTTTCAGTGCCTCAACACCCTCACAGTAAAGAATTCCTTCCTAACGTATAATCTACATCTATCCTTCTTCAGTTTAAAACCTCTACCCCTCATCCTCTCACTACATGCTCTGATCTCCATCTTACCTAAAGCCCCTTTAGGTACTGCAAGGCTGCTATCAGATCTACATAATCTTTCTCCTTTCTGCGTTAAACAATCCCAACCCTCTCAGCCCATCCCAGGAATCAGAGTTGAGACCAGTCCTGTTTAATATCTTTACTGATGAGGGAATTAAGTCTACCATTAGCAAATTCTCAGATAACACCAAAATGGGTCCGAGTGTTGATCTGCCAGGGTGTAAGATATGGACAGGCTGGAGAGATGGGCTGAGCCAGCTGGGTGAGGTTCAACAAGACCAAGTGCTGAGCCTTAGTCTTTGGTCACAATAACCCCAGGCAGTGCTACAGGCTAGGGACAGAGTAGCTGGAAAGTGGCCCAGGCCAAAAAGACCTGGGGGTACTGGTCTATGACAGCTAAACATGAGCCAGTGTGTGCCCAGGTCGCCAAAAAGCCAAGGGCAGCCTGGTCTGGAKGAAGAATAGTGCAGCCAGCAGGATCAGGAAGGAGATCATCCCCCTGTACTTGGCATCTTGAGTACTGTGTTCACTCCTGGGCCCCTCGCTTTAAAAAGGACAGAGTGCTGAAGTGCACCCAGCAAAGAATGATACAGCTTGTGAAAGGACTAGAAAACRTGTCTTATAGGGAACAACTGAGGGAGCTGGGTTTGTTTAGTCTTGAGAAATGTAGGACCTCATYGTTCTCCACAACTTCCTGATAGGAGGATGTGGTGATGTGGGGCCAGCCTCTTCTACAYCTGCAGTGGGAGGACAAGAGGAAATGGCTTTAAACCTGGAGACRGGTGAGATTCAGATTAGATGTTAGAAAAAGATTGTTGATTGCTCAGGTGGTCAGGYATTGGAATTGGTTGCCCAGGGATGTGGTGGGGTCACTATCCCTGGAGGTGTTTAAGAGGTGTCTGGATCTGGCACTGAGCGATGTGGTTTTACAGTTTAAGGGTTACAGTGGCAGTGCTGTATTGACAGTTGGTCTCTTCCAATCTTGATGATTCTRTAATTCTGTAATTCTGAGTTTTTCTCAAAAGGGCTGCTCTTAATCTGCTCATCACTCACCCTGTACCCATGTTTGGGTTTGCCYTGATCCAGGTGGAGGATCTTACACTTGGCCTCTTACACTTGGCCAGGTACCTCTGTATGGGATCCCTTCCCTCTGGAATATCAACCACAGCACTCATATGGTGTCATCTGTCCCCTTGCTGAGCGTGCCCTCAATCCCACTGTYCATGTCCCTGACAAAACTGTTAATATTACTGATCCCAATACAGACCCCTGAGGGACACCACTCGCCACCAAACCTTAATCCATGACTACCTGGAATGTGTGCTGCCTGTAGTGTCTCAAGCAGCACAGTCTTATGGAATAAGCACCCTACACAATATCAAAAGTAAATATTTCAAATGGGAAGCATATTTGTCTTTTTCCCCAGGAAATGCACGAGCATGACTTCTATATGAATGATACTTGGTTACAGGTGGGAATAATGTCCCATAGTCAGGGACAGAAGCCCAGCATTGCTGCAGCTGTGGTGAAGGGAGAATCCAGTTCCAGCATTGATTAGCTGGGGTTCCTACAGAGGTGTAGGTGTTCTCCAAGGGGCACTTGGATGCCATGCCTAGCTCCCTTATTTTCTTCTGGAGGAGAGCAAGTAAATTCCCTTCTGTGTGATGCTGTAGGGATCATTACTCTCCCGTGTCTGCCGTGCAGGCAGACATTCCTGTGTAACATGGCCTGAAGGATTTAGCCCTTATTTGAAATTTTATTCTTTGATTTCTGGATTGAGGTTTGAAAAATTGCTGCTCATCAATTTTTTCTTGCACGTGACTGTTCTGGAACATATGTCAAGAGCCACAGAGCTCTAGGAAGGTTCTATATGTCTKTTTCTGAGGGGCTGACTGGATAGTCAGCACGTAAAATGACTTAGGCAAATACACTAGAAATAAAATAATGGGATAAGATAGGATGGGATTTCMACCTTGGGTATTAGTTTTCTGAACCTTGTTTGCTAAGCCACAATTTAAAGTTAGTTTAATACCTTTATTTTTTGTGAAATTGTTTTTTTTTTAACCTAAATCAGCCAAAAGGAATACAATATCTAATAATCTCTGGAAAATAGATTTCATGTGATAATCTATTTTGATCTTCTCTTTGCCTGCCGTCTGAAGAACAAAGAAATGCAGCAAATACCAACATCCATTTATAACATGCACCCTAAAAAATGATCAAATATTGAGSGTAAGGAGTGCAGACATATAGTGAGACATATAGAAGTTGATGTTTGAGATCTTGATATATATAGATATATACTAGAAAGCCAGATTTTTGTCACTTCTTCAGGAATAATTCCTTGTCTGAACACTCAAATTATTTAATAAAGTCATGAAGTTGTGTAAAATGAAAATTATGATCCAAGGATTAGAATAAAATAGAATTGTGTAAAATTTCTTTTTCATGTTGAAGGATACGTAGCTCTGTCCAACTAAAATGTAAAAATTACATCAATGGATTATTACCTTTCGGGTCATGTTTGTGAGCATTTAGTTATGTAATATCAACTATTTCCTTTGAAGGTTAAACACAATCATCAAAATCAAATTAAGATTCAAATGTCTTGCAGATATCACTCCTTAAAAAAATCATTCACAAAAATAAGGGAGGCTAGTATTTAACACAACATTTTATCTATAATTATGTAAAAATGATACACAGGTTAAAGCTGTGTCTACCAGGGTATGATGTTAGTTATTTAATATGAGATGCTGTGATCCATCCACAATTCAACCTTTTCACTCTTTCTATTTTCATGGTTGCAGATACACTCAACCTTCMACATGCTTTGTGTTTAGCATTTCAGTAGCTGATTGATGCAGCTTTTCCTCTTCAAGATTATAGTATATGTCCAAAAATATCCACAGCTGTTATTCATAGGTAGTGCTTTAAGATTTTTTAATGTTTTTTAGAAAATCAGCTGTAATTACTCTGGAATCTTGACTTTGATGCTTACGCTCTGAATTTTATTTAAAATTTATAGGCTAACTGCTGTCATTTTCTCCACTAAGTAGCCCTAGAAACTTCTACCACTTTCATAGCCWATGCCCGTGGAACATTGTAGTGTTTGTCTCAGGCAACAGACAGAATAAAGCCTTATCTCATAACCCAAAGTACATGTACATATAAACAATATCCTCTCTGGAGATCTTTAAAAAAATCTTGTTTTCATTTTGAGGGGTTTCATTTTGAGTTCTATTTTATATTTAGACAATTAAATCCGCAGAATATAAAGAGGATGTTGGAACAGTCACATATTGCGAATACTCATGGTTGTGAGGTGCAAAATCTGTATCTATAATTTTTGAAAAACAAGTATGCCCTTGAATAATCCATCCATTTTGTACAATTTACAAACCTGTAAACATTTTTGTGGATTCTCATCAGCTTACTTTCGTAATTGTTTTATCATTACTTTACAAATGGAGTCCCCCAAACGCCCTCACTCRGACAGAACCTGGACTAACCCCTGGMTCAGCAGGTKTGTGCCCACATCTGGCTTTGTGTGCCAGGCATGGTTTGCTGCAATTGAACGCATAGGTAAAGCCTTATCAAGCTTTAATTGCCATATTTAAGGAAGGCATAGAGGATAAACAGTGTCAGTCCTTACAGAATAAAATCCGTGATAGCTTTAGGTACCCGAAGGCTTTGGGATCAGTCTGATATTCTACTACAAAGATGAGATACTGCRCCATCTCTAGAGCTGGCACAGTACAGGGTGTGAATTGTGGTGGCTATAGAAATTGCCTGATATATAGGAAAATTCCAATTCAGGTCTCAAATGTGCTTCAGCTCTTACACAAAATATTCCTTCAAAATAGGATYAAGGAGACTGGAATTTGTGTCTTCTATATGCAAAACCATTAATTGTAGCCACTTCTGTGGGAAATGCCTTTTTTAATCTCAGCTCCCCTGATTTAATGTTTACTGTTTTATGGCAACCAATATTTCTGTACAATATTCTGGTTTCAGTGCTCTTGAAAACATTTCATTCTGCAGAAAGCAGTCCAACCAGCTCTTGCTATGAGCAGAATCTCATCATATCTTACRCATCAGTAGCCGATGGATGCGTGATACAGTAAATTACAGCATAGTGCAAAAAGTAGAACATCTRACTGTGTTCAAACTTTGTTGACTTCCACAAAACTCTTTACTCAATATCTCAATATTCAGTCTTTGAATGAGCAAAATGGCCCTGCAAAGGAATATGAAAGTGAATTTATCTCAAATAAAGAATGCAGAATTTTGTCTCAAGTTTTACCTGGCTTTTCCTTATTAGATATTTGTGAAAGCAGAACAGGGCAAAACAGCAAAATATAAATATAGCCAGATAAATTCAATTTGGCAATTGAAAGGGCTTTGCCTGAATAGGATTTAGATTAAATTAAGAAGGAAAAAACATGCCTAAAAATTCAGTTGCCTTAACAACAGTGAAAGGCAAATTCATGTTTCTTATAATGCATTTTTGTTCCAATACCCATAATATAAGTTTTGAGATTTTGGACTGTGTTGTGAATATCTTATTTACCCAGGTAAGATGGCTGGTTTGACTGGCTCTGGGAGTCAGAGAGCACKGTTTACAAAATCAGTGAAGAACTTCTTCCTTCACCCAAGCTTTTCTTATTGATTTTACTATTGACAGCAATGCATTGTTTTGTCAAACTGCTGAAAAAGAAGCTAAAATAATCCACAAAACAGGTTTGCTGAAATCTGTACAGATTTGGAGTTATGCCAATTTTCTTTTAGAAAGTTAATTTACGCTGCCCACCCCCCCCCCTCCCCCCAATCTTTTTCCTTATAAACTTTGTTTTACTCAGATTAAAAAAACCCAAGAACACACAAATTTGGATGGTTTTAAAAACAATAACAGTTATTTTAAAACTTTCTTAATCTATAGTAATTCCATACTTTTCTCCCAAATATATCTGATCTACAGATGAATATGGAAGTAATGAACACTAATGATAATACATTCTTCCTGTAAGATTTACAAGTATTTGTTGCTTTTATATAGATGCTACATTTGGCTGTTCACTAAACAATTGGATAAAAAGTACATATATTTTCCCCATTTGCAGTATTTAACATGCAGATTGCAATTAATTCAGATAGAAAACYGACAACTTACAAGCTGGCTAGGAAAATAAAGATTTTTTTTACATACCTGTCATTGTAAATCCACCAACTAGCAAACCAATGTCTCTTCCACCGACTATAATRGCTTCGCTGCGATCTCCTTCACTGCCAGTGTTCTTGGTTTTCCAAGCAGCCCATATCCCTACTGCCAGGATTGCCAGGTAGAAGACAACTATGGCCACCAGTCCCTCCACATGGAAAGCCATGTTGAAGTCCCAACTGTTTCTTTTATCGCTATTTCATTAAGACCTCTGGAGAGAATGCAATAATAGGTCTGATTTTAACAAACCTGCTTTTTAGAATCAGTGTAGAAAACCCCTCAGATGCTTATTAAAGAAACTATTCTGGTGAATTTATGAAAGGAGAATTCCAGCTGTAATTGAGATTAATGTTACATGCCAATTAAAACGCCTGTGGAGCAACCACCAGAGGTTGCAGCCTCTGAATACAAAGGGGAATGAATGATGTGGCTGAGAGCTACAGTATTCTCAGCAGTCAGTTACTGAGCACTGAATTATTTTGGTGTCACCAAGTCCTCAGTGCCTCGGAACTCTTCAGTCTCAGACTAGTTTGGTACAAGGGATAGAAGATCTTGGCCATGTGGACTGTTAGAAAAGTCTCAGTTTGAAGACAAAACTGCTTTAAGTTATACTGGAACTATGGATAAGTAATAGCTACGACAGCAAAACACATCTTTGAAGTGTTTGCATTGGAATGCTAAGTCTTTTCCCCCTTGTAACGTCTCCCATATTTTAAAATCTGCGCTTTCTTCTTTTTTTGCAACATTCAATTGTCCAGCATGAGGAGCATCATTCTGTACTCTCTCGCAATTTGAGAARCAAACGGAAAGCTTAAAAGCTGTCGGAAGGCAGAAATGTTGAAGTATACTAACTACAAGAGGGGAAAACTCCCGAGCGCCGCGGGCAGCGGCTGCCCCGTGCCCAGCCTCTCCCGGAGCCCCCTCCCCGCCCCGGCCCCGCCGCTCCGCGCTCTCTCTCGCACAGCCCCGCCGGCCGGACCCGTCCGCGCTCCCGACGGCTCCGCTGGCGGGGCCATYCGGCCGAGCCAGCCCTACCTCCCGGGGCTCCGCGCTCCGCCGAGGCGCCTTGCGCGGCYGCGGCAGCATCGCCCGCCCGCCCCCGGCGCCGTCGGGCACGGAGAGGATCCGCCGCCCGCGCCCACCTGCGCTCCTYGGCCGCGCTGCCCCGCAGCCCCCGGGCCACGGSCGCCCATCCCGCGGGGCGGTGTCGGGGCCGGGCCGCCGGGGGCTTTGTCCCCGCCCGGGGCTTTCCGCCGGCGGGGGGAGGGAAGGAGCGGAGGCACGGTCTCCTCTTTCCCCGCGGTGCCGACGGTGCGCCGAGCGCTGAGGCTGCGACGGGGGTCTCGTGGATTAAAAAGAGGAAAATCCCTTTATAAAGGAGGAGGGTTCAGTGGGGTGAGAGGACCGCGTCCGTCAGAGCTGGGGGGAGGAAGGGGGAAAGACGTCAGAGTGATAGGGGACGTTGGGGGAAAGTAAGGATGACTCAAGGGAGACTGATTGTCGTGTCATGGCAGGGAAGCAGGGTTAGGAAGTGAAATTGAGGTGAGAAGACAAAAGAGAATGAGGGGAGATGGGAAGGAACAGGATCATACCGAACCAGGGGGAAAGAGGAAGAAAAGAAAGGGCTGGTCCAAAAGGACATACTGAAAAGAGAGATGGAGGAAGGGAAGAAAGCAGAGGTAGGGAGAGGGAAGCTGAGCTCTGTGCTCTCCTTGCCCTCCCTGACACCCTTCCCTTGCCACCCCTGGGCTTAGCACTGGGCAAGCACCAAGCCAAGGCATGTCTATGAGAGATGGTCAGGACCATCTTTCCCCACACCTCCCTTCCCAACCGGGTTGAACATGCATTGGCCTTTCCCAGATCTGGGACAGGTAGTTCTTTGGGAGTCTTTTTTTTTTGCCATGCCTCTTATAAACCTCACCTGCAGGGCTCCGGTAATACCAGCTTTCCTGTGCTCTCACTTTTTGCTCTCTGTCTCCAAATGATGCTGGACAATGAACTTCTTAGTGCTGAGAATAAGGTCACAYGTGCAAAGAGGACCCACACATGCCTTTGCCCCAGTTTTGACAAAGGGAAGCTCCTGCTGAGCTGTGGCAGTCTCTGTCAGCTCTTGAGACGCAGTTAACATGGGCCATTGGCTCATGAAAGTTGAAAAGTAGAAATAAAAAGCCCACAGGAGTACAGGGCTGCTATTGGCAAAAGAACTAACTTGAAGCAGAAAATCTAAAATCATCCTAGACTCCAGAGGAAAACTGCAATATGGGAAGATGTAAAATCAGAGAGGAGGAAGGTGGCAATTCATAAAAGCTCAGTCCAGGGGCTGGCACTTTCCCATGTATTTGCCAAGTGCCTGGCCAGCTTGGTTGGCAGGGTGGCTTTGTCTGCCTGCTCACAAACTGCTGAGCACATCACCCTAGTTAGCCCAGCCATTTATTATGTGCATCATGGGCAATAAATTATGATTGTGTGCTCATAAATTGATTGTGGGCACAAGACTGCTTTCAGGTCTGGCCTCCGTTGAGAAAGCCAACTGAAGGTGGCCAAAGAATTAAAGGTTAGAAGTGTTACTATTTTTGTCAGCCAGACTCACTGGTTGTTCTGTGGTGCTACTGGTGCAATGCTTGCTTTGGGAGTGCGCAGCAAAAAACGCCTTCCAGTAGCAGGCAGCTGAAACATATCTTAGACACAAGTGAGCATCAAGGCGTCACCTAAAAAAAAACATTGTCATAAACAAACACAAATAGGTATTTAAAAGGATATTATATACATATATAATTAATACAGAAATAGTAGGTAGAAGTCACACACATTGGAAACAATTAGGATATCTCAGTCAGGAAGAAAAAAACAAGTTGCAGCAATTAAAATGTGATAGAAAGTGCTTGGATGCTAAAGTGGATGTTAAACTAAGGTCACTCGAGGTTTTAATTAGATTTTAGTCTGTTTTTATTGATATGGCTTTGGGCTTTGAAACTGCTTTCACCTGGATGTAGTGAGGAGGTCTAAGACAATTATTTTAGTGAATATTAGTTGATTTAGTAATACACTATCCCTTATTTTCTCGTCTACTACTACAATGTCAGATAGATTTCTGTACTTTTTTTTGGGAAAAGACTGCACTACTCTGGATCCCTGCGTGTATTCTGCCATCTGCACCCCAACAGCATTCATCAGCCACACCTCACAGAGCTCAGCTCTCTTGGTAGCTGAGGGTGTGCACAAATGAGTAACAGTAAATTTTATGTCCCTTGGGAAAAGATGTGCTTTGATGCTAGAGATGGAACTGCAAGACCAATTCCACACAAGACCTGACCACATTTCCAAAGAGAATTACTTCTGCCGTCGGAAAGTTTAGAACTGAGATCATATTTTCCAGGAAAAGAGGAAATACATTGACAGTTTGTGGCTTCTAAAGCAATTGTACTTCATTTAAACATATTTTTCTCTTTTTAGAGGCCACAGCTTGAAAATATGCTGTTTGAAAAGAAATCCTGAAACTTAGTTTTATTTCTATTTAGGGAAGGACACACTCTCTAGTGGAAGGTGTTCCTGCYCATGGCAGGGGGATTGGAGCAAARTGAACTTTAAGGTCCATTCCAACCCAAACCATTCCATGATTCTATGAAAGCTGACACAGACTCCTGCTTTTAACCACATTTCTTTATCTAGCTAATAGGGAATGTTTCCTGGAGACAATGGAAGTTAGCCTTCATGTACAATATCTGTCTTTTCTTTTAGAGTAAAGATGTTACAACATTTGCAAAGATTTATTTAGCCCACATGCAGTTATTTGGACTCCCTCTWGGCCATAGTAAAGATTTTTTCATTTTTAAACCTGTATGTCCATGACTGAGACTTTGCTTAGGAAAGGATTACCCTGGATACGACTAACTGAGCTGATAAAAATAACAAAATTTGTTCAGGGAAAGTGAGGCCAAACTATCACCCAGTTTTTTTTCTCTTGGGTTTTTTTTTTTTTTTTTTTTTTTTTTTTTTTTTTTTTTTTTTTTTTTTTTTTTTTTTTTTTTTTTTTTTTTTTTAAATATTTCCTGCTAGTTAGTCTCTCAGAGGAATTTGAATTACAAGAAGTGTGAGGGATRGAAACTGAAGTCTACTGCCAGTTAACATTTATGTGAAGGACTATAATTCATAGTATTAAAAAACTCACAGATTTAAGTCATGATGTAAGACATCAAAACAATAAATATCTGTGTGGCTATATGTGCTTTCGAGGCAAAATTCTAATGTCTCATAGATTTCTATGTTTAAAATTTTCAGCTGTAATTATGCGTTTTATGAGATTAGATTAGACAATTAATTAAAAACACTTTCTTAAGAAAAAAGCAAACAACAACAACAAAACAACCCCAGGATTTTAATGTGTGCTCCCTCAATATAAAAGATTTTATTACAGCTGATTGAAGGCCTGTACTAAGAGTTTTCCTGACACTTATAGAAATATTTATGTAGAATTATTCTAACAAAGGGCCTCTCAATCTTGTGGTTTTTGGGGTAGTATCCATCTCCAATTCCTTCCACAGTTTCTTAACCATGGAGGCCCCAAAGAAATTTTCCATCCATTTGCTCAACAGCTCAAAGAAACCCCACCTGGATGAGAAGTCTTTTGGAAGATATATTTTGTGGTTGTGCACAGTCCCTGGCTACCTTGCTGGGAAGATACAGCTGCAGTTCTGAGCTTTTAGGATTCCAGACAGTGTAGATCACTGATATGACTCTTTTGATAGTAAACTGGATAAAGTATCAAAGAAACGGAATTTTTCCTGTTGTGGCAAGTGCTATGTGATGTATTTTTTAATACTGTGCCACAGTTCCAGACAGTTTATAGTATAAAACAAAGAAGCAAAACAAAACAAAGAATAATAAGAATCTAAAGTTTAGTACTTAAAAACATGAGAAAAGCAGAGTTTAAGAGTGTGTGTAAAATCTTAATGTCCTCTTGTCCATGTAATTTTTGAGTCTTGCACTGTATGGTCACATACTAATTTTTCCTTGAGATGCCTGTCTCTTCCAGTAAGGGTTAATCTTCACTATTTCTGTTGATATTTCTCATTAACCATGTGGCCTTACAAGTGCACCTCATTCAAACTTTGCAATTAGAATAAAACGTGATTTTCTCCAGGTGTTTCTGTGGTGCAAAGTATTAGTATTAGCATCACAAATATAGATAATTTTGTCTATAGAGCCCACTAGGGGAATAAGTGACATCTTTGTATAGACTTATATATTTATAATATAACTCCAATCAATTTCTGTTGCTGTTTTATGCAAATCTCAGAAGTAGCTAATCTTTTTGCTTTGTTTTGGTTTGGTTTTTTTTTTCTAAAATTCTGAAGAAAATAAAATCAATATTCAATCTAACTCAGACATCTGGCATGAAAAATTTCAGCTTGTACCCTGGTACCAGGCAAAGTTACATGTAATTAAAAAGAAACCTTTTATTGTGAGAAATTTTGGGCAGCCTGAACTGAACAAGTTTTTGAACACCCATTTTAAGAAAGCTGTCATTAAAAAATTGAAATTAAGGGATTGAAAGAGAAAATAGAACATGTTCAATTTTCACTTTTTCTGACACTATCTGTATTCCATTATTCCTGTTTCACTTTGTAAATAGGAGTGAATCTGATCAAAGATATACAGCTTTACAGTGAACTTTTACATTTGAATTATACTGATTAGAATGAAAGAAGTAAAGAAGTTGTGCATTAATAGAATTATTGAATATTGATATTGTTTGTTGTTTCCAGGAGCTGGTGACATCAAATCTCCATTGCTATATTTGCTATGCAAACATATTGTAAAGTGAAGGCCCTGATGCAGAAGCTGCTTTAATATTCTTTTCCTCATTATTGATCAGCATCACTGAACAACATGAAAAATAATAAGAAATAAGCAAAATAATTGTAACAAAATAAAACTATAATGCAAACTATAGGTTCTTAATAGAAGACATAATGCAAAGTATCTATTTGGCAAGCTATTCAAAAGTAATGCTTACCATTATTTTGATTTAAAAAAAAATTACAGTGAGTTGGGATCAATACAGGGGAATAGATAAACCAGAGATCCACCTTTCTTTGAGTACCATGAACTAAATGAGATCAAGCTGATTGAAATACTTATTGGATTTCTGGGGAAATCTGTCCCTGAGCAATAAATCTGTCTGAATAAAGACCCACCATTTATCAAGCTCAGAGCAAAGGGACTTGGGACTGGTGGACAGCTGGCATAGGAGCACCCTCAGCTATGGGCTAGCATTTCTACCGTTTGTCGTTCATGTTGTGTGACAACTTGCAGTGTGTCAGTGTCCAATCTCGTACCCAAGAAAGCAAGGAACATGGCCACACAGGCATTATGATCTTGAAAACACGTTTGTATTTTCCATCCACACAGGAAACAGAAAACTCAGTAAAACCCAGTGCTGAAAGAGAAGTGTGGCAAGTGAAGGATGCCAGAGCTTCACTGCAGCAAATAAAGTCACACAATCATGAGCCACAGATCCGTTTGCAGACCTTGGGACAATCAAGGATCATATTGCAAGAGATCCTAGAGCAAAAGGAAAAAGCAAAGGAAGAAAAGTTTCTGAAGCCTTTTTGGAGCCATTACTGACTATATGAACGTTCTGAAACCGTGGTGAAGATGGCTTGTACTGAATTTGGGCTTGAACTGAAAAGGATGCAAGAAAAAAAAAAAGATTAGCAGATGAGTTTAATCCATGTGCAGTTGTTTTTTACTTTTTGCTACTTGGCCCTGCAGTGACAGTCATTAGGGCTTGATGTTAACTAGCCTGGATTCAAATGGTCCATTATTTACTAGAAAATTTTCTGTTGTGATATTGGAAAAAAAAGTAGAAATTGAGAAAGCATTTTAGGTTTTAGAACTTAGTTTAAGAAGGATTTTTTTTTTTTTGTGATAGCATGGAAGAGACCTTTACAACAGCAGTTTCAGGAGAATTTTTAAAAATGTGCTTCTGTACCTTCACCAGAAAACCTGCACCACCCAGCATCATGCAGCTTTGAACTTAGTTCTGATAGAACTTCTGTCTTTAGAGGAAACCTCTAAAAATTTTGGTAAAATCTCTGATGGCTGGTTCTTTCTCATGATGAGCTTCAGATGAGTAATAGAACATTAATAGTTCCATGGATTTTCTACTAAGAAATCAGAAAGAAAATGTAATGAAAAGCAAACAAGAATAAAAACAAATAGTAAAAATCTTAAGCACTAAACTGAACCACACAGTAATCGTATTTTCTTAACTGTAATCCAAAGAGACTTTATGAACTTTACCTCAGAAGTTACTATTACTAGTAAGTATGGTGCTTGTGTTCTTATGACAAACATTGTTTTCAGTTCTTAATTTAGACCATGTAAGAACTGACAAAAAAACTTGAACAAAATCCCATTGTGATTAAAGCATGGCAATTTCCTTGGAAATACCTAGTGAGAGCAACGTGAAAAACTGGCCTTCCAAGTTCTGCTATCAGTAACTGATCCTAAACAGTACAAATTAATTTTCTCTGTGGCACTGGGTAAATTGATTTATCAAAAATTGGTTCTGTTTGGACTCAGTTTCTCTTTATTCTTGTCCACACATTTTGGCTAAAGAATCAATGATTTCTCATGGAAAAAAAATCTTGAAAAATTGGTTGGATTCTGTGAGGATTTTTAAATTAGATAAATCAAACCTTATAAAGTTGTTTTTTAAAAGCAATAGATTTTGAGTAGCATAGCTGAAATATTTACAGAAAGCAGAGGACACTATTTGGGCAATGAATTAGTCTGTTGCTATGTGCATGGTCTGTAATAACAAAAAAGTTGAAACTAGTGTCAGTCAATTAAAAAATCACAAGAAAGAAGGGAAATGTGTCAGCTTTAGACTAGTTTTTAATGTAACTCTTAACAGAACAATTCCTAGATCTCCTGTATAACACTTACAGAAACCTAATTAAAGTCTACGTTTGCTTAACTTCTTGTGAAAGAAGTGAAATCACTTGTGAAATCACATAAATTGTGATTTAAACTAACATGGTTTAATTCACAGTGCAAGTTAGACAATGAAAATTAAGCAGATTTTGATGGTCAGCCATTGACAGGAAAAAAACCACTAAACCATGATATTACCATCCTTATTCATGCTTCTAAAGTTTTCATAGTAAACATGACACCTGTCTTCTACAGAACTTTTAATTTCTAGTTTTAATATTGCCCAGCCTCTCTTCAAACATTCATCTAATTTGTCTTACTCCACTACTCTATTCCTTCAAGAAAACTTAAGTCTGTACCTACTTGCTGATGTCTTAAAAATCACACCCAAGACACAGTGCAGGGGTGAACAGAGGAAAACAAAAAATGGAAAGCCTTCCTGTAAAAGCCAGTAATACAGAAAAAAGTGTCAGCTTTATAGCAGCCAGTAAGCTGCATACAGCCACCAGGCACATGTCAGAGCTGTTTCTGAATTCCGTGATCTAATTTATAAGTGATCTACAAGAAATGCAATTTGGCATTTTCAAATTAAATAATCTGTCTAAATAAAAATAGAAGATGTATTATTTCTCCGCTGTTAAGTCAGAGGGCTTGAAATAGCATTTGCAGCCAAATTGAAAGCAAATGGTAAAATTATTTTGATTTTATCCCCTCTGAAGTAATTCCTCTCATCAACGTCAACGGATAGAAGGTGATTTTAAAAGCATGTGTACCACTGTCAGGAATTTGTAAACAGTTCTTGTAATTAGTGTGGGAAAATGGTATCTTAGTAGGTACATCCTTGGAGGAACGCAAAGGAAATGTGGGTGGTTTTTTTTTGGTTTATTCATAGCCTTATATAGAGTATTCAGAAGTTTATAATGTTTACCTGCAAGCTCTATGGCAGTTAACACTCATTAAATTATTCCTGAAGTTATGTAAAATTGTCAAATAAGAAAACTTATGTATTTAATGATGAGGTTCACAAAGTCAATAGTTCTGATCTGAAATACTGTCCAGTTTCACCAGGACAGTCCTTTCTAGTCACAACTAGTCACAAGTTATTATTTTATGAGTGGTTTCAAACTTCATGGGGGAAGTTTGTTGTTTGTTTTTTTTTTTTATTTTACTAATGAGCATTCAGAAATGTTATTGAACATAGTACGAGTTGAAACTAACTGGAGTATTTTTTCTTGTTTTAGAAGAAGTTTGAACCAATGGGATCAAAAAAGTACCTCCAATTTCAAGAAAAACTCCTCCTTTTGAGGCAGTTTCAAAGGATTTGGAACACAGAGGACAACTGGATTAACAGGATATTCTTGACCTTTTTCAAGATACAGTATAAACATATTTATCTCAATTCAAGGGATTCAGATTCCTGGGCATTTTGTAGCCCTTGTACACACGTGTATGATAGCAGGCATTGCTCTTCCTCCTGTGTTTATCACTTTGTCATTTGTTTCAGTCAGTGCTGCCTAGATACAAACGTCTTTTTTATGGTATCTGTAATGACATCGATTTAAAATAGAGTGATTTTATGTGTTTTTATGTGGTTTTATGCCCATTGCTATCACTGTTTAGTGGTTGCATCGCTATATAGTGATTGGGCTCTACTTTTAGTAATTCAGGTTCTCCTATGGACAACTAATTGCTCATCAGGACAATCCTGTGGATTTCAATGGTTCCACTAACAGGTTTACAAACTTCTTAAACTCTGAATCTCAGTATCTATAGATATCTTCAAACTAAGCAGCCAAAGCTAAAAAGTGCTTTCACTGAAAAGTTCTTGACTGTGGACAAAAAGGTCTTATCTCCTCTTTAACTGCTATTTAAAAATGCTTTCATCCAAACGCCACCTTTTTGTTTCTGTGTTTCTCTGATCTGAGTGTGTATGATAAACGCAGTCAGAAAGCTTTTGGCACACAAATCTATTTTGATAAAATTGTAAATAATAACTCTTCTATCGTCTGTATATCAATAAGTGTATAATCCCAATTCAAAGAGTCTGCTTCAGGGCCTGACAGAATTACTGTAACTGACTTCAGTGAAACTTGTATCAGCATGTTAAAAAAAGGTGAATTTTAGAAACAAAATGAAGTCCCCAAAAGCCACAGATGTATTACAAGACTCTTGGTCTGCAAAGCAGAGTTTAAATGATCAGAATATTCCAGGTTGTAAAACAGACAATACTTGATAAAAGAACATCTGATCACAGTAAGGAGGATTTTGGAAGTAGACTTTGAGAGTGGAATGGCCAATGTTGACCACAAAACTTTGTACCTCTGATTCTTGGGGTCTTGGCGCTGTTTGCAAAGCATTTGGGATTCTCTGTGTGTCAAAACCCCACACTTCATCATCATAATTGCAGTCACTTGCTAATCTTAATGCGCTCAAGGAATGGAGAATGTGACCTTTCAAGATCTGTGGTTCCTGCAGACCTGGGTCAGGGCAGGTCAAGAAAGAAGGAATCTCGCATAGCTAAACTGTTTTGTGAAGCTGTAAAAAGCTGAACTATCTGGTTTAAAATACATAAATTTTGCTAAAGATCTGGTGAAACTGACACTGTCAGTACAACATTCTTCTTCAGTTTTGATTAATTCAATTTTAAATTAGAATAATTAGTTGTTTTATTTATGAAAAAGAAATAACTGAACTCACTAACTGATCCTTAAGGTATTAGTGTTTTGACACATTTGGGAAATAAATGTAAATATCATGAAAGCTGGTGGTTTTCTATGATTTGTTGCTCATTGAATTGAAACTGGGAAAAACTGACATTAAAAATTGAAGCAAACCTGTCGACAATCCATAGATGCATTTCACTTGGGGAATTAGCTAAAAAATGTGCCTTGGAGAATGATGTTGGAAAGGCCTCATAAATTAGCTGAGGTGAAAAATTAAAAAATAAGAAAGGGAAAGAAGCCAGGCTCCATTACCCAGTACTCTAGCAGATTTATTGGGAAGTCACCCTTTCAGCTAGTGTTTTTATAACTTAAACAAATTACAAGTAAACATCATATTTGTATGTGACTTTTCATGAAAGCAGTGCTTCAAAGTGATTCATTATTTATTACACGCTCTGTGGTGTGCAGGCGATCCATCCAGCTGTTAGAAGTAATGAGAACAAGAAAAAGACCTTGTGTGCTTTGGCAGAAGATTGCAAACCTGGAGTAACTTTCAAACGATATAAAAGAAAGGGATTTGCCTACAAAACTGGTGAAGCTTCTGTCAACAAGTGAGAGGCTTTTCTGAAACTCAGTCGCTTCTCACCTCAGTTCCCACTCGCCTCCTGACTCTGAATTGGTGCTTCAACAGAGTGGCTTGTGTTTGTGTACTGGCTTAACCAGTATATGTGATTATATATTTATATATTTATTTAGATATTTATATATTTATTTATATATATATTTAACCATTCTTTCCCTCTCTTGATAGAGTAATCAAAAATATCAATGTCTACACATAGAAAAAAATTGTGCCAAAAATAAAATTGATAATTATTTTTTCTTTTGTTTTTCTTATTTTAAACGTATTTTTGTAATGTATAGACTACTATACATAAATCTCGGTTTGTGCTTTCATTTCAAGAGAGATAAACTGTTACAAGGAATTATGTTAGTATTTATAATAACATGATAATTACTAACTGGTTGGTATTTCAAATTCTTATACATATAATATAA
>NW_026623234.1:0-46050 GCF_030028575.1 Malurus melanocephalus
AAATTAAATTTTCAGTTCTAGTTTATCCTTTGGACTTAGGAGCATAGGGAAACAAGTCTACCAACACAGGAACAGATCTGTGTAGTCCATCTAAAATTCACCCCAACTTTTCTAAGATGGATTCACTTGGGAAATATTTCTTCATTGAAGACCTGTTTCTTTAAAAAAAAAACAAAAAAACCCCAAAAAAACAAAAACAGTTCTAATGGCGCAATTGGTACCATTATATCCATAAAATACTGTGGGTGCTGAAGATGTTTCATTTGAAAACACATCCAGCAGCATAAGAGCTACAGCTCACTGCTGCTGGGATTCAGCATGCACTAAGATGACCGCCTGAAACTCTGAATCACCAAAGATTTAATCTAAAAATTTGCCAACCATGGTTTTAGTTCTTTTGAAACCTTGAAAATCAAATTATATTAAACAGAGCATTTTAGTCTTATTATCACTGTCAGCATAAACAATTCAATCAAAATTATCGCAGCCAATAAAAATCAGCAAAGATCACAGGTTATAAAATTACCTGGTCACTAGAACAGGGAAATCACTATCAGTTTCTAAAAACAGCTGCAGATGGACTGTGCTTTTATAGGTACCATTAAAGGTATCTTAATTTGTACATAGTTATCAGGGTTCCCCTATTTCACATTGGTGCTTCAGAGGAGCTTTATCTGAACACAGTGTTCCATACCAGCAGCCCTGCAATCAGTAATAAAATATAATAAACCAGTGTTAACAGCACAGTGTGCTAGGTTTAGCAGCATGTCAGTCAATGGTTTGTTAGTTTGGCCAGGAAAATTCCAATTTGCCTGCAAATATAGACGGAGAGAAAATACCTTTTTCACCAAGTCTGTGCTGCAGATGTCATCTCTGGCTCTCACTCTGTTTTTTTCCCAGACCAATTAAAGACAGCTTGTCACTATTACTAAAGTGTTCTTAAGTCCAGCTCCAGACACAGAAGGGGCTCATGGCTTTATGGGTTATTACAGAAGAAGATGGGTTTTCCTTCCATAGGCACCAGAGCCAGTAAAATAAACTCTTCCCTTCTGCCACAAACAATTCTCCAGTTACATTGTCAGGTGCTTTCAGCTTCATTTAAAACATCAGGTTTAAAGCAAGATGCCGGATGTCACGGCTGTGTGACCTGATCCAAAATGGTAAAATCTCTCCCTGCAGGAAGCAGACATCTCTCTCTGTAACTGCGGCTGCTGCCGTGGTGATCACACTGCGAGCAGTGCCGTGTCTGCAGGGGGAATTTATGGGCACACACTGCAGGCAAAGGAGCCACAAAGCTGGGGGCAGAGCAGCCGGGGTGTGCAAACATCGGGGATGGCCAGCGGGTCCCATCGGCTGTACCGCAGCAGAAAATGAGAGTGCGAGGGAGCTGCTGACAGCCCACACACTGGGTGATGGGTTTCTTTCTGAAATGAGGAAAAGTAAAACAACACTCAGCAGTGATGAAAAGAAGTAAAAGAGCAGCCCTGAACTATCACTTCTTTCAGTGTTGCAGGGACTGGCTCTGTGCCCAAGGCAAAATTACATCTAAACTCTCACACGCAGCTGAGCAGCTGAGAGGGAAATGGTGCTGTGTGCAGGGACTGTCTGAGTTAAGTTCCCATTTCTAATTGATCCTAAAAGAAGCTGAAGATTCCAACCTCAGGATTCAGCCTAAATGTTATGAATGTCTATTTTTTGCAGTCTTGTGCAGCCAAATGCAGTGTTGTTAAGTGATACCAGAGTGTCCCTATAGGACACGTAAAAGTCCTTATTCAGGAAAGCTGCAGCTCACAGAAACAGTTTCCCAATGCTGTGCTCTCACATCTGGGCTCCACTAAAACCAAGGAACCCCTATAAACACTGCTGCCCTCCCCAAAAGAGCAGCTGGACCCTGCTATTCACCACCACGAGGTACCACCAGGGGCAGAGGCTTACCTAGATTTAAATGTGGGGGTCAAGAGGTGTTTGTCGGTATTGCAAATATCTCAAGAGCTTTAAACTCACAACTTTATTGAACCGAATAAAAGAGCTACAAAACCCTGCAATTCCAAGCAAGCATTGATATATTTATTGAGATGAATTTAAAAGAAAACTCCCTTACGCACAGGTTATTTTATAACTGCCATCTGCCAAGGAAATCTATATTTTCCACTTGAACACTGGTACTGCCCACTCTCAGGGATGGGAAAAAGGGATGAAAATAATCTCTAGGTTGAGCCAGTAAGGCAGTTCCTCAACTGTCTCCCTGCATATGAGGGGACATATGAGTGAAGCTACAGATGGGCCAGCTCCAAGACAGACGGCTATTTCATTTTTTAAATGATGAACAABAGATAACATTGCCAGCCATCTAAAGCCATGTTGTTAGCTGTTCTTTATGCTGAGTTAGGGTCACTGCCTGTGAAATCAGCTTGTCTGAGAATAATCAACATACTGTTCTCAACTATTTCCAGGGGAAACAGCTGGTTTTGTTTCCTGTCATTTCAAGTTTAATTTTCTCTTCTTAATCCAAGTTTTAAAGGATCTCACAGAAGTGTCAACTCTGTGTTGCTTGATGAAGGAATTTCATTAGTCTAAGGTGACATTTTAGGTTTTGTTTAAATCATTTCTAGTGTTATTGCTTCCTGCAGAGAAGGATTCTTTTAAATCACCAACACATTGCTGTGCACAGTAGAGACCTCCCTTGGCAGGATATGAAAGAAAAATCACGTACTGATAGCTATTCATACTCTAAAAGTGGGCAGAGACTAATGAGGAAAAAGGCAGTCAGAGAAACTCTGAGCATGGACAATTTTTGCAAAAAGAGTAATTAGAGGACAAGGCATGTTCCAAAGTTGTTGACAAAAAGCTTTTCACATAAAGAAGCAATTAAAACTCCCGTGACCACAGTTCAAAAATACATCTATGGCATTTCCTTCTGCACCACACTTAAAACTAAGTATGTATATGCACAATGATAAATCATGTGTGATTGCAACTTTATTTACATCTGCAATATCCTCTAAAAAAGAATTAGAAATATTCAGCAAAAGATGATACACAAGACATGCAGAAAACTGTAACAAAATTCTTTAGACCACATCTGTCAATCTCTATATTTTCCAACTTACCTAACACTTCTACAAATTTATTCTTAACCCAGCCAGCTTGACTTCATTACAATCAGTGCCTATTTCCCAAATACTCTGCTATTAATTGTTCTAAAGCTGATTCTTAGAAAGCAAACTCAAGTGCCTGAACATAGCATCCTCAAAATGTATTTTAAAGTTTTTTTATTGATGGTGGCTACAAATTAGACGTAAGCATTCAAAAATGTAGCAAGGTAGAGAAATTATTGACAAAACTATTTTTTGTACCTGCTAACTCCCTTTCTTTTGAGTTCAAAGACAAAGCATTTTTTTAAATACTTATTTTCATAAATGATAAATGTCTCTAAAGCTTAGGATCAAAAATATAGGGTTTTTTCCCACATGTAAAAATGAATTTTTGTTTATTAGGAAGACCATGAAGAGCAACACCAATCTTAATAATGAGATTATCAAAGCCATTGGCCATGTATTTAAATGTGCATTCTTTAGTTATTTATATCTGCCATTAAAGAAAGAACTATTACAGGAATGTACTGTCAAAAAAATATTTAATTTAAACACAGGGGATTATTTGCCTCTTTTTCACCTTTTTTTTTTTTCTTTATATTTTAACATCTTCTGGCAGAGCTATGATCACAACACATCATTGTGTTGGCACATGAACTGCAGAAACAAAACCTTATTGGTGTTTATTCATTGTCCCAGCTTAAAAAAATGCAGAGTGCAAAGCACACATGCATTAGCTACAAAAAATCTGTCAGCTTTAATAATTTATGCTATTATTAGTAACACTGTGTGAGCAGGCATGTTTCCCAGGATTCTTTATACACAAGGCATAGTTCAAAATTCATGAATTTCCTATGGTCAGACTGTATTATTGCATGAAAAGTAATGAATTAGCTTAACATTTAAAAATATGAATGTTTCTATACAGACCTCCTCAAACTTAGCTGCTGGTATTTTTCCTTCCTCAGGATGCCTTAATCTTTTCTTTTTAACACAGCCATTCCTACTTTTATATTTAGGTCATGGTAATGAGTTACCTGCTTTGGTGAGTCATTGTGCTGCTATTGACAATTCTTATGATTTATAATGAAGTATTTTTAAGTGTCAAATTATCTTACCATCCTGCAGTCAGACGTGATACTTTCTGCTCTTTAAAATGACTACTAGCCACATATATGCCGCAATTTGCTGCAGAAGTTGCTGCAGCCTTTGTGTAAATATCCACAGGTTTTTTCTGTTTGTAAAAAAATAGAGGCAGACTTCCCTGAGAGTTAATGGCCACCTCCTAGATTTGATTTTATGCTTAGTGGGCTGAATAATAAGACTGGTCAGGAATTTTACAAGACATTGTATTTTTTCTTTTTTTTTTCCCTATCCTGTATTATTTTTTTTTTTTTTTTTTTACATGAAAGTTATTGTATTTTTTTTTTTTTTTTTTTTTTTTCCACAAAATCCTTGGCAATAAGACAAATTTGTCAGGGCTTCCAGTGGAGTGGGAAGTCCAGAAAGCGTGTCAGCCCTATTTAGAGACATTATCTAAAACCATCCCTCTGCCTGCTGCAGAGTAAGGGAGTCCTGCAGTATGTTCTTTGAAGTTCTGTAAATCTGGCTTAAGCTGATTTGAYGATGAAAAAGACAACACTACTGGCSTTAGAGTTAAAGGAGAGCAGAAGGCAGTTTGTGTAAACCTTGTTCCTGTTGCCCATTTTTGCACCTAGGCTTATGTAAAAAGGAATGCAGGTTTTCAGAGCAGCTCAGGAATCTTAATGTTTTATTTATTTTTCTCACTTTAGTTTGCTTGAAACACTATTTTAGACTTCCTAGTACACATGCAATTTGTTAGGTTTGTTTTGCAATTCTTTTTTTTTTCTCTTATTTATCTTTGCAGTAATGACTTTCATCATCTATATAGTTTTACTGCAGCAAGGGATGGGGATAGGAATATGTAGGAAGAATGGAATGACCAGCAGGATGACAAGGACAATTCAGATAAATGAATACTGGAATGCAGGGAAACAGCTGTGCAGAGGAGGACTGTGATGTAACAGTGGATAATTCTACAAAAACAATTTTATAGTAGTCAAAAAAAGCTTATTGACATCAGGAATTATTAGGGAAAGAACAGTTACCTGGGTGGCCTTGCATTAAAACCTGAGGAGACAAGCTAGCAGAATGACAAACTACCTAGAGTATCACAAAAATAACATCCCAACAAAGTTTTGAGTTGAAAATACTAGAGACTAAATAAATACAACATTATTATTATTATTATTATTATTATTATTATTATTATTATTATTATTATTATTATTATTATTATTATTATTATTATTATTATATTTTCATTCTTTTCCTATAAGCTTTCCTATATATCAATTGTGTTCTACTACAGGAAAAAACGTTCTGAAGTACTTGAACCTTTGGTCTGATTTGGAAAGACCATTCYTGTATCCCTCTTAGGTAGCTGGAGSCCAGAAATATCAGCAATATCATACATCATAAGGAAYATATTCATCAGCTCTTCCAAAGGACTAATTGTGCTAAATGAGAGAGACCTCCTACTGAAATTAAAAAGGGGGTAGCASATAAAATGGAAAGAACAAACCCAAAACAGACTTTGTTAGACATGAGGATGCTTTTCAGCAAGAATTTGGGACTTAATTATGAAAACTGTGTGACTAAAGCACAAAAAAGAAAATGGAGAACATAACCCACAAAGTGTGAGCAATGCTCAAGAAAAAAACTCTTAAATACTTRGCATTGATGGTGGTGGAGTCAAGAGAACATAATTAACCCAGCTCTTATTGGATTGATATCTGCATTTCAAGTGGGATGTTTTAATGCTGTTGGTACCAGTAAGTTGCATTAAAAATTTCATTTTATCAAGTCCAGTATTAAAAAAAAAAAAAACCAAAAAGACCCCAAACTTCAAGAGATCTCTCTTAATTCAAACAGTGTATAATTTTGTTGAGCCACTCAAGGTGTTTTCCAGTAAGAGTAAAATAATAAATAATTCCACAGATGGTCTAGAAGTCTGAAAGGAAAATTCTGTCATGTGGAACTCAACTAGACAATACACCGTGCACTACTACAGTACAAACAAAATACCTAAATAATAATAGGATTCCTCACTATTCACCAGTAATGCAGACAGAAATACTTTTTATTTTTCTGGTTTTGAGCACCTTACATAGTACCAATGCTACATAAAACAAGATGAATAGAAAACAGCTAATACCTTTCCCTACTAACCATGCTTCAAAGCCAACAACCAAAACAAGAAAACACAACAAACAGAAATATTTGACACAAGAATGCTATAGACACATATATTCAAACATGTGCACACATTTGTTATGCACACATAGAAATTCTTGTTTCTCATTCCAACACCCTCTCRATTGTTTCTGCCCAGATGGAAAAAATAAGCTTTCTTTCTTTCTTCCTTGTCTATGTATTTGGCCAAAATTTTGGTGCTAGCACAGGAATTTGATCAATGTTTGAATCCTTGATACAGTGACTGCAGCTATTAAASAATTGACAGGTCAATTTACACTGCAACTTATTTTGCATTAAACACTAATTCTTTACTTATACCCCAAGATTCAACATAGTAGAACATATTCTAGATGAAGAAGCTGAAATTCCAAGCACAAATACAGAAGCAGAGCAAAACCTAAAGACAGGGAGAAGGAATCTCTGAAAATAACTCCGTTTTTCCCCCCCCCAAGTATTTATTTTTATCGCATGGAATAATGTGGCACATTATTAATTATTATTATCACATAACCTCACAAGCCAAGATGAACCTTGGTCCATCCTTATTCCAAACCCCACAAATTCCATGACTTGAGGCAATTTCTGWTTGTCTGAGGGGGAGCTTCCATCTCTTCCCATACCAATGTGTCAGAATTTTGCTAGCAAGTTTTCTAGTAAATAGCCATGGGTTGTTTGGGCTGGGTTGGGTTTTTTTCCTTGTTTTTGTTTTTTTTTAACCTACCACTATCCATTACAAACTCAGGAGCATTTTACAACAGTGTCACAAAACCACATCAAATTTTGACTTAGTATCTCTWACTCTGGTGTTAGAGAAATCAATTAAGTGGGAGCAAAGACATTTCCAAATGTCTTTCTCCTATTCATCATATACATAAACAAATGATAACTCAATTGAAAACCTTAAGGTTTACATTCAGTGAACTCAATGTCTTCTATGTTTTAGAGTTCAAAGTATTTTTAGTTTTATGCTACAGACTCACATAGGCATTTGTGCRCTCACATTTTAATTACATTGGTTTCTCCTCTTTTCTGTCTCGAGGATCTGTCACTAAGATTAAAATTATTGTTCAAAGCACATCTAAGCAAGAAGGTGACTTTAGGGTTCATTATCTAATTGATCAAACAACCTGCTAATTAAATGTATCTGGGCCTAATCAAAGTGGAGACATAATGCAGCAACACAGTGAAACTGTCAGCGAGGTGCATGAGACTCGCACCATCAAGGAGCTCACTTTGCTGCTTAATTACATTAAAGCTAAGATTTTCCAAGGAGCCTAGCAGAGAGACTTGGCTCTGTATCTTACCTTGCTCTGGGTATGTAAGACTGAGGTGTGAAAGTGCCTGAGTCTTAGCAATAAGCTCTGCTTCACATGACTGCTCTTGCCAAGCTTGCTCAGCTCCCACAGTCTTGAGTCAGCACATTTGATGCTCGTGTAAAATCTGGGCTGAATGATCAAAGTGAATGGTCTTCTTCATGGTTCCACAGGCAAAGCCAACACATAGGTCTGTATATCTTTAGTGTTCACTAACCCCMTCCTTGTTCCTATTGTTCAAAAATAATGAGCTGCAACAAGGTTTACACAAACTGCCTTGTGCTCTCCCTTAACTCTAAAGCCAGTAGTGTTTTCCATTGAGGCCTATCCCCATTCTGAAGATACAAACAAATAGCTGACTAATCTCTATAACTCCGCTAATGTCAATGACTCATCTAAAAAGAAAAGAAATATGTGGAAAACTACTCTATTCTCCTCATTTTTTCCAATCGTAGATCAAAACAGCAACTGTATCCACTGAGGAAAGGTTTAACAGTCAAGATTGATAACATGGGCTGGGGACAGATGAAATATATTCTTGGATGTTCCTGAACAATAATAGGTAGGTCTTACTGAYTGAAGAGTAATCTATTGAATCAAGGCTAATGTATATTTACACTCAATACTTCTTATGCAACTGTGAACTATGATATTTTTCATTATAGGTATTCCAYACATGGCAGTAACATCTGGAAGTCCAAATCATGGGGGTAAGSCTGAAAGATTCTTACTTCAAAATTGACTTTAAAAGTGAGGACAGAGGCAAGATGATTTGTTTAATCTCATGAAAAAAATCAAGAGCACATCTATGATCCAAACTCTCCAGCATCAGTCTTCTRTTCTAACTTGTGGGCAAAACTCCAGTTGTGTAATGAGGTGGATAAAAACTCTAAGGCATGGTTCTGCCTGGTGTCACTCCTGGTTAGTGACCAGTTGCACACTGCTGCAGTACAGATTGCCCTGGAGCCAGCACAGTTTCCCCATTATTTGATAGACTGGCATCTTCATAATGAAAGAAATTAGCCACTAATTATGATCATGCACTGTTGCTACATATCCCCTAATTGTTTGAGTATTTTCAAAATTCTCACTACTATGAAAGATGCACAGCAATAACCTCCAACAGAGAAATATCTTCTGTCAGAGAGGACATTTGTAGCCATTTGCCTGGCTAGAGATCTCCAGTTATAATTCATAAGGAATTATTTCCACAAGGCATGATGATTCTTACACCRTGCCTCTAAAACCAAAAACTCAAATAAATAATATGGTTTTATACACCTGAAATAAATAAAAGTAGGTTCCAAAATAAAGATCTAATGAAATTCACTTCAATGCGGATAGAATAGGAGATAAGGACAGAAAAAAGGACAAAAATTAAAAGGCTGTGTTTTTACACTGACTTTGCAGCCAAGCCAGACTTCAGGAGCTCTACCCTTAATTATATTCTCAAATATAATTGTTTCTGGGAAGCATCAGCTGATTTTAAACCAACTTCCTTCTGAGATTAGTTCAGTATGTTTACTACTAGCTCCCCAAACTTGACTGACATACCTGATTTGAATCTTAATCATTGTGGATATTTCTAGCCACTTTATCAGAGTTCCCTGTCGATTCCAGTAATTTCATAAGCTCCAAAGACTGCTACAGCAACAGAAATGACAAAATAATACTTTTAACTGAAWACATTTTAGCAATCACTAAAAATTTTTAGGGAAAGTTCATGTGTATGTCAGGAAGAAAGCATGCACATATAGTAATATAAGTTTGAATATGTATATTAACTAAAATATGAAATTCCAGTTTTGTTATAAAAAAAAAAAAATCATATCTGACTTGCAGTTTTCAGAGGCAGCAGGGCATTAATCATCACTGTTACTCAATTCCCAGAAGTCCTTTCAGTCCCTTAGTTTTGAGTTATTTGAGCAAGAAGATGAATTGAATGACTCTGTCTAAATGAAAAAAAAAAAAATCACACAAAAAAAAAAAAAAAAAAAAAAAAAAAAAAAAAACCAACCAAAAAACGCCAACCCAACTCCAAAACCTGTATCTTAATGAGTATGTGCAAAAAAGCTTCAAAAAATTACAATATTGCAGCATTTCTCTAGATAGTAGCCTAGCAAAAAGAAGTAATAGTTCAGAAGCAGAAGTTGCCCGTTGTTTCAAAAATTTAGTACAACGAGAAATGCCACTACTGGATGGTGTTAAGGATATGGATTTAGGGAAGGAGCTACACTGGATAAACCTATGAAGTTTAAAAGTATTTAAACTGGCAGAAGCTGAGGGGCTTGATGCTGATTCACCAAAGGACCCTGTGAGAATTTTCCTTTACTTCACAATTAGGGCAGTCAAGCAAAATTCAAGGAATTGGAAGGACATGTAAAATAGAAAATAATACCAACATTAAGAGTCAAGCATCTTCATACCCTAGAACCTGAACTACTTCTCTAGCAAGAACAATGACCTAACTTTCTATTTAACTTAACTTGCTATTTATGAGACAGAGGAAGAATCACTGTTTTTCTGAATTCTCTAATGTGTATCTTTAAGCAATTGCCAACTCTGCTGGTTCCAGGAACCCCTTTTGCAATGTTTAAGATCTCAAGAGCTCATTAGAAAAAAAGCCAAAGAGAAAAATATATTTTCCTCATTTTGATTACAAAGTATTGTCATTTTGGGGTTTCTTTCTCCCTAGAGGMTTTTAGAATTGAATTTTAGAACTTTTCTTCCAGAGATTTTGTGAGAGAAAAACATTAAAATCATCAAGTACTCCATAAATATGCTATTTAGAATATTATCTTATGTAAAGTGAGAAAGTTTAGTTTTCTTTAWAAATAGAGTTAATATAGGCCCATGGGTGGAAACTAGCAAAGATGAAGTCTAGGCAGCTTCATGAAGCCAACAACTTACCAAAGTTCACTGTCTAATTAAAAAAGACTTTTGATTTGACTTTGTCTAGACTTCCAATAATAGAGGAAATCAAGAAGGCAGGAACAGACTTGTCTCTTGCTTGCACTTATSTCTTTGCCAAAATATCACCTTCCCTCCTGTTATGAAGGTGAGACATCTAGTCCTCAAATTCTGACTTTATTAGATTTTACAGCATTCAAGTGGGCACAGGTATTTAGTGTATCAACATGACAAATATCTAGCAGCCTGCAAGTACACAGAAAAAGCACACATACAGGAGCAAAGCAATCTTCCTTACACACCTCTGCTGAAATGTGGATACTGAAGGAAAACATTCAGAGTCATATTTTAAAACATATTGGGAATGTTGCAAAGGAAAATAACAATAGGAGTTCCTGGAGGTTCAAATTCTAACTTATGGGATGGAAATAACACATTGTGACTTCACAATTATTTACTTGGATGTTCTTTTGGAAGGGGTCACTGCCTCTCCTGTTTCTAGCCAAACTGGACCTCAAGCAGGGAAAGGTGGAATGCCTTGGCACAGGCTCATCCATGGCCAAACAGGGAGAATTTAAATGACTTACAGCTCGATTTATTTCCTCCACAGCAGATCCATTATTTACTAAAAGGAGAGTTGATTCATCCAGATCACTGAATACTTGGACTCATCTTATTCCAGCAACCTGCATTTTACATTTCTTCACAGTTTTTACACGGTGCAAAATGCCCCGCCAAATGAGAACAGTTTTCTCTCCATTCAAAAAGCAAATGATCCTTGCATGATCTGCAGTTGCTGTATTAATTATGAAAAAATCTATTTACTTATGATTTTTCCAAGCTACTCTAAAAGTAAAACCATTTAAACATTGATTCAGTTTCAGTGCCCAAGAGAACTGCCCCCAAGGAATCCCAGCCACTGAATCACTTGAAAATGCCCTTGTAAATTAGCAAGCATTGCACAAACACTGCTGGCAAATTCAATCATTTCTGTGTCATGCTGCATTGTTATCTCCTGCTCACTTAGAGAGCTGAAGTTCATTTTGCCTTGATTCCATGTAGGCCAGTGAGATGATACGAATGACTTTGCTTAAGCAGCACTGACTCTATTAATATTTAAATAYAGAGAATAATAAAAACAGAGCAGAAAGACTTAGAAATTAAACTGCCAATTGCATGGTGTTCCTTCACGTTCTCTATTTTTTTATTATCTATCGTCTCTTCAACAGTATTTTTCCATTTAAAAAAAATTCTTTGTATTGAATAGAGAGCTATTAGAAGAAAGAAATGCAAAAGATCAARGTTCAAGYRACAGTATTTCTAATRTCTCTCAGTCCCTATGGGCTTTCACAGATTAACCAGGGTTGGAACTCTGAAAACAGATGCTTTTTTCTAGGCCCAGCAATCAGCACCCATTAAGAAATGTTGCTATTTAAGCACTTTCAAAAATCAGGACCTTGATACAATAAAATCAACCTCTTGTTTATTCTGTGACTGATTGCTTTCTGATTTTTTACAGGAAACTGGGAAAAATAATCAAAACTTAAATATCACATATATTCCTCCAACAACATGTGAAACTATCATATGAACCCCATGCCAAAACCAATTATATTACTACTATAAAACTGAATTACACCTGCAAGTAGCTGAGACTATATAGCTAAAGGAAAAAAGCTAGATTTTAGAATTTATTCTCATCTGTTATAAAATGTGTCCTAAATCTTAGACTTCATGAGTTCATACTTATTTTGATCATGTTATAAACTTATCTCAATGTTTTATATGGTTACATAAGCAAATGTTTAAAATGCCTGAGGTATTTCTGCAAATTAAATATAAATATAGAAAAAAAGACTATGTTCTAGCTTGGGTTTTTCCCCAAGACTAGGAGACAGTTTGAAATTCTATTAAAAAAAATACTGCTACTCAACTTTTCATTTTGTCAGGGTTAAAAATGTTAACTCTGAGTGGAGCAGTGAGGACATAATTAAAGTTTGCAGATGCTGTGTTTCCAATATTTGTAAAGGTGTGTGAAAGACATGCAGAATAATTCTTACTATAGTATTACAAGTGTTATTCTCTGACAGTCTGTTAATATTTTCCCAATTTTATTCCCTGAACTTGAGTAATGTTAATATTGTTCTCAGGCATATTACAAAGGTTCTGCCTATTCTGTTCTTTTAGTTTCATAAACTCACATAAATTGGTGACGACTATATTTGTATAGATAATTAAATATTCTTTAATCCTTTCTGGACTGATAAATAGAAATGATTAAGCAATAATCATCTTTACCCAATAAACTGGGTAAAGAACTATAGCCTCAGTTGTTTGCCCCTCCTGCAGCTAATATTTCAGCCTTAATGAAGTTAGTCATCTTACATTAGATATAGTAGTGCCAGGCAAATTGTCAGTGATGCCAATAACTTGGCAATTTACTGAAAAGCCACTTCAGCTGTTAAATTGTCCTACTTCTTCATTCTCATGAACTTGCTAGTGGAATAATTTAAAATTAAGGCAAGCTAAAAGTCTCAATATGATCTAAATAAAATGCAGTATTTTGCCCTAACATGGGATGAGGATGCCATTCTTGGGTCCTGATGTCAAAAGTACTTATTAAAGCCACGTTTTTACTTATGTACAAGATGTACTTAGATTKTGAGGCTAGATTCTTGTCACACACACAAAACTGGAGTAGATGGACCCCACCTGCAGTGCTGTGGGCAATATTTTACGGTACCAAACAATATTAATTATACTCCACATGTTCAGGCCTCTTTAAGACTCTCAGTGCAGGAAGTATCCCTCACCTGTAAACAGAACATTTTCACTGCATGCTTCTAAACTGCAGACAAGCTTGAAAGGAAAATAATCTACATTTTTCAAGAGGCTTATTTTATAATGAAGGACTCCAGTGGTTCATATGGAATATGAATAACAAATCTTTAAAATTCTCTTTGATACATCCACGCACAAGAAACAACCATTACTTAGAGGTAGATCTGAGATATGAAAGAACTTACTTATGACCCACAAAAGCAAGGACTGTGTGAGGGGAGAATAAAACAAAGTAGCATTGTTAAATCCATACTGGGCTGAAAACCAGGAAATAAAATAAATTTATTTCTATGAATATTGGATATTTATAAAATACCTTATAAATGGGAACTTCAAAGAAATTTTCAAAGGATTCRTTAATTAGATCACAATAATCCAGTGGATTAAGTATGGCATGGGCAGCTTAAGTGACACACCAAGAGTTTATATATACCACAAAACAGTGGTAAAAGGAAAAGTTGTGCCCCTCAGTTCCCTTGAATACTGTGGGCTGAGACTYCAACTTTCATTTATGAATAAGACAGTAAGAAAAAATTTATGTTCTATCCRTGAAAGAGCATTTTGAGGATCAGATTTAAAAGTAAGTGCAGTAGAGTATCAAAACTCAGTGAGGAGCAACAAGCACACTGAGCCTGGAAAACAAGGAAAAGAAATAACAAGTTCTATCTCTGAAGTGTGATTTAGTTTTCAACTGAGACAACAGCCTAAAGTGAACTGTAGATACATATAATCATTACAGGAAATTACATGCATTATTTGGATTTGGACATTTACTAGATACCCACCTGATCACAAGAGGTAAAACGAGGTGGAGATGATGACTGAAATGCAAAACAGGCAGATARAAAGATGGCATAAGTTGCAATCAATGGGAGGTTTCAACAGCTATCTAGACAAGTGCTGGAATACATTAAATTGGATTTAAAAAGTCACCAGTGCAGCAGCCAGTCACATACAGTAGAGTAGTTTGGCACAGTGAAGAGATCATGTTTCATTAGGATTATTCTTGTTTCCTTTTAGCATAGTTCCCAGAATATCATGGAAGAAGTGATACAGCGATATACTTCCAATTTTCACAACTTGTCAGGCTTCTTCTATGCACCACTGTCATTTTAAATACTTGCCTAAAGCATATATTTTTGCTGCAGCTTTGCTTGCAGCAATGTAATTGCATCTCCCACACTGCATATATYACTTAAGAAAGCAGTTAAAATTTTAAAATTCAAAATCTCTAAAAATTGATTACCACAGAGCTTTTAAACAAGGAATGCAGATGCTTATCTTGCTTTCTTCTACTTGCCATCCTTCCCATTCTTTTCMATTCTAGATATTCACCATTGATCATTTGTTGCTTACTGTCCACATAAGTCTGGTTAAAGTTCCTCTTCAGAACACCACACTTTTTGAAGACATTCAGGAAAGAAAGCTACCACTAGGACACCAATATTAAATCAAAGTTTCCATATTAGTTTTGCTTGTTTCATCCAAAAGGAAAAAAAAAAAACAAAAAAAAACCAAAAAAAAAATCACAGTATTTTTAATGCTACCTCTTATTTTTTTTATCATGCCTCTTAGAGGCTCTAGCTCTTCAATAGCCAGCTCTTTGCATGTGAGGGTCATGAATAAAGCAGTGCTAATGATTAACTTCTCAATTACATACATGTCCAGGCACTTTCTGAGCTCAGAGTATAATAGGCACTATAATCAGAGAGAATAAAATGCATTTGGGAAGATTATTTCAAAATAATTTCTACAATCTTGGTTTCAAAATGCAGCTAGCTTTTCTCTCACATTTATAATATGCCAAATATCTAAGCTTTCAGATGTAAAWAGTTACGGATTGCAGTCCTAGGCTAGAGATCTGAATTTTGGAAAGTATTGGTCACCCAAAAGCCTCACAACCTGAAACTAAAAGTAATTAGACCTTCACAGTACCAGTTAGTACTCAAAGTGGTACAACAAAACTTCTGCAAATGCTCTGGGGCTCATAAAAAGCAGGTATTTAATGGAAAGGCACACAAACTGTTGTTAAAAGATGAGAGAGATGTTGGGGTGGTACAATACCCTCCAAGAGCTGACTTTGGTCTAAGGTTTAATCTTTCTGCCTGATGTTCTTGGGGATTTCTCCAGTTCCCTCCAAGTTATATCGGAACACTTTTCACCTACTACAATATGGATTGTAGTAGGTGAAATTGTCAAAGTCATTTGTTATTTGAACATATTATATGAATGAACACAATGACAGAAAAGAAACCAGGAAATAAAACACAAGAAAAGAAAAATCCCTTCTATTCTTTAGAATGGAGAAGGCAAATACTGCATGATTGAACTAATTTCAAATTATAGTTGTATCACATAAGTATCAAATTTTACCCTGCTATAAACTTGAAAAAAAATCATTGAAAATACCTTATTTTATTTAATCACACCAAGCCCACACTGATATTGAGAGATGCCTTGCAGCACTTGAAAGAGCTTAAAATTTACTAATCATTTACTTTGATAAGCAATAACAGCAAGAACATTTGAGATGGAGCCAGATTGGGATCAGCTCCAAAAAGATACTGAGAAAAAAATTAACCATGCTTTTAAATCTATGTCCCTCAGTGGGTAATTTAAGTAA
Organism: Malurus melanocephalus; assembly: GCF_030028575.1. Taxonomy (NCBI): domain Eukaryota; kingdom Metazoa; phylum Chordata; class Aves; order Passeriformes; family Maluridae; genus Malurus; species Malurus melanocephalus. Next base: position 16,062 of record NW_026623234.1, read on the forward strand.
AACCAAACCAAACCAACCAACCAACCAACAAACCCCAATACCAACCAACAAAAAAAACCCCAGAAAACAACAAAAAACAAACAAAAAACAAACAAAAACCACAAAAAAAGCACACACACACATACACACACACACCCAAACCCACACACACACAAAAAAAAAAAAAAAAAGACCAAAAAGTCATACCAACAAACAAAATAAACAAACAAAAAACCAGAGAGAAACCACAGACCACAGCATCGTTTGTTCATGGATGGGGAAGAATACCCATTCTTTGTAAGCAATATGATCGCAAACTCTTTATTGGAAACCAAGCCCAAAGTTTTTAGCATCTTACATCATTCCCCCAAATATAAAATTCCTGACAAGTCACAATCCTTACAGTGAAACTGCAGCCAGCTCCTCCCATAGCAACACAGGTGCGGSATAACTTTATAAAACACGTGACTCTGTCAGTAAAACAGACTGCAAAAATAGCTAAAGAGAGCAAAAACTAGGTAGGGAAGGTGTGATGTTTATGTCATCACTTGTCATTCCTTACCCCAGGGTTCTGCCCGATCAGACCTGATGTCCTTGGCTTCTATCTACTTGKATCTAATTAACTCGAATTTAACAAGTTCTATGCATGCTTGGCTTCGCATTCCTGCCATAAGTCTCCCAATAATACCAAAACTCCATGTAGAACTTCTGATAATGATGGTGCTCCAAAAGAGAAGAGGCATAAGAGAAGAGCAGATGACACATTTTATTCACAGAAAGGTGACATTTGAGACCACGTAGGGCACTAGATTAGTACTGTTTTCTCTGGCTGTGAGTCATAAATCCTTTGGAGGTCACACAAAGGTTAAAAAAGAGAGCTATCAGTGAGCAACAGCTCAGCCCCTGCAGGGCTGGGAAAAAAAGAGACACTATTATTTACCTACTCCAATTTTTACACTTCTCAGAAAATTCAAATTACCTTTAATTGCTGGAAACAGTTCCACTCCTCCAAAATGAAGAAGTCAATAAGCACAGTTGTTTTTCACTCTCCTGTCCTGGGGGGACTTCTTAATACTGACTGGTGTAGATCACTCCAAAATGGAGGAGCTGAGAGGGTCTTTAATTCTCAGTAGGTTAGCTAAATGTAATCATTAAGGTAAAGGATCTGAGGAGAGATGGCAAGGGAATAGACCATTGTGCCACAGCCATTTCTCTTGGCAGCTGTGTCTTTCTCAGGAAGATCCTGCCTCCTCCATCCCCAGCCATGTTTCCATTCCCTGAACACTCACTTGGTTGTGCTGGTACAATTCCACTCACTGCAGAGATTTCTGGGGAAACAGATTATAACTCTCAGTTTAATAACCAGTTTCCCTGTAAAGGCAGAATACTTTTAAAATAGATCTTTGTCTTTCCTCATGCAACCCCACAAATAATCATGAGGMCAAACAAGAGGGACAGAATAAATTTGAGCAAAATGTACTACTGTATCAGGACAGAGTGGAAATAGAGCTAGAGGACATAAGGACAAAGACTAATTACTAACTACAACACCAATCTGCAAGGCAGAATGACAGAGGGTGTACAGAAACCACTGTAGATATCTGGAGTGGAGAAGGACAGGGTGAGTCAGCAACATCAGAAATTTAAAAAATCACTATTTTAATGCAGACAAAATCAATGAAATGGTGATGGAATTGTTTACAAGAACCATTTTTTCCAGTGTTTTCCACGAGGTCTTAAAAGAGCTGAACATGATGAGGCTCTTGAAGATTGCAAAGATAGAACTACAAGACCAAGCGAATATAGAAGCATTGATTAAATGCAGAATAAGAGTACATCAAAGGAGACCAAAAACATCTCTTCAGAGTTGCAGGAGGAAAAAGCTGGAAAGCTAAAGCAATTTTCCTTTTAGGTTATGTAAACAATATCAAGTTAAACCAAATGTCATATTATACATGCATACCTCTTTCTTTTGGAGAGAAACTGACGGAGTGTAAAATATGCAAATAGCAGCACAAGTCAGGGCATCTGGAGTATTTAGTGCCTGGCATCCCTTCTTTTTGTATTATCTACTGTCAGAGGAAAAAAAAAAATCAGTTCTAGGGAAGAACCCTCCTTTCTCAGATGCCCTGCTAAGCTCAACACAACAGTCTGCTTCCCCTCACTGTACAGGTCTTCATCTGTTTTTACTGGGAGTTCTGACTACACACTGAAAGAGTTTTAAATTCCTAATAATAGCAGGAAAAAAATGTATTATATCTAAAACACAAGAAGTGTGTTTTAACTAAAAACAAAAAAAAAGTCTTTATTTCAGTTGCTTACACAAGCATTCAAAAAATATCACAAAATGTCTTTGTCTGCAGTTCATTTTTTAAGTCATCCTGTGCAATGAATGAGGCAAGGTCTGTATGGATGGTGAATGTAAAACACGATCATGAACTTGAGGATAATATAGTAATATTTATGCAGATGTATACAGCATAACCATTCTATCCCTCCCACATTTTACTGGAAATACAAAGGATTTTCTACCATAGCAATCCTTACACATGTACTACATTCCTTTTGAACTGGGGAAACAAAGCAGGTGAAGTATGGCAAATTTCTGTTTCAAYGAGGCTTGCCTCAGAAAATGAAGAAAGTGAAAAATAAAGCTGTTAATGGATTGTGCATGCCAACTCATTGCAATTGTCAAGCGAGTAACACAGCAAAAATCATAAAAAATATGATTATAATTTGAATAAAATAATAAAGCTAAGAAGTTCCAAATTAACTTGACCTTAATAAGCTTTACAGACCTCATAAATGTAGTTTCATTTTAATGCTCAAAATAATTAATAAAGGTATATACAGAGAAGTATAAAGATCAACACAGTTGTCTACATATCCAGTTCAATATAATTCCTTACATGCACCAAATTAATAGGCATGACTGGGGAATACAGAGCCTTTTCAAGTGAAGTACATAATGTATAATAATGAGATTGAATTTGTCCTTTTCATCTGCAGGGCACTGGAGATAATAACTGTGAAGTCTTTGGTATGACAGTGTGGCAGGTATGGTTCTGAGCACCATATGTCATTAGCTCTGAAACTTCCATCTGAACTGACATAATTTATTTTTTTTCAAATAAATCTTAAGTATTCCATCCAAACCCCAGCTCTTCTGCATTCTCTGTTAGTCCTTCCTATATTTCTGTATTTAATTTCACTTGTTTACAGCACTTCTGAAGTTTATGCTTCATCTGTAGAAATGTGAAAATCATCAAAAACYATACATACAATTTAATCAACACTCAAGAGTTTTCTGTCCAAGCTAGCAYGAAAACAAGAGAAGCAAAACCTCAAATACATATATCTTCATATACCTGAATGAACAGGGAACATAAAAATTCCAATATTCTTCTTGAAAGTCAGAGTGTCTTCCCATCAGAATTAAGAGTATTCAGATCAGTCTATATTTACTGAAGTCCATTGTTTTCTGACAATGTTCACCTTTTCCTCTTCTCTTGTTTGTTCTGTGATAACTTACTTCAGAGATCAAAAGTAGAAAATGCCKGGAAAACATGCTGAAATCTGCTTCTGACACTGGAAATGGAGACTATATCCTTCATTATAGCAATAAAATATTCTCATCTGAGTGATCCCTGAGTTAGTTTTTACATGTTCCTTGATTATATAAATAATTTGAAAATAGGGGGGTGAATAATGTGATATCCTATGAGAACCTAGCATACCTTTTTTCAGGAAGTCAGTTCTGAGTTTGATGGATCAAACTCTTGATTTCATGCTGTACACAGCACAGCTTATAGTTTTAACTCTGAAATTCTCACCAAATTCTGCATTGGGCTCTATTATAGAAAATTCTGTTCGCACTTCACTCAGGAAAATGCAAAACTTTGGCAAGTAGGACAAGTAATATCTAATATTCCACAGCCATACATGAAGGAAGCTGAGGAACATGCTTTGCAAAGTGGAATGGAAGATGCATGCCAGTAAGTTCAAATAAAGAACYCCTAAATAGAAGATTAGGTTTACATTTCCCACACATCAGATTAAATCTGATTTCATTTTTACCTTCTAAAACCTTATTCATATTGTTTTTAATCAAGCAAAAATATAAAATARAAAGATAAAAAATACATGTATTATGAATGGCTGTATGTCTTGTTTATTCAGATTTTCTTATTAGTCTTCAGCTTTTATTTTAATCTCATAGACCTGTTATACTGGGACAGTGGAAAGGTCATTAGAAACACATTTCTGGTGGCATTTTGTCTGAACAGAACCATTGGATGGAAAAAGGCCTGGGAATGTTACAGAAGTAAATAGCAAGGAAGCCAAACTTCACAAACACAGAGTTAAGAAAAGGTGCAAACCATCATTTGATCTTGATCTAGTGATCAAGAGATTAATTTACCAGCCCTCTTTGATCACCTGACTCTACCAGAGCAGAGGCTCAGCAGTGGTGTCAATGCTTTGCACAAATTCCTGAACCCAGCATACACTTTCTACTCCTTTGCTGCTAATCAGATTAATAAGATTTTYTTATTGTATGCAAGTGAATAATCATTGATGTCACTCTGCAACCATCCAGGATGCATAAAGTTTATATGCAGTTATAATTTGTTGTTGCTAACACAGATCAATCCAATTCCGTGTGCAAGTGTGCAAGCCTCATTTTTCACTTTTTTCTCTTTGGACAATGACTTTTTTTTTTTTTTTTCCTTTGAAACTACATTTTTAAATTATCAGCAACTCAGTATCGACAGAAAATTTCTACTTATAGAGCACTTCATATTGGTAATTTTACATTCAACTTTAGCTGCAGTAAAGGAATGGATTATGGTGGCTCTCAGATTTGTCACTAGTGGATATTTGCCAACATTAATCGTTGTTGTGGAACTCAGCAGTTAGTTGCAATACTTAACATACTTAGAAGAGATCAGGACAGGAGAACCAGGAATATCTTGTGCTTACAACTCAAAACATCGTGGACTGTTTAGTGCCAAAACTTTGGCATTCCTARCAAAACCAAATAGGGACACTTATGTAACTGAACAGTATTTTCTAATTTAGTGATTAATCCCCTGCTATAAAAAGTGCTACTTTATTTTTAAGGCCATGTATGGGACTGGAGACAGGACCATCCTTGACTCTCTCTGTGTGATGCCCATGACTAAGACAGCTTTTCTTTGTTTAGACATGTTAAGATAATTTTCAATTGTAGCATCTCAGATCCTCAAAGAGCTGTAAAGATATGCAACAAAGAATTCAAACAGTCTAAGTGGTGCTTTCTGTAGGGAAAAAAGCACACATTTCCAGATCAAAGAGAGTAGGGAAGAGGTTCTACCCCCCAATTTTCTTAATGCTGCATCTCTGTGCTTTCTTTGCAAAACTGGATTAATGATCAAGTAGAAGTTGCAAAGATAAATTACCTACTCATTTTCACTTCTAGTGCTTCCAAACATGAAATTTTGCATTGAAACACATTTTTAATGCCATATTCAAAGAAGTTGAGCACGTCTGTGCTGCTTGGTTATTTAATACATTAGCCAGTGTGCTGCCATTTTTATCCTGATGTACTATATTGTGTACAGTGTCACTTTACACATCTAAAGGAGTAAAAGGCTCTGAAGTCAAATACTCCTGTATTAAGCCCAGTGAAAAACTTTAAAGAGAAATAAAAGTCAATAGCCACAGAATAAGAGAATGAAGTACATTGCTTCCCTCACTGAAGCATCTGAATGACACAGACTTTTTTTTTTTTTATTTTGTGCTCATATATCCATTTTTATAAACAATCAAAGGTACTGCCATAACATAACAATGTTAGAAAATAATCAGAAATAATATTATTACAATATATAATAGTCTACTTGGCCCATATAAAGCACTACCATAATATATTAGAGATATATTCATAGTTTAGCTTTGTTAGCTACTATATTCTATGTTGTATAAAATTAGCCTTATTTGTACTGCTTATTTGCTTTATATAAAAAGTGGAGGGATTACGTCCAAAACAATTTTTATTTTAAGTTAGTTCAGATATCTGTATGACTGAAATTAACAATGACTTACTGGAATAAAGCAATCTTTAGTCTACAGAGGCACAGAACACCCAGGTCTGTCTGGTGATGTGGGCTTCCTCTTTGCCATCTGCTTCTAAGCAGGAGGAACAGCGAACTGTTCTGCCAGAGGGAATTCCTTCCCAAAGGCTGATACTTGGCATTCACAGTTCCCATAACGATGCTTAGCAGAGCAGCAGGAAGTGCTCTCAGCACTTGTGTCTCAAGGTGCAGCCCCTTTTCCACTGCATACATATTCTCCTGACCTTCCACCTCTAGCAATGCAGACAGCTCCACTGTCTCACTGTCACGCATCTGGCTCCCCATCACGAGGCAGGCTTAAACAGAACAAAAATTTAAACCTAGCAAAATTTGAGATTAAGGCTCCACATAATGCAAACAAACAGGGCATTATGAGATAAAACCACACCCACTCCCCCCCCAACCACTATAAAATACTGTTCTAATCTATGCTTACAAGCATGTTTCATCCCTCACGCACATTTTCTTCAATGTGTTCTTACTCAAAGGCCATATAGACATGAAGTCTGTTCCTTCCCCTCATTTTATGAAGTTCCACAAGAATAACTTCTATCTCCAGCTACTTTGATATGGATTTAAATGCCCTGGAAAGTTCTAGCTGCAGTCAGATACCTTGCACCTGCAAGATGTATTCACTTTGCTTTGTTAATAATTGCCTAATCCAGACTGTTCAATCTGCAGTTGTTCAAATCATCTTCATGACAAATATTATATCAGAGACTGGATATAAACAAAAGATGCTATGCATCTGATTTCTGGTATGTCAACCATTTCTAACGGAGATCTCACCTTCTACAGYATATGCAAATGTCACCTCAATAAAAAAACTGATCTACTCGATGCATTTGAGAATAAGGTATTTTCCTTCCCTTTACCCCAGTTTAACATGCTCTTTTTTTTGCAAGAAAAAGTTTAAGAAGTTTGGAGCTGATTTCTTGTTATCTATCAATTTTATGTTGACAAATCAACAATGAATGTTTTCCAAATCCTCAAGATGTCAAGAGAATTAAGGAAAAAGAAATTTTCTATTTAGTATTCAGACCAACTCTTCTATTCCCAGTTTCATTCTACTGTAGCCAAAGCAAAATTTTCACTAGAAGAAGTGTTAAAAATTGCAGAACATGAATCTGGAACAGTACAGGAACCAGAATATTCAGAGGAAGGTGCCTGAACACCCAGTCTTACAAAGAGTAAATACCACAAACTGTTCTCCTTCAGTTTTCTGCCACCTAACATAAGAGAACTTGAGGAATGAAATGGGAAATCATAATTTACAATACCAAGAGGGGCATAACTGGAAAGAAATTAAATAACAGAGAAAAAACAACAGAAAAAAATGGCAGATGAACAAAGTCCAACTGTAAAGAGGTTAGGAAAAGAAGTAAATTGAGAGACTGAATTATTGGCATTCTGACACACTAAGGGCACCATTTCATTTCAACCATTTTTTAATGAAGAACGTCACACAGTGAGTTTAAACAAAAAGAACATGAAACACAAGAAATGTATTACATACAGTGTTATCAGCTGTGGAGAGAGTAATTTAAATGGCATTCAGTAATGCAGCTGAAGGCTGTCTGGTAGCTCACCTCTTTCATATTAGATTTCTCAGATAATTTCAGAGTTACAATGGTCTTTCCTTGTCATGTCACAGTCTTTAGTTTTTTTTTTTTTATGAAATATTGAAGGAATTCCTGCTGAGTTGTCCTGTCTCTATTTGACTCTTAAGGTTTATTTACTTTGATTCTGTCTAATGGTTCTTTCTTCTAAGACAAAACCCTCGAGATCTCTTGTCTGCTAGCAAAGGGTACTGCCACTTCTGTACACTCGCACTTTGTGACTGTACTCTTATTAATCTCCAGCTGTGTAGAGCTAGTTGTGCCCACACAGAAATCCAAAAGACAAGCTTTGTTCTAAACATGGCTATAGGAATTGTTGTTAGGTGAAAAGAACTTCTGTTTTGATTTGAGTATTTCATTCCTTCTGTTTCAAACTCTGGGACATGCCTCATTTTTAAATGGAGATTTTCATTATGTGMAAGAACATAATTAATTCTGAAGCTGTTTATCCTTCATTTAATTTGAAAGATTTGGACTTTTCCATAAATCATGGAACACAATTGGTTTATTAACTATTGCAAAACAAGAAACAAAACCAAATCCTGCATTGACTACTATGACTTTACTATAAATATTCTTAAAGGAGCACAGTGATTGAAAATTCAGAACCATTTATCTTAAAATTGACAACAACAAAATATTGATCAAGCAAACCAACAAAATCAGCCACTTGTAAACTGACCAGCCAAAGAAACRGGCAGAAAGAGCTCTATTTGCTAGGACAATGTGAAACATTTGTCATTCACACCAGAAGCCAAATCTGGTCAGAATTGAAGGATATGTACTTAGTACTGATAGCAGATCAATATCACTAGAGTCCAATGAAGATGAAAGCATCTTACTGAAAATATAAATTACCTTTTACCATCAAGATTTCAAGTTATATTAAAACAGTACTCTTATCTTCCCCTACCTTCAGTCAAAATGGCATTTCAAGAATAGTTCAACATGAAACACAATTTAAGCAGGGAATCAAAGACTGAAACATCAATCCATTAGGCTTCCTATTTCTCAGAAAGTGTTAAGAGCGGAGAAGTTCAAACTTYACTTAATACCTTGCAGATGAAGATATCACAATGTCATCTCCTCTAATTTCAGTTTCTTTCCATATTTGTCTTGAGGGGTTGTAACTTTTTTTCCCAGTGTAAAGCCTGAAATCCAAATAATTCCCTGGCACTGAGGTTGGATCCACATAGCCATAGAATATCTCAAGTTGKAAGGATCATCAAGTCCAACTCCCTGTTTCCCACAGGACTACCTGAAACTAAATCATCTGACTAACAGCATCATCTAGAYGTTCCTTGAACTCTGTCAGGGTCAGGGCCGTGACCATTTCCCTAGGGAAGCCTGTGACACTGACCAACCACCCACTGAGTGAGGAACCTCCAATCTGAATTCCCTGGATGCAGCTTTATTCCATTTTCTTGAGTCCTGTTCCTGGTCACCAGAGAAAGGAAACAAGCACCTTCCCCTTTGCTGTGATGGGGTCACCCCCAGCCTTCCCTGCTCTAAACTGAGCACRTAAAGTTTCCTTAGATTCTCATAAGCCTCAGTACCTTTCCCCATGTTGGTTGCCCTCCTGTGGACACAGTGTGATGGGTGTGACTTCTTTGGAGACCCCCAAAACTGCACCTGGTACTCAAGGTGGGGCTGCAGTGTCGAGTGGGACAATCTCCCTCAAGCAACCGGCAATGCTGTGCCTTCAGGATCAAGGAGATCTTGAAATCTCCTTCTGTAGGGCTGCTTTCCAGACTCTCTTCCTCTGATTTGTATGTACAGCCATATTGACCTGTCCAAGGCAGAGAATCCTGCGCTTGCTCTTGTGACTCAAATTGCAGAAATTTGTGGAGAGCTGCTGCCTGTGGGATGGATGCACTCACAGAGAGGTTCATGGAGAATTGTCTCCCATGAGAGGGACCCCACGATGAAGCAGGGGAAGAACTCTTCTCCCTCAGCAGTAGCAGAAACAACCTGGGATGAACTGATAATAACCTCCACTGCCTGTCTCCCTGTGCTGCTGGATGGCAGGAGCTAGAGCTGGGAACTAGGTAGGGATGGGAGGAGGGTGTTTTAAGATTTATTTTACTTGTCATTATCCTGCTCTGATTTTGTTAGTRGTAAGTTCAATTAATATCCCCAGTTTGAGTCTGTTTTGCCTGTGGTGGTATCTGGGGAGTGATCTCTCCCAGTCCTTATCTCAAACCATGAAATGTTCATTATATTTTCTCTCTCCTATCCATTTGTGGAGGGGATTGACAGAGCAGCTTTGGTGGGTGCCTGGCATCTGGCCAGGGTCCCACTACATTGCTCATGCTGAGCACGTTGGTATAAAAGCATTTCAAATGTGCTCTGGTGTACTCAGCACATCACTGAGCAGACTGAAGGACCTGCTAGCACACCMTCTCACGAACACTAGCATGCTGGTCCCAGGCTTTTCTCTACTGAGCCTGGTTTTATGCCTCTCCCCCTTCAAATCTACTTTAAAGCTCTTTCMATGACATCTGTTAACTCCTGGACAAAGATCCTTTTCTCTCTTCGAGAAAGGATTGTCACTGAAGCATCCACAAAGGAACATTATAAAAGTTTCATGAGAGTCTGCCCACACTGCAGGTAGAAAAATGCAGCCAAGAAGACACCTGAAACACAGCAAGAGATTGGTGCCAGATCCCCTGGATCTCAGACCAGTTAAAACCATGAACGATCTATTCCTTTTTATTGTCACAATAAAGGACCCAGTACCTAAGTTGGTGCAATTTTTGTAAAGACTACTGGACTCTCACTAACAAAACGCCACGTAAACTTACTTCTACTAGATAATAGAAAACTGAATTAGGTCTGGAGAAGCTCGGTTGAACTGATTAGCAACAATTTTGAGAGAAATAATCTTGAAAAGCAGATCATAAGCTGAAAACTATCACCGTACATATAAATGCAGGAGTCAAGGCCTCTCTYTCCTGGATCRAACCTTTCTTCTGTCACAAATCCAYSTATAACTTYTCCCARGTARTAAAGTAGTTTCTGTTCTTTTCAGAGGGGAGAGCATCAGACTCTCCACTGAAGCTACAGGTTACCCAAAGACAGTAACCTGTCTGTCAGTAACGTCGCCTGAGTGCAGATATTCCCCCACAGCTGCCAAGCTTGGTGATGCCTGGTGAACTATGGAAGAAATTTATGAACTGCAGCAGTGGATTCTCTGAACAATTTTAATTAATTAATGTCAGGGCACTGGAGGGAGCTCACCAGCAACAAAGAGGAAGGTATGTCCCAGACACATTTGAAAGCCCAACCTGGTACTCAACCAGTCAAATCATCTATACTGAGCAAAGAAAAAAATATTTCTCTATTAAATTATGTTTTATGCTTTCTCAGTGTCTCATGAGATGAGGGAATAGATTCTTAAGAGAACTTTGCAGCAAAAATCCCATTCTACCAGTGTGAWTTTCCATTGTTGTTTTTCTTGCACTCTGCATACATTAAGGCACATTAATAAAGGAAAGAAGCAAGGCAGCCTGTCAGATATTTCAAAACGTACCATGGGAAATGATTGGTTCAGGATGAGTGAACAAAATCTGTTTGTTCAGCAAACTTAATTTTAGCTGAGGACCAAGAAATGTGTGTATAACATGGATATATGATAAGTTAACTGGGCTCAAAAATACACCATACAGCTGGGCTTTTGGAGCAGCGGAGAAACTCAGTGTTTTRATGCTTCATGGCTCAACTCTGCCTTTAAACATGAAGGAAGAAACATTACAGTTACTCTGAAGAATGACAGATCTTTAGTTTGCACATTCTCTTGCACTTCTGAAATGCTAGGAACAAAAACATCCATAGYTAAGGCTTCAGGGTRGGAAGAGAGTCTTCACAAACACAGTAGCTAAGCCTAGAAAGTGAGACAGAAAGAAYTCAACAAAACAAGATTATGTACATCTTAAACTCCAACTATTAGCTCTCCCTGTGAAACAWCATTTTACTCTGCTAAATTGTTATATGGCTGATAAGCTGGCATTTTCAGGGTTTTAATTCCTGTAAGGAATTTCTTGGAAAGTTACTGTAATCTTGTGATTTGTATTCTCTAAAAGGTCCACAGGAAAACAAGAAAACCCCTGTAAGATACAGCATCCAAATTCTTTCTCACACAAGGATGAGAATCGAAACTCAGCACAGTTTAAGAAGCTCTGGAAATATATTCAGAAGACTCCGTATGAACAGTCAGACAACAACAAAGGTTTRTTCCCTTCCTTACCAGTTTTCTGCCATGCATATCCTTGGAACCTGAAAAGTGAACTTGCATAACAATATCCTGACAGGAATTACCTTTTCAGTAGATTTACCGTCTTGGGAGGTGATGTTTCTCCTCGTTTCCCAAACTACCCCTGGACCTTCTCATCCTACTATCCCATTGGAGACTGTTCCACAGAGCTGCCTGGACCCCCCCACAGCATCCACCCTGTGGAAGAAACACATATTACAGCAATTAAATYTTCTCAAGACATAAACTGAAGACATTGAGAAAGAATAACTCAGACTAAAAATGATCTAGAGCCGTCACTGCACAATGAGAAGGGAGGGGAACTGTAGGATTACAATGCCCCATGAATGTATGTAGGTATAACAGAACTGCTGAGGGCACAGTTAATTACAAGAAGACTTTCAAGGCACAAATATAAACAGAGGTTTCAAAGGCAGCAATTAGTCAATAATGTGATCATCTAACCTTGCAGATGACAATCTTGCCTTGCCTGTTAGAAATGTCTTTGCATGCTCAGTAACAGGAAGGGGGTGGTTACTGCTTAATTTCTGTAAGGAGTAGCTTCATCATACACCACACTGGGCATCGTGGTAGAAATTAGTGACAGTGCCTTTTCCTGTCATCAGTGACGATGAAACATGCCTGTGTACACCTCTTGAGAGCTGAGCATACCTTCCTTTGGAAACTTTCTTCATCTAGAGTCTTACATGTACACCATGTTAAAAATTTAAATTGRAAAGAAGTTTAAAAATTAATTATTTCAATAAATAATTTTCAAGTTATAGCTTCATATATACCGCTTCAAATTTCCATATCAGTCAACAAATAAGTAAAGATTAGAAACAATAATCATGCATAAAAGCTTATTTATTTAGTTTCAAAACACAGGTCAGAATGAGATATAAGATAGTMCTTTTTTTCAAATCTTTTAAAAGCATCATTTATTTACTAAAGAAAAATAAATACAACTCTCTGTTGTTTATGTCAAAAGACAATTGAGTAAATTGTGACTTCAGATAACCCATAAGTCACTGATTCTGTTTTTCAAAGACCTGCCTGCTTTCTATTCCTTTGGCCTCGGCTGCCTAGCAACCTCCACAGAGCTTTCTTAGTCTATACTAATTCTGGAGAGTTTTCATTTATATATTTATTTATGAGAATGTCTATAAGGAGGATGCAGAAACAAAGAGCTGTTTGTTCCTTCCTTCTACCACTGGATTCCAAACGTGTCACCTCAGTGTCTCAGACCTTGGTTTTGCAAAGAGAGGAACCTGCCTCCTTGATATTGCTTGGGAGCTAAGCAAATCTCAGCTTCTATTAGACAAAAGCTCAGTCTCTGCAGGAATGTAATAGGTATTTCTTGCCCTGCCTGTTGATTTGYTTCATTGGTAAGTTTTTTCACCCTGAAACACTAGGTGATCATGTAGGGTTACTGAGCTCATGCAGCCTGGAGCTTTCACTTAACATTCAGACAGCTTGTGCTACTGTTCTGGGTCACCAGCAGTTCCAGTATCAGGCAAGCACTAGAGGGAAATGGAGATGAAAGCTGATTCGCTGTGTCTGTGACTCAAAGCGGACAATCTGGAAGATTTGGATGGGGCTGCGTATCATAATACATAGTTTGAAACTGGGTATCAACTGTCTTTCCCTGAGCCAGACATCAGCTTTGCATGGAAAAGCCTATTTCCTCAGGGTTTTTTTTGTTGGTTTGGGTTTTTGGTTTTTTTTTTCCTTCATTATTAGTGCAAAATTGAGGATGCCACAGAAAATATCCCTAAGCTACATTAAGAATATACTTATTCTCTTGCCAATTCTATTCAACCAGCACTTTRCAAATATTTATGCCCTTATCAACACAGCAATTTCATCCAATCACGAAAAAGGAAAAGCAAAAGAGATGCTCAAATATGTACCCCGAAGAGCTTAACAGGCTCTCTGAAATGCTGTGGTAAAGACATGCCAAGTGTTCATAGCTTGCAGTTACATGGTGCCCATGTGGGGTTTGTGTCTCACGACTTCCARCCCTGAACCCAGATGGAAGAGCTTGCACTTCTCTCTAGATCAAACTGAAGCCTGAAATAACATAACAAATCAATATGTCTTAAGACATCTCAATATGCTTTAATCACTTCATTACACTTTTTCTTCTGATTAGGTTGACCTTTAGCTATGTTTTGTCCTTAAAGGACATGCAGGGAATTTGTGACAGAAATAAATCTGAAACCAGATCTTCTAAGTTCCACTMAATTTCTTACCAAGAGAGCTATATGCCTAAAGATTAGGTTGTTATAATCTTGTAGGACTATGGAATAATTTTTAAATCTTGGTGTTCACAAATACTTAGGCATCAGTAAAAATTCAATCCAATAGTTGGAAAAAAGTATATTAAAGCAACAACATGAATTATAGAAATTCTTTGAAAATAACCTGCTGGTTAAAAGAGACACATTTTGTAGAGCTACTTAAGAACAGTCAAAATATCCATAGAAATTAAAATGTGCAAAATTATTCAATAAACAGGAGGAATAAAGTTACTAGAAGTAAACAGAGCTCTGGAATATCTTTTTCCTATTCTTGTGCTCACTACAAACAATTTTCTTAGTTCCTTTCCCTCTGTCATTCTACACAGTGATATAAGTTTGTAGTTAGCCTCAAATATTCCAATTTCTACTCCTCTGAGTTATTGCAAAACAAATAAATTCCAAATATAATTCAAAACTAAGTAGTTGCTTATTGAAAATGAGTTTCCATTTGTATGTTCATTTTTCACAGAGCATARCTATTATAGCCAACCTTGAGCATGTGGTGTTTCCTCCCCTTACAAAGTATGATCACAATTACATATGTTTTTAAATGTTAAGTCAAACTCTCTGAAAATAAACCCAATGAAGAGTACCAGAAGTACAGACTTATATGTCTGTCTTCACTTTTGTGAGAAGTCTGCTTTTAGTAAGTTCAAGGGCATGTAAATAAACAATAGAAAGGTTTTTTCATGCATTTTAATTAAAAAAATATAACAGGGTTTTCTACAGAAGTAATAGAATTGAACTGTGACAAAGAAGCTAGCAAAGGAAATTCAACTGGAGAAAATGAAATTTCTAAAGATATTTGGAAAAAAAAATTGCAAGCAGCCCCATCCAAAATTTCAGTGACAATAACTATGTACTAAATCTACGTTTAYGTTGGAAAAACCTCACCTGCCATGCACCTGTGCTCACAAAAGAGTATACCAAAAAGACAAATCTATTTTCCTATTATTTTTCTATCTTCCTTCCTTTCCTTCTTTCCCTTCCTTCCTTTCTCTGTTTGTCAGAAGAGAGAGATGCTAAACACCTTAGTTTTCTGGATAGGGATTAGAGAAAAATGATATGCTAAGGAGGGATTGGAAAAACGTAATTTCAAAAAGGAAGTGAAACTTTAGCAGGAAAAAGAGAACAAGAAAATTATCATCAATATGAAAGCATAATCTTTGCTYGAATAACTAACTTACCAAGGAGAATTGCAAAAAACGTTTTGAAAAGAATCAATATTATTCCAATAATCAGCTCCTCATTTCAATTGCACTGATTTTACTGCACACTTATGCCAGCAAAAGATCAAAAATTGGTCTAAAATATTTAAATATTTTCCAACTATTCATTATGGCAATAAGTAAGAAAAACTCATTGAAGTTATAACCAGGCTTTAACAATTGTTCTCAAAGCAGCTATATTTTTAGAGATTGCAAAGGGATGAGAAGAGCTGCAGTAAMAGGAAGATTTATTAAAGAAAGACTAAACACAGTAGCATATGCTACCATGATGACATAGGGAAGAAAATAAATAAGCAGAAGAGAAAAAACATTTACACAGTTCCTGCTATTTTTAATAAATATCACTAACAGAGTAACATTCAACTGCCAAAAGAAAGAAGGTTGTTATACCCTGTTACTATGTCTGGCCCTGAGTTGCCATTCYGGAGGAGCACGCGTTTCTTGTACATTCAATGCCTTTTCTGCCTGCTTCTGAAGYCTTGGGTATCCCAAGATGTGTGAAATAGCATTAGATTCTGTTATTTATGTATCTGAATCACTTGCAAGCTGCTAGTAAAAATGTGTGTGAGCTCCGGGTAACAAGAGTAAAATTAAGAAAACAGAAAATCATAGTGTGCTGTGCCCATATGAATTTCAACAGAAGGTACAAACAGAAAATACTACTCCAGAAATTTCCTTAATCTGTATAAAAATTCTTTACTAGCAGTAAATATGAAGAGCTTAGAGTTAAATCTCACCTCTGACTGCTGACTCACTCTGCAATAAAACAAGCTATTGGTGTTTTTTTGAGGATTCGAAAAGGTGTTCCTCCCAGCTTTTGGTCCCTTCAGTTTTTGACATGTTCTGCTATTTCAGACCTCTATTTTATTTTACCTGCTTAACAGAATAGAACTTTCTTAGCTCCGAATTGGCCGAACCTCCACAAACCTTCATTATTTATGATCATAACTACATTTTTTCCAGTCTTTTAGCTTAGTTAAACCCTGAGTAAGGATTATTCTTCTGCATAAAACCTGTAATTTTGGTATATCCTGGATTTCTCCTTTTTCTTCTTTCAAGAATGCCAGATGGAGACAAACCAAAGAATAGTTGCATGTCCAGTATTTTTATGCTAATATTTTTATATTTCTGCGTTTGAGTTAAGCAGATGGGGATTAGGTAATTCTGCCTGSCTACCTCTGCAAAACAAGTTCAGATGAGGTATAAATTCTAAATTCCAAAAAAATTTTCTCAGCTTTTCCATGTGATCTGCTGCAGCAAAGATATTCACTCATACACCATTGGTTGGAAATGTTTTTGTACAGTTAATCAATAAATGAGTTARTACGTGTTAAACCAATCTTCTAGACTATTTGTCTTGCTCAGTCTAACTAATTCAAAGCTGTGAGTGATTCATTTCAGAGCAGCAGTGCAGTGTGAAAACCAGACTGGTGTCTTTTTAATATGAGTGTCTGTGTGTGCTTACAAACACAGAATGTCATTAAAAATATTTTCCCTTGACAGTATTTCCCTCATTTTAAGATCAGTTCTATTGACTCGTAATAATGGTCTCCAGATACTCATCTGACAAATGGCTGTTTAATTTATTTTTTACTACAAAAGATTTGACCTGGTTTGTTCATCTATAAATACACATTTTTGTGCTGTAGACACAAATATGCATTTGTTTTAGCTTTCATCCCTGCTGTGTTTGTAAAATACAGTGTGATATTCACAAACAGAAAGAAAAGAGATTGAAGTGAGGAACATTTGATAGCGTTGCCTGGCATTTTAAATACRGAAAAATAAATAAATAAGTGCCCACTTCATCAAGTGCTAAATTCAGTATGGCTGAAATGAAACAGAGCAGGCCAGTGAGAAAAAAATCTTTATCTTAGGTAGGAAAACAACTCATGTTGTCAACAAAGCAACAAGATGAGTGCTAATGAGTTCTACTGAACTCATAATTTTAAGCCTATATTCACTGTCCCTACTAGGCTATCCAATGTAGCTCCAGCTTAGCAATAATTATAAGGAATTCTGCCATACCATAATGTAATATCATCAAAGAGGTCTGAGAGGATCTTTGTCTCGACAAAAAGGGAAAATTACAGTCTTAAAAGATCTAGAGCCACAGAAAAAGTCAGAAAGTAATTTTGAGTTCCAGAGACCTATTTTAGTCAAAGAAAGAAACAAGTCCATTTTTCTGAAAAGCAGCTAAAACTGTTGTTTTTTTTTCCTTTTCCAAACTAAAACTAAAATCATCATCACCATTATTATACTTACATGTGAATTATTCCGATTTTCCCTTCCTCTGCTGGTGCATATGTTGCTTATCTCATAATTTTAAAATCGTTTACCCACTTAACACCATCTTGTAGAGTTTTCAATCATTAATTAGAAGTGAATTTATGTAAATTATCTTCAAAAACAAAGCATGGAAGACTAGTGGCTGACCCTCAAGGTCTGTTTTGATCCAAACAATTTTATAATTCTGTTACATGAAAGGAATTACAGGATGCTCCTACTYACTAGCTCATGTGGATGCTTCTTAGTCACAATGCATTTCCCACATCAGTTTCCAAATACAGAAAATTTCAATTATATTATTAACACAAAAAGACCTACCCCATTATTTAATCTATTTTCTGCCCTTTGTATCCTCAAGGTACTGCAAAAGAAACTGCTGGTGTTGTACAGGGGAAAAACTTTTTCCCTGAGTTATCAGAAAGAAAGATATTGAAAGACACTTGCTTTGTGACTGAAGAGCTTCTTTCAGAAGGAATTGAAGAATATTATTTATCTTATMCTAATAAAGAGCATGTTTTGTTTTATATCTCTATATTTATATATGCATTGTCACATATCATTGTTATTGTTGAGTTGAATTTAAGGTGGAGACTGACAAGCAGGGCCTGAAGTATAGCTAATATGACTCCCTGMAACATATTGAGTAGAAATAGCTGAGGCTTGCATTGCTGAAAGGTGGTATGCACTGTTACCTGCAAAAGAACAGGGAAAAATCCCCAAACTGTTATTGAAAACTTAAAAAAAAAAAAAAAACCCACCAAACAACTGATGTAGTGCCATTAGAGATTAAAGATCARAATATTTTCATTGAGTGTTACTGCGACAGTGTAATCTACTAGTACAAAACAAAGCAGTTGAAATATCAGTTGCTTTCTTATCTGAAAATTGTTCATGAATTAGTGATGCATTTCCCTGCTAATAATGATATTTTCAATGATTTTCCAAAAATAAATATARCTAAAAGCAATTAAAACCCATAAATTAACAGACTGATTTTGTGAGATTGGTCATTTAGGTCGTACAATACAATCTTGATGGTTCAGACTGGATGATCCAACTTTAAGAGATTGAAACAGGCAAGAAAAATCTTGGAACGCCTTTGGGGAAAAAAAAATGATGCTCTAAGCATGAAAAGGAAAATAATTTTCTCGTATTTAAAAAGAGGATGTTTTGGAAATTACCTTCAATTTAAAACTAGCTCTCTTCCCTCTGAAGAGTGAAAAGGGAATAGTCACCACATCTCTACCAGGGACATTTGCTTCCTTCTTGTTACACTGATTACCCTGATGTGAAAAATACCATCAGTTCCAGCTCAATACTCCAGTTTTCCAAAACTGTCAAAACTGTATTCATGCAAAAGAAGTATCCACACAACCATAATGAAACAAACTGATAGAAAATGGCACAAACATAACCACAGGCAGTGGTGCCCAGCTTATGAGTCCACAGTAAGATATAGGAACTCAATTTACAAAGTTTTCTCTCCAAAACATGCAGTACCCAWTTTCAGATTGCAAATTTGAGTTAAGTAAAGTTAGCATCTAGTAGTCCTTATAAAGTCTCATATCAAACTTAGACTTTGGAAGCAGGTTATCTGGTTCAGCATTTTAGAAGTATTTGTAAGCAGAATTTTACCCTCTCAAGTATTAATTCCTATGGTCTGGGAATCACAGCTGCACCTGAATTATCTCTATTAATGCACCCTTTTTGATTGAAAAAAAAAGAACTGTGATATTTGCAGAAATGTCCTTTTTTACCTTTTTTTTTTTTTTCTTTAATTCTACACTTAAATTTAGTCGACTCTTTTTAGATACAGTGCAGTRCATGTGTAATAACCCATAACATTCTGTTTAACGTAATTAAAAGTGTGGAGTACCCACACATCCTAGGGAAAAAAAAATAAAAAAAAGGTTGGTTATTTAAAAGACCAGGAGTGCAAACGTTCTTCTTTTGCATATAATCTGGCAGTAAAGCACTTGCAAGGAAAGATGGATACTCAACTGAATTCCTGCTTCTCATTGGTGGGCTGAACTTTAGCCTTTCCAGAAAAAATGTGTATTTCATAGAATTGTTAAGGTTGGAAAAGACCTCTGAGCACCAAGTCTAACCATCAACAAGCACCACCACAATGTTCACYGTCAAACCATGGGCTCAAGTCCCATATCCACATGTTTTTTGAGCATTTTCAGGGATGRTGACTWAASCACKTCCAYRGGCAGCCTGYTYCAACRYTTGACAACACCTTTTATGAAGAAATTTYTCCTAATATCCAATCTAAACTTCCACTGGCAGAACTTGAGGCCATTTCCTCTCTTCCTGCCACTTGTTACTTGTGAGAAGAGACAAACCTCCACCTCACCACAACCTCTTTTCAGGTAGTTGTAGAAGTGATAAGGTACATTTCATGCCCCTGAGGCAGAGCTTCATGGCTTGCTAGCCATGTAAAATTGCTGGGGACAGAAGGAAAAGAAGGAGCATGCAAGGTGGCAGTATGGACATGAAAAAATAGTACTGGGTTCTGATTCCTTTCTTTGGAATTACTATAGTAACCAGACCATATAAAAAGTACTTTCAAGATCAGCAATCTAAAGCTGGTCTGGAAAACAATTGTAGTCTTTGTAGTGTACCTTTGACTTTGTTCACAAGAGTATTACAAAGACCTTATTCTATGAATATGAGATACAATATATTGATTAGTATCTTGGAATACACCCCAGAAAACAACAAGCAGGTTCTCCTGAACAGAATACTTAAAGCATRAATACCTTTTGCAGCTCAAGAGATATAAGCTA
This sequence comes from Malurus melanocephalus, assembly GCF_030028575.1. Classification (NCBI taxonomy): domain Eukaryota; kingdom Metazoa; phylum Chordata; class Aves; order Passeriformes; family Maluridae; genus Malurus; species Malurus melanocephalus. Next base: position 36,638 of record NW_026623234.1, read on the forward strand.
ATTAAATCTACAGTAGACAAAACTGGGTGTATTCTTGGTTGCCAAGTCATACTTCAAGAAGGATGTAAAGACCTCACTGAGCCCTACCATATGTTCAGCCTCCTGAAAAGACTGCTATAAGTTTTACCTAAATTATTATAAGCTATAAACTTCATCACTTTTTGAATTTCCATCTTGAACATTCATAACATTTTGTATGAAAGGCTATTTTTATCCAAAATTAGGGAAAGTGAAAAAGGAAGAATGAAATACACCTTGTATGGCTGGAGATGTCCAGGGCTGGWCTGTACAGGAACTTGTGGGGCAATCTCTGCACAGAACAGGGAATTGTCCTGCAGAACTGTTTAACTTGTCAAGCAGCAGCAAGCATTGGCCAGGGCACTGAGTTCAGGACATGAGGTATAAAATAAAATCTGGACCATATTTTACTATTGTATTCAGTAACAAAGAAATACACAACAACTGTGGTTAAACTCCTGAATAGGNAAAAAAAAAAAAAAAAGGGGAAATTACAAGAAAAAAAAAAGGAAAAAAGAGTAAAAGAAAGAATGCATCTAGAAACAAATAGTTATGGAACTTTCCAAAAATTTCAAACCAAAAATTCAAACGACAATCTACATGCAGCAAAATTTCAGCAGATATCAATGTATTAAAGAAGGAACCTAAATTTTGCTAAAAAAAMCCCCAAAACCTAAACCTCTACAAATTTGAAATTTGATAACAATTCCCATGATTTTTCCCCTGTCTTCAAATACTCTTCAGAAATAAAACGTAATCTTTTGCTGAGAGCCAGTATAGTAAGTCCAACTTTCAACTTGAGAAACAAATATTGTACCCAAGCAAYTAGAGCCCACTAAGAAAACCCACAAACCCAGCAAATGATGCTACAATCAGACTTCAGAAATTGGAGTTCAGAGACCATTGTATTTGTGACTCATCTTTGTCTAAGACTGGTTTTAGTGGTTTAGAGAAATACTAAATTTTAAATTCTCTCATGAAGAATTTCAGACCTCCTCTTTACAGATTCTCCACATTTCCCCTGATTTCCTCCAGCCAGTGGCCCTAATCTCATAGCAGATAATACAGCTTCTAACTCCTGACACAATCACAGGGAGAGATTGATTCCAGCTCTCCATCTATTCTCTTGGCAGGGGTTACATGGTATTATCTMCACAGTCTGAGTTTTCTTAAATTCAAATCATGCAATACAGTCATGAGGTAAAAACTCATATTTTGTTGACTTGCTAATTAAGAAAGTAGATAGAATACTTGAAAAATATATTACTAAACTTTTTTTTTGTTCCTGTCAAGAAGTTTAACACAATTTGTGAAAGCTTGGAAATGTTAGCTGTTGCATTTTTATTCATATTTATTCATTAGAAAAATCAAAATTAAACAAAGAAAATTGGCATACAGTTCTGAAAGCCAGTTCTAGAATGAGATGGAAACTCACAATCCCCTTAATTTCTATGCTACAAGAATAATCAGCGCAGAGAAAGAATACCTAATTTACAAACATTCATTCAATTCTTTGCTTATCAGCTAAGGTAGTCAAGAGAAATGTCATTATACAAAACTGATGTTTGCTTCAGTAGCAGAGGGAATGAGAACAGAACACTTTATAAACACCTCCAAGGAATTGATAAGGGATGACTGCAGTTATTGGCATCACAGGCATAGACAAGAAGCTTCTCACCCACTGCTAATGCCACAAGCTACCCAATCACTCCATCTCTAATGACACCCACAGGAAAATATCTGGGACCATACTCTGCATACTTCCAAAACATATAGCATTGAGCTTTCTCTTCCCCCTAAATGTGTATTGTAAAAGAGTTTCTAAGGAACTATCAAATGAATTTATATACTCATAATTCAGTGGATTCCTGACTGCTGACTTCTTTCAATGGCTTAGAATTGCTAGTACGTAGAAAATTTATTTTACTTCAGGTGAAAGAATTCTTGTGTAAAAGGAGGATGCAAATTCTACATTGTATCTTATTAAGTTCCAGATGGTCACAGACAGCAGCACAGTGACAAACATAACCTTCCTGGGTAATCACAAATATGCTAAAAAGTACAGCATACCTGGACTGTTACCTTGACTGACTTTCTATGTCTGAATTACTTTTTTCAGAAATTAAATAATTGTTGAGCCAGCCCATGGCTTTATTGCTTTTCTGAATCACACATACAGCTAATGCTTCTGACTCCCATCCTAAGAAATATGCATARCACAGGGAGATTCTGCTGTACTGCAGCCACGGCAGGGCTATTTAAGCAAATGAAAATGTCTCCTTAAGAGCTGGTTTCTTTCTGTGCTTGTTCGCATCAGAGAGAAATAGAGCTAATGCCACGCTCCTATGAGTGCTTTATGCATTCTGACAAACCAAACGAGGTTTGTCAGGAGAGGCTCTAGGCAGCATGGAACTGCTGCAATTTTACATATCATTGATTACCGCAATGGGAATTGAAAATGGTTCTCTGCTTTCGACATGGTATTAAAAATGCTGCTGCAGACCTCAGAAAAATATGCAGGTCCTTCAGTGGAGGGAAAACTTCATCCAGCATTGTTTCCTCATGAATCTGAGTCAGGCCCATCTGACCTTTATGGAGGCTAATAATAAAGCAATAAGGTGGCACGCAGTAAAGCATGTCATTCTGGGAGTAGTTCTGCAAGAGGATACATGAAACAAAAGGGCAGTTCAATACCCTGAGGCTTTGGGGATCTGCTTGGTTTGTGGTGTGTGYATCCTGTGCCCTGCTGGCGTTCTATGGAGTATGTGGGAATGCACATGTCACAACAAACAGTGCTAAGAGAGCAAGGYCTAAAAAAACTGTAAGAAAATTAAGATTTACTAATGCTGTCACACTCCCTTTGTTATTGGCTGGTTTGATGTTCTGGAGAGGTTTCCTATTAAATGATCAGAAGATTAATTATTTTTATTGCTATTATACAAAAATCTCAAGTCTTTTCTGCTCCCATGTCTTCAGTGATTTATTTTCACTGGATCCAGCAGTTCCCATCCACAGAATGTTACCATTTTATGAGGGTTAGACTCACATTCCAAGCACAGCAAAACAACCCCAAAAGCACAGAGAATAATCCATAGTGACAGCAGTAGAAGTTTGTTCTACTCAGAGATTGCAAATGACATATGTAGTACCATGTGCTAAGCAAGCTGTGATAGTCACTAACCCTTTGAGGTGCCTAGCAACCCTCAGTAGCATTCAGTAGGAAGAGAAGATTTTCAGCTCTTAACAGAATTAAATTCCTAATAAAACTGTTTACTCAGAATCAATCCTAGCAGCCCTCAATGGTCCCTAAAACCAGGCAGAGGAAAGCATGCTTAGCACAAGAGCAAGTCGCTGGTTACTGCAATTGCAATCTTCCTTTTAAAAAGAAATCTCTGTATTTAAAAATAATGCCAGTTGTATAGAACTTCCAGTGGACGGGTAAACAAACTAGGAATCAGAATATCAAARCTCTGAATTTCATTGTACCTTTCTGATATTTTAACTATATTATATCTATATATRAATATCTCTATCAATGCTTTACATTTACATGAAATTCAGATACATTTTCAGCACAYACACCATATAAATAACCAATAGTATAACAGGAAACCTAATCAGTGGAATTTGAAGCAACACAAAAAATTTAAAACCCAGTTTCAGTAAGTTAATGACATCTGTGGTGTTCCCACCAGAAATATCCAATCACAGGAAGTTGGATGCAAAAATTAAACACAACCATTTCCAGTGACTCCCATTAGAACCTRCTTGGAGCCATGTATCAGGTAAAACTAGGCCTGCATGATAAAGACACATGTTAATCAATTAGAAAAAGAGGAAAAACCTCAAATGGCACTCAAACAGTACCAAGTAGCCAATAAGAACTAAGCTATATGTGAAGACAACTGATAGTTCAATCAGCAGTAGAACAGGAGAAGAAGATCCCTCTCACAGACCAAAGAGAATTTTTGAGAATTTGCAAATATCTTGTTCCTGCCTGAGAAGGATATGATAAAAAAAAAAACAGCCTGCCTAGAAATCCAGTAAGTAATCTCATTCGTCATCTTAAGGACATAAAAGCGCAAGAATAAATTTGTGTAAAAAATATTGTCTTGGATTTCTTGATCCTTTGATGTAAAGCAAGACAAATGSAAATGAAATAAAGCCCAGAGAAATTACATGGGGATGGGACAAAACTCCCGATTCCACTGGAAAAAAAACGATTTTCTCAGAACAGAAGTCATCTGCTAGCCAAACCCAGCAAACATTTAATTTTTCTGTAATAAGAAATTCTTTCACAAAAAACAGTGTGATGCATAAATTGCATCTGTGACAGCTGTTCTCACCTACTGGTTATTGGTCTGCTGGCATTAATTGGCATTAATTTGAACTTTAGTACTAATGGAACCATTACCACCCTTGTGGTTATTATACAAATAATGTTAGTTACCTATCACCTACTACTTCATATGCCAATGATACTTCATAGAATATAAAACTATTGATATACTGAACACAAAGAATATGCTTTTCTAGGATTTTATTTTTGTACATGCCCTATATGTATATAAATGAAACCTTATAATACCAACAAGTTGAATAAGTAAGACACGTAATACTTAAAAAATAAGTACTTCATAAATTTCAATTAATGACGACAATTTCTAACACCARTAAAGAGTTTCAGATTGCCTATTTTTCAGTATAACTGGCTTCAACTATTCCAGAAAGTCATCAGCTGCTGTGAAATGCCTGACGTGATGATAATAGTCACTGAGACTTCCATACAGAAAACAGTGAAATAGTAATTTCAGTAGCATGACTCTTGCACAGGGCAGTTTTGGAAAACCACAGAACCATAGAATGGCTAAAGTTGGAAGGAACCTCGAAGTCATCTGGTACAAAACCCTTGCTCAAGCCCCCAGATTCAGTGGCCTCTGGCTCTGCACCAGTGCAAGGGGTTGTTCCTCYTCAGGTGCAGAACTTTGGGTSTCTCTGTGTTGAATTTCATGATTTCCTGTCAGCCCATTTCTCCAGCCTCAGATCCCTCTGGATGGCAGCACTACACCCTGAATATGCATATATAACRCATTCTTGGGTCACTTGTTTAATGCTGTTCACTGATAATTTTGTGACTTCACCTTTTTTTTTTTTTTTTATCATCCTGGGAAATATAAAAAATATGAACACTTTCCCCTTTTTCTTTTGCAATTTACTGAATCATTAATATATGCATTGTGTGATTTTTTTTTTTTAGCAGAGACTGAATTTTTTCTTACTTTCTGGGAAGTACCTATCACATTACAAATGCTACAAACAAACCTAAACCRCTGCAGCTTGGGCCCATTAGCCTCACAATGAACACTCTTCATCTGAATGCATCAAATCATGTTTTTTATTTTAAAAAAAAAGTGATATAATAAATGAAATATCTGTAATCTTGTCTTGATGCTCTACTGAAAGCCTAGGGTCTGAAGGGCTGAATTATAGCCAAATGGATTTTTGTTATTGTTGTTGCTTTTTGTTGTTCTTTTTTTGTTGTTTTGTYGGGGGTTTTTGGTTAGTTTTTTGCTTGTTTTGGTTTGTTTGTTTTTGTTTTAGCAGGCTGAGGTATTTTTTTAAAGAGAAGAGAAACAAACTAAGGCACTAAAGTTCTGATTTTAGGTACCCAGTGATGGAAACTTTATGGTCTGAACTTCAGGGTCACCAAAGTCTCAGTGAATTCAGTTAGGCATCATCAGCGTATTGTAAATTCAGGTAAATTTGCAGATATTTGGTTATTTGTATACTTTCATTAYTTGTATACCAACACAGCTGACACAGAATATTAAAACATGTATGGCAATCCACCCCTTTAAAAAAGGATTATGTAATTTTAATCACCTTTTAAGAAGTGGAATGATCATAACCAGTGAAATATGAAAATATTTCATAATGGAATTCTGCATAACTTTCAAGTTTTATTATGCTATTATTCACATTATTTTGTAYTTAAATTAATGAAAATTAAATGAAGCAGCTACAAAACCTTGAATAACTCTGAAACTTTAAACTACAYATACATTCCTAATACAGATATAGTGAATCTCATTTATGCTGTATTAGTGGCAGTCTCAGTGTGAAGAAAATCTCTAGAAGAATGTTTCAAAGCTAATTAACAAAAATACAAATAACTGTCCTTTTGCCCCAGCTCTTTTCCACTGATAAGGAATGAAGGTCTCTGAGGAGGAGATACTGCCAGTCACCACAGTCTTGATCATGTACATTGCTGGCACCTGAAGGAATATTAGATTCAAGGAATTATTGGATAACAATGAAATTTTACCAGTATATTTCACATTAATTTARTCCATCATCTCCATCATATACCTTCCATGAGTCTGCTGCAATCATGGGTGCAAAGTCACCCTAAGTCTAAGCWATCTTGTAACCGAAATGATAATGACAAGCAGGATACTCAGAGATGAAAGTGTGACCAGAAAAGCTTATTTTAGAAAGATGAAAGTGTGACCAGAAAAGCTTATTTTAGAANAAAAAAAAAAAAAAAAAAAAAAAAAAAAAAAAAAAAAAAAAAAAAAAAAAAAAAAAAAAAAAAAAAAAAAAAAAAAAAGTGATTTTATGAATATCTGAAGGTTACAGATTTTCAGGAAGAAAATTTAGCATGGTACAGCAAGAATGAAATGCCAATAAAACAACAATAGTATGAAATGAAGGTAATAAGCTGAATAGTACCAAAACACTTCATGAGACTGTAATCTATCCAATAGAGACATAATTCTGTAAGGCAGGGACATTTGGAAATAGAGTAGACAAAGCATGAGACAGCATGAAACAATTGTATACTGATGACACAGAAGGCTAAATCATCTATATTTGCCTTTTTGTCTTTGAGATTACTTCATCTAGTCAATCATTCTGAAGCACCACTACACTTTGACACCTCTTTCTTTCATTTTCTTTCTCCCTTCCTCTTCCTTTTGAAAGCACTATCAAAATAGATGTGACCTCATTTCCCTTCTTTTTCCTCCTGCTTTAAAGGAACAATCTGTATAATCACTGTTTACCCGAATGTCTCACATTTGGTTCTTTATATCTGCAAACCTATTTTAAACAACATCTGAACACAGCGTTCAACATTCCTCCCTTTAAATGTAGTTTTGTGTAGTCACATGATTTTTTTAAGGTCACCTATCACAAAAGTCAGTGACCTTATAAAAAAGTAGATGAATGAGTGAGGAAAGATTTGGGCTGGAGAAAATGTTAAGTATCATGACTGTTTACCAMAAGCCTACATCTATATACAAAGCTCATTCACAAAGAGTAGATTAGGGCTCTTCCAAAGAGAGCAAAAAGCCTAGAAGCCTGTAAGCATTTTAGAKAAAAGATTTAATGTTAATCCAAGTCTAGAAAGTAGATTTCAAAAGTTTTTAATGGTGGAAGAAAATAAATGTTTCTCTCTCCTGTTAAAAACAAAAAACAAAAAAACCAACAAAAACCCACAGTTTTGGCTTTACTGGGAAAATATTTTAAATACAACAATATCTGCATATCTTTGTTGAAATGCTCTATATCTGCCAAAAGGAAAGGGTAATGAATTTCTAGGATGTTTTTAGTAATAATAATTTTTTTTTTTCCCAAGATTTTTTTCCAAACACTTTCAAATGTCAAAGACAAAAGGAGGAAAAGTGCAAAGATAGTCACTAGTATAGCTTATTTTCTGGCAATAGGTACAAATATTTAAATTCTTTTAAAGAAGTTACGCCTGTTATGAGATGCTTATATTATCGTTTTTTTCAATACAAGAGCCATTATCTACCTTGAATCTCTTGTAACAAGCATCTGAAATATAAGGTTTTTGTATCCCAATCACCTCAATYCTTACTACTACATAGTATGCTAAGAAATGGTAACTTCATGCAATTGAGTAAAATGCTGAAGTTTTTGGTCCCAATGAAAGAAATTAAAAATTAAATAATATAAAAATTCTTTTCATGTTTTATTTAGTTTGATTAACTTGATTTTTACTTGTGGTCTGAAATTATCTAAGAGCTAAGAGGGATTATCTAAGAGCTTTTATTGGCTTTTGGTGGGGTACATGCAATAGAAAAATCTCTGTATAGAGTTGTTTAACTGACTTGATGGTGTTTGATGTGTAAGAGCAGGATCTTTTAATGGAAGTAAATCTATCCTCACTCGTTTCTCCACACACAAKAAAAAGTGTGGCAAAATTTAAACTTTTTTTTTTTTAAATTCTCAGTAGATCTTATCATCCTTCTTGCTTCCGCTCCAGGAAAAGAAAACCATTTTTTTGATTCATAGTCTGAAAGTATKATTTAAACTGATATATTTCACATACTCTATTAAATTAATCTTAAATGCTAGTAAAATTCAACAATTTAGGGACTGTACTGGAGACACATAAGAATGGAATAACATGGGTTCTGCATATCTGGGACTGTTGGGAAAGAAGATGTGATGAAAAAGGTTTACCAAATAAAATATTAAAAAGTAAATAAATAAGAAATAAGTAAATACATAAATAAATAAATAAAAATGAAGTAAGTATAAAGCAAGACTAAAATAAATAATAAATAAGTAATAACAAAGCAAAACATAAATAACCTGTGGTACAACAATCCCATGGCCCACTGATAGTTTGTGTACCATAGGAACCTGTATGACACAGGAACTCCAGACTGAAGAATGTACAAAAAAAAACTTGGAATAAAATTTGTCTGTGGATCCCTGAAAAACGATATGAACTGTGCTAAATTTGGGAGAAAAAAATCACATAGAATACCACTGAATTATTGCTAGTTCCCACTAAACACTAACCTGGTTTGAATTCCAAGATTTTAGTGTTTGTGTTTTCTTATTTGTAATTCAACAAAAGGAAACTTTGAAATTAAGTCATTTCAGGCAGCAAAAAAACCCAAGCAAACCCCCAAAAACTAACTCAAACACAATATTTGTCTTAATTTCTGATGAACAGGAAGAAACGTTAAAGCAGTCTATCGTAGTCAATAGTCAATCCAGTGGGTTTCTCATCTGGTAATCCTTACCACCTCTTAGGATAGGTATTGAGAGATAAGTGAATGCCTTGGAAGAACAAAGGATTTAGCCCAACTTGAATCAAAGCTCCATCATTTGTAAAGGACAGTTAAATAAGAAATTATTCCCTTCACCCAGGCTCATTTCAGGGCAATTACAGCCAGTATAATACACAGTGATACATCTATAATGTAGAGATGAGGAGTTTTTCTGAATATTTCATATTTTACTATAGGAAGAAGTTTTTCTTGTCATCTTTACAGAATACCAAGCACAGCTAATAAAACTGTTTTTACAATAAGTCCCAACTTGGACACTTTTGGGTTTTTGTTTTGTTTTGTTTT
>NW_026623234.1:46076-67395 GCF_030028575.1 Malurus melanocephalus
TTTTTTTTTTTTTGGATCAGGTTATTCTCAACATTTTCTGAAACCAGGAGCCACTGCTGTGAGCAGAATATGAGTGGCAAAATCGGAGTTATGATTGAAATCTAGCCTTGCTGTAATAGAGATATGGAGCCAAATAACCACAGCAGTACCTGGATCCTTTTGTTGCCATGTCCTGGGCCTAGGCGTTCAGTTCTGGCTGAAAATGCAAGGGTATCCACGATATTTGCCTTTGATGCTATGCTTGTAGAATGAACAATCCTATTAAAATATTGTGTATATTTATCTTTATCATACATCTGCAAAACAGAGAAACTATGTCAATCTACCAAGGAACATGGAAAAAGTAGTTTATTTTTAAAACAGTTATTCTTTAATGAAAAAGGGAAGTGAACTCTAATTTYTTGAATCTAGAACCATATTTTCAATGCCATTATGTACTTAATTTCCTGGAAGAAGGGGATTTTGAGTAACTTAAGGACTGAGTCAAGAGAAATACCTTAAAGTTCTAGAAGCGCAAACGTCTGCAACCAGCACGGCTCAATACAGGCTCATTGGCTGTTCAAGAAGAAATTCTAAGGGARAGAACTTGGAAGTCCTACTGGATTCCAGGTTGAGCATAAGCATTTCCACTGATCACTTTAGGAGGACAAGTGGTCATGAGGATTTCTGATAGTCCTTTCCATACAATAATTTTCAGATTCTATTTAGTTATAAAAGTAGTAACACGTGCACAGATATAATCACAATTTTTTTTCTCTTAAATATACAATAAAATTAATTAACAACTTCAAATAAGCAAAAAATAAGTAGGAGTGAAATAATTTTACATAGTTTGAAGGGTTATTTTAGACACTCGCATTTGAAAAGAAGTCAGGAAATCTTAGAAAAAATGGAGAAAAATTAAGCTTCTTGTTATTTAAACTTCCAACTTACAGATGCAGATGTAAGGGAAAAAATCCAATCATGGTTTAATTCTTTTACATAATGGATATATTTTTATAGGTGTCATAAATTAAATTTTTATATGGGATCCAATCCAATATTATGTATAATAATTAAAATTTTAAAAGCAATAACCACTGTTTTGAAAGAACAGAATGCTTAGCTCTAAACCCACTTTCATTTGTTTCCCAAGGGTCTAAAAGGTGCTGAGCAACTACAGCGTCTAATGATTTTGTAATCCTATTTTGCACTTGGCCTATTATGGCAAGTTGCATTTCTCTTCTATGGCTCAACCCTGCATGGTAGAGAGATCTCGTTCTGATCCAGTAAAGCATCCTGGTTCCTGAGGGTTGTATTCAGATCACAGTCTCCAGATATCTTCCTTTCAGTAAGGATGATAGAAGAAGCAGAAGGAAGAATCGTAACACTGCTTTGCCAACACAAAAGCAAGCTGAAAAATGWTTATGTAAAGAAGGTAGTAAAATGACCAGATTGCAATAAATTGTTTTCTATATGGATCAAGGAATTGTCTGATTTGGAACTATAACTAAATCACAATTCCCTTCCTGGGATTCTTCTTGGATATTCCTTTCCCTTCTGAAGGAGTTGAACAACTGTTCAGTCTAACTTTTCATTTACTCTCATCCATATTGTCATCTCATGTATAATAAGATAATTTGAATTTTCAAACTGTTTTTCAGATAGGTGTGAGTCGTATATTCATGAACTAATTATACCTTTCAATACACTTCTTTGCTTTTATATTTGAGTTACCATTATTTCAAGTGTTGGGGTTTTTCTTTTGTTACTCCATTTGTTATTAATTAATGTTTCTAACCAAATAATGATCTATAGTGTTTACATGTAACAGCTGCTAAATTTGGCTGCTCTTACTTTGCCCTACACAAAAGCAAGCATAAAATGCTTGCCTTTTAGGAAAAAAGCTCCATTTAAAGGTAATATCTCTGGGTTACTGCCTCTTCATCAATTTGGAATTTCTTCAGTCCATTTCACCTGTAGAACAACTCAGAACAGTGGTAGAAGCTATGGAAAAAAATCTACATGAAATGACAATTTTTTGGTAAGAATTAACACTGTATTAAATGTCTTTGGAGAAGGAGGGATGAAAGGAGAAAATTGTTCTTTTAATGATTAGGGCACTCTATTTGGACTTAGATAGGATCTAATGCATCAATACRAACAATGAGAATAATTACTCAATGACTTTTGATTTAATTTTCTTGGCCAGCTCTGGGACACTGCAAAAGGAACCCAGCTGTTCCTTGATTGCACATTTGATATTAAATGGTGTTATATTTTCCTCAGTGCAATGCAGAGAGTCACTAACACAGCAAGTCAGTTACTATGTATGTTCTCTGTAATACTCTGATCTTAGCAAAATGAAAATAGATTTTATAAAACAATCAGGTAAAGAATAAAGATAAAGCACACCATGGAAATGTTGTACATGCCACTCTGATATAGATACAGCAGGACTGGACTTAGGGTAGCTGTGTTTTATATACATATAGATGGGAATCTGGCAATAAATGCAATWGCACAGTTAAGCTAAACATCATTTATCAGTTTGATTTAATGAGTTTTTGCATAGCCTGTACCATAGGTCTGTGATCATTCATCTTCCAGTCTATTCAAGCACACTGACATAATCTAACAATGTGAACTTTGAAAAGATAAACGTAAAACCAAACTACACTAATTCTTTTGTATTTGAAGGACGGGTCTTATTCAATACATGATATAGTTTATGTTAGATGTCAACAATTTTTAATGGTATCACAGGAGCTGAAATCCATGAGAACTGCAGCTTTTGAGATTCTTTGACACAGGCAAACTATGTATGTAAAGTGTTCAGATGTCTTACCCAAAGAACTGAAGTTTGAGGGATTCAGTTTATACCCTCTGCTATCACAGATAATGGTGGTAGCTAATTCCCTTGCCTTCTGGAATAGTGGTGATAAAGAAACTAGAAACACAAAGTCCGTAAAATTTAAATTGAGGRATCTTTTTCCCAAGGCATTAGTATTGGTTATGCTTGTTGTTTGAAGAGAATTTGCCCCAGACCATCACTTCTTGCTTTTTAGTCATGGTGCATAACAAYTCTCTCTCATTTACTCAAATCTCATTCACATTTATTCAAGAATGAAACTAACAGGGAATAGCTATTTACACTGTTTGGGTAAGTTTACTGGTAGCATGAACCAAAATACAATGAACTTGCAAAGGAATTTACATTTTTAAAAAATAGGATTTTACAAAAAAAAACCAGCTCTTTCAAAATATTGCAGATTAGTATTTTAAAAATATTTCTACTTTTGCACCTACTGCCTGAAGAATGATAAATGCTCAGTTAAATTTATTTTCCATCTGGTAACACGCATTAACTTCCTTCTAAAGATGACTGATGTGCTGATCACATTTCAATGCAAGAAAGCACCACCAAATAAGGCCAGAATTTTCCATTCGCTTCTGTCGTATTTAGGCAATAGTTGTTCTGAAGAATGTTCTAGTTTTTCACCCATATTTAGAAAATGCATTGTGTGCCATGGTGAGATAGTCTGATTCTTGCCAGATTTGAACAAAAAGGCAACACAACGTTAGATAATTTTAGTCATAATGATAGCATTCAGTGGAATCACAGTTATGCAATGCTATGTTTTCACAGCATTGTGGAGTTGTGTTAGGATACTAATTTCTTGGCATTGTAGCCCAATTATTTTCATTTATGAACTCAGAGGGTGGAGGGAAATTTGCCATGCTAAAATTTGAAGCAGTCCTTTAGCATTCTACTTTGAGTCCACTGTTGCACATACACTATTATCATAATACTGGAACAACTCTGCTATAACAGAATTGGCAAATCAGATGGACTTAATAAATAGAACACTGTCAGGAATTTTTTGATGAACAGTAAAGGAGAGGAGTGCAATGTGTAGAAAAGTCATGTAGAAAGCAGATCTCCTTTGTGGAATACAAACCAAAGCAAAATGAAAAAAAAAAMAAAAMCAAAAACAAAACAACTACCATCTTGTTTTCTTCATCAACCAAAGTTTATGCAGACCCCTTTTCACCTAACACCCACCAGAAAAATAAAGAAAAAATACAGTATGTTTGGGAGACAAAAGTGTCAATTATTTTCTTTAAATTCCTAGACAGTCATGGCTCTGACTCATCCAATTTTCTCAGTTTAATAAAATATGACCCTGTGGGAGTAGCCTGTTGCAAAATTTACCATAACTATCTTCTGCCTTCAATGTGAAAAATGAATTCTGAACATGTGGACAATTTCTCCTTTATTTGCTTAGTTAACTATTGAGGTACCTCTGCGTRACTTCTACTCTGATCCTTCTGGCAACATGGAATTTATGCAATGCACAAAACTTTGATAAGGATCTCTGAATTAATGTAACTTTTCCCAGACCTCTTAAAAGAGGATGAAGTAAAGTTAAGAGCAGAGGAAAAAAGAATAAAACACAGAATAATTATGAAACCAATAAACAATTAGGCAGTYCACCAAAGGTACTCAAAGTACCACAGCACCAAAAGACAGACTATATGTTAAACTCAATTCATAAAAGATACTTAACGTGCCTGGCAAAGGCAAGCAYGCAGATGATATCCATTTCAGTGTTACCTCCACAAACTGTCTTAAGGAAAAATAAAAACAAAAACAAAAATAAATTTAAAAGTGGAAAAAAAAGAAGTAACCTAACAGTACAATTTTTTCCCTTTCCAAGAATATGATAAAATTTTATTTTACCGAATTTGCAATTTATGAGCAGCGATTTATGTACAGGCACTGGAAACCCTACATTCAGCCGAACACCCTGAACTTGAAAGAGTTGTGACCCCTGGCAATAATTGTCACAGCATAGTTAGTAGCTACTTATTTATCAAGATTTTAATGTAAACATTCATATTAATATCTGTTAAAAAATGTCCTATTTCATCTATTAAAATTTCTCTTCTCTGATACTGATCTCAATTTGTTTGTGTAATTTATTATTATTCGAAAATCTCTTCTCAAATAAACAGTTTTTACTCATCAAAGTATTTCTAATTCAGTAGCAGACATGCCTTCCTATGCAAACTCATGGCAACTGACAACGTGAGAAATCGAGACATCACTAAGCCCTTTGGCTGTGCTGGGAGTTTCCTGGGGGTAGGTTGGTCTCAGTAAATTGTCCTTAGCTGTGAATTTCACATTCCTCCTGAGACTCTAAATCTCTTGACCTCTGAGTCACATTTCAAACTCCACAGAGTCTCCATCTGCTTATTTGCAGAGAAGGGAGAGGATGAGTGTCTGCAGAACCAGAGAGTAGGTTGAAAGGAGATGATTTAATATCAGAGATTACATTTCAATAACAATGGACAACACCAGTTGCTGACTTTATACCTTTCCACACATGTTTGCTATGAATCAATAAATACTGTCATGACTAAATACCTCTGACAAAGATAAGGCTATCTGCATCAGGTCCTAGGCCTTAAAACAGCCAAAACTCTCATAGCCTCCTGCAGACATTTATTATACTTGGCAATTAGCTGTCTAGATCTTTGTCATTGATTTGGTCCTAACCTTCTAGTAAGACAAAGTAAAGAAATCAGTCTCCTGGGTTCAAGGTAAAAAAGGACATCAGTATATTAATGGGGCAATATAGAAACTTGTCATCCATCAGCAGGAAGTGGTTCATCTACTAAATGCATATCAAGCTGACACATCATTTCAAATGGAAGCAACCAACATTATGAATTATGACAAAAAGAACTTCATATCTTTAATGCTTGTGAAAATTGACAGTTGGCAGAGTGGATAAAATTTCACAGTGTCCAGGGAAAATAGTACTTGTGCTTTTCAATCACTATAGTGCATGACCCGAAAAGAAATGAATAATAGTTTTGGCATAAAATATGTAGAAGCCTGATATAGTTTTGCTTGAATACTCTTTATTTACTTGTTTAGAGCTAGAATATCAAAGCAATATTTAAATAAGCTTATGTTTACAATTATCTACTCTTAAAAGTAAGAATTGGTAGGCTTGTGATCTTGCTTCATTGTAGGGAAAGAATCTTTTTGTTTGGTTGATTTTTTGTCAATTCAATTTATGCCCAAAGTAAAGTAAGTCAGTAGGAAAAAGGTCATTAAGAGTCTGAATATAAAAAAGTGGCATGAAATTGCTGGCAGATCAGGTAAAAACTTTCTTAACAATGGAAAGACAAGAAAAAAATATTTAGATTCATGTCTCCAGAATTATTTAATGAATGGAATATTTAAGATAAAAGATACTCTGCACTGACACACTGTTTTTTGGATGGTGATTGCAATAAAAACTGTGCTTACAAACTGTGCTTTCATTCAATTTAAGTTTTTAAGTTACAAAATCTCTTCTTAAATCCCATTCCCACTTCTTAAATTACATTAAATTTATTTACTTATTAAATAAATCTAGATCTTAMAAATAGAGAGTGTTGGCTGTATATATTGTGGAAGGATCAGTCCTGCAATATRCAAATGGACTTTCTCTTAAAGTAGGTAAAAAGGAGGACAGAAAGTGTGTGTGGTTTGTTTCAAATAATGAGTGGCAGGCCACAGAAAGGACAGAGTCAAGAAATCTCTAGAGGTGAACACTACAGTGCACAAGACAATCCATTCCACCGTACTTAAATGTATCTCCTAATTGCATTTTACYTTCAAAAGGTATAATTTGAAATGATGGAGGGGAGAAATACGTGAAACAAGATCAAATATGKTTTTTTTTCTGTTGGAGGTGGGTGATGGTTTCATTGCTTGTTTTGGAGAAAACTTGTTCTTAAACCTTCCTGAAAGCAGTTCCTTTTTTACCTAAGTGCCATGTAGTTGGTGTTGTAAATCATCTGAGATCTACATGACTAATGTGCAGAGATTTATATCCCACTCCTACAAAAACATATATATGGAAGCAGGTCCTTTGTTATTCAGTATAAAAAGTACTATTTCCCTGCTACTTTTCTACAATGCAACCGCAGCTGCAAAGAATCATCACTTTAATATGTCACAAGGCCAAATACACTCCAAAACTTTCAAGTGCAATCTATCCACTTTAACACACATACATCCACTTACAGAAATGTACAGCTTTAGCAGTGCAAGTAGTTCAGCTCATACCAGAGAAATTAAACTGACAGCTCCTCTAGTACATTTTTGCCTCAATATAGAATCTGTTTTAGTTTCAGTGAGGTTTCATTTTGGTCCATAGCTCCATCTGCACGGAAAAGCTGGCAAGAATACTGCTGTATCCTAGAAGTTTTTGACTTTCCATTAAAAAGAGCTATAGAAATGCTCAGAATCAGGCAACAGTTCGCTTTCCTCCAGTCCCCTCAGACACCTCTCCCAAATGCCATGACTATTCAAGGACAGTTCTAGTCCTCAAGAGACCTCTGGCAGTAAAGTACTCTTTAAAAGCATKATGTGAGAAAAGGAATGTGAGCTTTGGAACTCTGCTGGGAGGAGATGAGCTATTGACAGCCAATATTCATAAGGAATTCTACACAAGGATCAAGAAGCARCCCTATCAAAGTTAGATTTCCTAGCAAGTAAACCAAATCTATGTTGGTTTCTGTAATCATGTGGCTGGTCCCAAGCTAGGTCAATGGTTTGAGAAGCAGTTACTTGAACCTCTGACAAGAGAATTTGGAGCAGGGACTGGGAGGGAGGTAAGAGAAAAAGACCATCACAAWCTGGATCAGAAGTAGGAAAATTAACTGGTTTCTGTGGGAGTCGTAAGGGAAAAGTAAAGGCTATTCAGCCTTCTTCCTTGAAAATCCAAAATTACACTATATAGAACACACGTGGAATAATGAATAAATATTAAGACAGGGCATGAATTTTCAAAATGCTGACTACAACACTGACAGACATTCTCAGTTATTACTAACAGTGCTTTTGGATAACATAACCTAACATGCACTAGCCATGCCAGCAATCTTAGTACAAGCTCAATGTTTTATACTCATGGGATACACATTGTTTTCTCCTATGAGCAAGCATGTGACATCACCTAATTAATTTTTATAAATCCTGCAAAAGTAGTGCTATGTATCCAAAGACATGTACAGCAAAGGGTGCAAAAAAGAGAACAATATAGAAAAGAGAAGCAATGTTAGAAGTCTGACTTTGTCTCTAACCTCAGCCAGAGCTTCCTAACATTAAAAATGCCCTTTGCTACCTCAGAGAATATCTTCCCACATTTCATGAGCTCTCAGACTAACKACACTCAGCTGTAACAATGAAATTTTACACTACTCCAGGAAGGCTCATGAATGGAGAAAACCCAATTTATATGAAAAAATTGGCGTGGACTATAGAATTCTAAGCAGAGGAAGAGAACACCTATCTCACCAGCAAGTATGAAATATGTATATTTATTTAAGATTTCTATCAGCATTTTTTTCAGAAGTGTTTAGAACAGTGTCCAAGAAAGGTGAAGAGTAACTACAAATATGAGAACATAGCCCAYTGAGACCGCAATAAATTTCAACCTAGGCTATATTGCAGCAATGCAGGGAAAAGTTCACTTAATTCTTTCTTCCTCTCTGTCTTTGCAAATCTAAGACATGAATTAGCAAAGGAAGWAAATAAGTAAAATGAAGTCCACAAATGGAGTTATTTTATGAAGACAAAGAAGCACATTTCTAGTCTGAAATGTYTGGCAGCCATTCACAGCAAGAAAAGGATGTGTTCAAAGCAATCTTTAGTGTCCTTTAAGCAGTTGGGTATACCAAATTTTACACTTCTAAATCTAGTTCATTTCAGACCTGGAAAGAAGTCTACCATTAAGACCATCTATTGCAGAAATTCATATCTGGATTCATATCAGAAGCCTAAACTCAGGATAAAAGCTCAGAGAGAATAATTTTGGTTGATTTTGATTTAGATGTTGAACCCCTGCATTAGCCTGAACAAATGATTTTTTTCAGGCTGGAGGCCCAGGTTATATAAAAGACAGTATTTCTGAAGTGTAACACCTAAAGCTTGCAAGGCTCTACATTATGAAGAGAACTCTGAAGGAGGTAGAAGTTTGGTCACATAAATAAGTTAGTGGATCAGGTACTGAGTGAACAAGTAAATACACAAGGTATTTGTTCACCCTCAGCACAGCCTCCAAAATTCATCTTTACAGAACATTTCAGATTTGACAAATTCGCAGATTTCAAAGGACATTTTTCCAACCAAGCAGAAGTCTGAGGTACTGAGTCAGAGTACTGTCATAAAGCAGCAGATGACCCAAAAACTTCTGTGTTCTGATAGCAATCTCAGCAGAGAGGGAATGATGGACTGCAGAGTGAAATCCTTTGGGGTGTTTTGCTCATAGCAGGCTAAACATATTTATTGATGACAGGGTTGGAAGTYTGGTTATAGATGCCCAGGTTACATTCCTTCTACCTGCAGGATCACAGGCTGAGGGTACAGGGATCTCAGAATCATCTACTCTGCCTTTCTGAATATCAAAAAAACACAMAACACTGTAAGGCATAATTCACTACAAGTCTTCCACAAAGACAAGGATCCAAGACAGGGACCCCAAGAGACAGAAAAAATACTTCTCCACAAATTTAAAAAATGGTAAATTATTTTCAACATTAAAATTCTACCCTTAATTTCAAATCTGAATTCGTGAGACCTCAGCTTCCATCTATTGTTTCTTAGAATTTTGTTTGGTATATTAAAAAACATTTAGACATCWGTTCTTTTTCCTTTAAAACTAATCACATCAGTTCTTGAGTTTTTTAATGAATACATTAATGTTAAAGTACTACATTTTATTTTTTATTCAGCAATGAACRTTTTTGTGGCTCTATTCTTGTCAACAAAATTTTTAAAAAGTGGACAAATTCAAACGTAAACAGCACTCCAGTTTTCCCACTGACATTGTTAAAATCACTATTCTGTTTCTGTGGCATGACATAATATTTTTTAACACTATCTCTGTGGGAGCTCATGTGGAAATTCTTGGCTGTTGCGATCTCAAATCCTTTTCAGAGCTGGTTTTACAGATGAGTGTCCCTCATTCAGAATTTGTCCTTTTATAYGTAACATTTTGCATCCAATATCACTCAGTGTGACTATCTTATTTATCATGCTGCCTCCCTTGGTCTCAAGGAAAAAACTTCTCAATTCCTGTGATTCAATTCATATCACTACAGCCAACAACATTTAATTAACTGGTACTCACTGCCAGCTCAGGATCCACAATACAACAAAAAAACCACCACACTAGATACTTACAAAAGGGCAATAAATACCCAAAAACTTAAAAAAACCTTTATATAATTAATCCCCCAAAGCAATATCAATCAGATATCCTTACAGGCTGTGCCAGCTACGAGCACACCCACACTTCTGGGAGTGCRGGCTCCCCTACTTGCTCACTCTGCCTCTTGAGATGAGTTTCCAGCTCTGGGTGCTCCCAGGCTATCTGAAAATGCACAGTCTGGAAAGAAAGCATTTCCATTTCATGCACTCACAAGGTGCAGCTCACCCTGTGCAGCCACTCCACCAGCTGTGTGTTGGCTCCTCACAGCACCCAGCACAGCTYGCTCAGCCCAAGCCAAAGGTTGCAATGAAAGGGGTCAATGTCTGGTAGAATCAGAAAGGTTGTTTAGCTCTGTTTTTCTAACCTGTCCAGCTATTCATGTTTAAAAAGCTTCATGCTTCTTTTAGACAACTTTTCAAGCTTTGTTTCATGGTGGTTTTTTTTTTATTATTTTTTAGTTGCTTGTTTGGGATTGTTTTGTATTTTTTACAATTATTTTTGATTATTGGAGGGATGTGTATGCTTTTTCCTAGTTTAGAGGTTTGTTTTGTTTTTTCTTTGTCAGTTTTCCTCTTTAACATTATCAGTTTTGGCAAATGTCCTCTCAGCTCTGTTAATCTTATTCATGCAGTTTACTCTCACATACCCATCCTAACAGCCATTCTTATCTAGGTAGTTTTGCTAACTGTGGGCTCGACACTTAATATAAGTGTAATGTTCTGTCAATGATCTGTCTAGAACATTGGTAAAATTATTGTAAAAAAAAGTTA
This sequence comes from Malurus melanocephalus, assembly GCF_030028575.1. NCBI lineage: Eukaryota > Metazoa > Chordata > Aves > Passeriformes > Maluridae > Malurus > Malurus melanocephalus. The sequence goes on from NW_026623234.1 coordinate 57,103, forward strand.
CAATGTCTGCATAATCCATTCAAAAATATTTCCTCACAATACTTGGTTCTGACCATCTCACAAGTGCTTCTAAGATACTTAAGCATCCTTTGTTTTTTAAAGTTTGAGTGTACTTGATTTCTATGGTAACTTTTATCTACCAGCCAWGCAGTAAAAAAGGGTCAAATGGTTTGCTTGATAGAAAATACTTTCCATAATACCATACCATTGACATTAAACTGTTCCCTGCCTTATGTATCTATCAGTTMAATCCTGTATTGTATTTTCAGTTATTTTGCCTAAAATTTATGTCACGCAAATGATCAACAGTTACCAAGTCCATGCAAGTTTCACTTATATCATTAGAAAGTTTTCTAGATGTATACTATAGATAACTTTTTGAAAAAGCAAAACAGAAAAACTGATTCAAGAATATTTGTCCCCTAATAAATATTCTCRAAAATACTTTCACTTGTTTTTTTCTTTTCATGATTTTTTTTAAATAATAATKTTTCCAGATACAGAATACAAGTATCAATTGAATTATTCTGACAGTTATGCATCACCACTGCCAATAGCTCTTCATAGGATATGGCCAGTAAAAACAGCAAAAAAAAACCCAGCAATACTCCCTTATTTCTGGTGTGTTCTAAGACTACCACACAATTGCAGCACTTCTCTCCTGTGAATCAGTTGTACTCCTTTTACACCTTATTTTTTATAGAGGTTGTTATATGATTTCCTCTTTTTTCCCTACTATACACTAGTTTCTTTTGATATTGATTTTGGTTTAATTGTTAAATTTGTACTTCCTTTTCCCTTGCATCAAAGACAGACTCGAAGTCAAATGTGACCTCTTTTATGGTTTGTGTTTTTCTATGGCAAACCAATATATTCCTAGAAACTGTCCAGTCTACATTCACAGCCTTTTCACAGCCTTCTGTTTATATGTCCTGTCCAATCAATTTTTCTCAYAATTTTCCTCAGGTTTAAAAGATAGGTATTTCTGAGGAAGAAGCAGCATCAGCTGCTTTTTATCTTTGGCTTGCCATAGGCAATCATCAACTTCATCTTTCTTTGCCACAAAAAAAAAAAAAAAAAAAAAAAAAAAAAAAAAAAAAAAAAAAAAAAAAAAAAAAAAAAAAAAAAAAAAAAAAAATCTTATCTCGATGATATTTTAAATGAGATGCAATACCTTTTGTGATAGGAATTTATTATCTGTATTTCTTTGCAACTCTTAATGACATTCTACTACTGCTGCATGACATTTTCATACATATCCCCAAACCTGAAATTTCCCATTAAAAAATGCAATTATTTTTTTCCACATATTATGGGAAGTTACCYAAGGTCTAAGCCATCCCCCACTATGGTTTGATTCAGTAGTCTTTAACAGATACCTCCAGGCCTTCATTTAATGTATGTAACTCAATCTGCAGGGCCAGACTACTCAGGAAAATGCACATTGCAGGAAGAATGATATCAACATGAACATTCACTGAAGGTGGGGTTTTTTGACCTCTTTCTGGTTCAAAGGAGAAATCCATTATGGTTTTAATTCCCTGCACCACATACAGTCAAAATTCACACGGGCGTTAAATGCAATAAAACTCTTATTGAAGYAGCAGACTGCATATGAGCAACCTGAAAGGCTGATGGGGTCACCATCCCTCCCCTCCAGTAGCTGTGTCATCAACAACCTTAACAAAAGTGAACCTCAGCTCTTTACAGGATGTAACAAATATAAAAGCTTTCCACTGGAAAAATAATATAAAACCACTTGTAGAAAAACCTGCCTGTCCAATAAGGGCTCACAAATTGAGTGGGGGCAAAGAAAATCCTCGTATGAGCAAACAGCTAAGAACCCTTAACACAACAGATACACCCTTTGGCAAAGAAGCTCGTGGAATTGAATATATTTTTGCACACTTCATTAGAAACTTGYATGTACTGAGGAAGGGAAAAGTATGATTCCTTAACCCTTTTCTTTCTGTCCCTGTAAAGCCTCATCTAGCTTCTAAAAGGAAAACAACAGCATTTTTTGTTAAATTCATTAAAAAATATCACAATATTCAGTTACTGTAAATAATCAATACACAGARATTATACCATCCTAAGGACTCAGAATTCAGAACTAAAATATGTAATTTTAAAACCAGCTGGTTTTGTTAATATAAGCTCAGGTTTTGCCATGGCAKTGAGATTTATTCATTAATTATTACATTGCACACTAATGAAAAAGATGCATTAACACCTGCATTAATGTCAGCAGGGATAGCAAAGGAACATGGAACCTTTGGAAATTTTGAAGCTTGCAGCATATTAATTCAAAATGGTATTCAGATCATCTTTATATGTCTGTAAATATAAATACTTATTMTATTATTTATTTCTGGAAATAAAGAAAAAATAAAACAAAAAGCTATAGAGCAAGATCAGCTCTGCTAAATATCTGACTGAGATCAGTTGAAGAAAATCTGCGTTTATCTTCTCATGATAGCAGAAGAAAAAGAAATGTAAAAGGAATTAAACTGGAAGGGTTGCTACAGAACCAACTAGCTCATACACATTACAATGCTGAAWGAGGACTGCAAAATGGGCATGAGTGAATAAAAACTGCCAATTCTGTTAATTAATTCCTGCAAGACAGAAATCTCACTTATAGTTCATGGAGAGACTKTCATCCTCTTCTCTTATTTGAATAGTCCACTAATAACTGGTTTTGGAGATTAACAATAAATTAAAATRTTGGTCTATATTGATGAAGATCACCTATGGTGAAACTTTCATCCATTACTCTTTACTGTAAGTTCYACTCAAGACAATGGAATCTGATGATCTTCAGGAATTTGATGAGTGGGCACAGTGCATGGGAAGTGAGGTGCACACCCTCAACCCAATCACAGACAGCCACCTTTTCGTCATTGCAAAGATTCCGGGGTAAATTCAAAGTACAAGAACAGAGTTCGTGCCTGTTTGAGGTCTTAAGATGGTTTTCAGCTGAAGATCACGACTGAGGTGTGACGATAAGCAGTGTGAGGAAAGCTGCACTCCTCTGACTCATGCTGCACCCCCCACACTGGGAACCAGGCTCTTCATGTGCTTGGCTTTATTTCCCTGAGACATGGYGTGTAAAGGAAAAGATCATTGCCACGAAAGGGAAAAAAGGCTTGTAAGCAAAATCAAAATGTGTGCGGATCTGATTGACACTAATACTTTCTGAAACTTACCATCACTGCTTTTCAGGATCAGGTCAGATCCTTTGGGCAACAATTCTTCTATGCATAATGAAGAAAAAACAACTCCTGGGCCTGCTAGAAGTCAAGTCATGCTGTACTGTCCATACAAATACGTAAGGAAATCACAACTGTATTTCTGAGGATTATTTTAATGCACAGGACTGTTTGAATCCCATAATCCCATAGCTGTCAACTGATTCCTCAAACACAAACAGCATTAATGAATGCTCTGAATTGCTTCTGGTTTGCAGAGAAAACATCATTTATTTAACTTATCTTTCTGTGATACTTCTGACTAAGCTTTATCTAGTTGCAAGTGAAATAATTATTGATGGAATCTTTTGCTTTATTTTAGGGTTGGTTTTCTTTTTATTCCACTGGTTCCTGGTTATATTGCTCCCCCACAGTCCTGACATAACAAGTATAAGCTTGGCAGAAAAACTATGGGAGATTTTATTCAGTGGTCAGATGCCGCCTCTTTCACAAACAGCAAAGATAAATCTTGTCTTAGCACTGTGARAACAGAATTTCAAGACTTATTACAGTTGTGTTAGTATTTAAATGTACACAAGCCATGGTATATAACTGAAATGCATTTTAATATGCTCACAGAATAGATTCAGTCCTGGAAAGTTCATTGTTGTTTCTAATTGTCAGCGACTGCTACACTTTGCTTGCCTGCAGCTATCCAATTAACATATCACCACTACAGAAAATATTGTAATATGCTCGATGTCCTAACAACAAGTCTCACACTCCACTTCTATCCAGCAATTTCCTCCTAACTGGGTTTCCAACATATTAGCAAATATCAGTGAAGAACCTACAGACAGTGCAGCCAGCAAACACCTTTTCCTACTGATGCGAACTTCAGCTGTGGAGACATTCCTGATAGTTTAGAATATTGAGAGAGAGTGAGAGAGAGAGAGAGAGAGAGAGAGAGAGAGAGAGAGGGAGAGAAGGAAAGCTCAACTCCAGAAGTGGAAAACATGTAACTTGTGCCCTGAGATATCGCTATGGCAACATTTAAACAATGAACAGAAAGCCCTGCAGAATTCTGCTCTCGCTTCCTTGGATACCAAATGGAAATCCTGATTCTCTTTTATTGTGTGCATGCACAAGCGCCTGATTTTTGCCTTTTCCACTAACAGATAGCAAAGTATCCAGGCCTCCTACCAGGAACTACACATTAATTCATATTATTTTCGTATTTCAGCTCGTGAATATGCAATTAAAACACACCACTAACATCATCATCACCCTCTTGTGCCCCCATTTCTACCCCTTAGGARAAAAAAAATGACCATGATAGTACAGCTAAATATCAGGTGCCTTTTTTTTTCTGAATAGAATCATTAAATAAACCACCCCAAAATGTCACAAGCCAATGCCCAATGTCTTCTGCCACGACAGGAAGTAGATGCAGGATCCTCTCCAAGGGCAGCTCCTTGTCCAAGCTGCTGGACTCAAGCATGCTGCAATGATGCCTTCCAGATCAGCATGGCTGCTCCTACTCCTAAATCCTTCTCATCTGGGTCCTCCTGTGGGAGGCTGAAGGAGGCTTGTTTGTCATTATGATTTTCATAGAGCAGCTGGCAATGGGATGAGAACCCCCTGAGAACAGTAACCCAAAATCCAGTCAGCCTGACTACTCTAGAAAATACTTAGTACATGCTAGCAGCATCTTCAGAGTAATTCTCATCCCAGACTGAAAACAGCATTAATTCCAGCACCCTTCCCTCACTCCTTGTTCTCTCAGTGGCCATCAGAAACAAAGGCATATCTCCAACACGAAGCCACTCTGGACTGACTGAGATGGACGCTCTCTCACACTGCTGCTGTGCACAGAGCACTCCTTCCATGAATATACTGCAACTTGGATAGCCTGGCTTGGGATTTTTCACCAACACCAAGTTCTCTCAAAATGTGCTAAAATCGTGTCCTGAGCCCCGTCCAAAATCTTCCTGCCTCATATTGCATCTGCAAGAATCTTCATGCCAAAAGGGAGACAGCTTTTTAGGTCACAGGCAAATAATTTTAAAGCCTATATATAGGAAGCCATAGCAACACCTCTGGAATCCCTTTGTTTTTCTCCAGTCCCACAMAATTGCTTGTATTGGCTCACATCTACAGCATTTTTTCTTGGGTCTCACCTAATCTGAAAGCCCATTTATCACTTGTCAGTGGTATCAGGCTGGGAGATATTGTGACACAAAATTTGCCGCTCCAGCAAACTGAACCTGCTTCAATTCTAGATCAGTGCAAATCATTCCTGACATGAGAAAAGACACAGACWAGCCACCACCCCCTTGCATTAATAACTTACAGTTTGCCTGAAGTTTGAGGCAGGTGACCTCTGRCCATCTGGGAAACAATTAGAACAAACAGAGGAGGATCTCCCAATACAGCTTCATCTTTCCTCCAGTACAAGCATTCAGTGCCTAAATATACACATAATGGCTCCCTGCACAGTGCCAAAATCCCAGCTGCCTGGGGTCACTACCGAAAATATCGTGCACAGTTTGAAGAGGAGACAGCCCTGAGGAGCAGCATATGCTCCTGCATGGCTCACCTGTGCTCAGACACCTGCGAGGGAGGCAGCGCACACAGCCAGCTCCAGCCTCTGCTTCAGGAGATGTGCTGCTTCTCTCCTAGCTGCATGTTTGGATGGATGGTTTTGGCTATTCATTTTATGATCAGCCCTTTGGGCACTGGATAAGCCTCRGCATAAATGCTGAGAAATGTTATACTGATTCCCACTTTGATATTGAACGAGTTAAACTCTGGGTAGTTCCATGCGTCTTTTGGCTACTGTATTAAGTGAATGATTCACTCAAGTGTGAAACTGTTGCCTCTTTGGAAGCAGACACACATCCTAGCTTTTTAATGTTGACAAGGTTTGCCTATTTCAGCCCAAACTGGTGACTAYATTTTCCCAGTGCTTCCTTATCACATCAAGAAAATACTCCTGCTAGTTATTGTACAAAATGAATGGGGCACCTATGACAGCTTTCTATTGTCAAAAACTGGAGTTGCGCTATCAAATTCTCTGTTTATGTGTTCACTTGACAGCAATCCAGGGAAAAGCYTGGAGATGTCTTTTCCTTAGCCAGCTTCTTTTTCCTCCAGTAATTATTGAGCAGCAGCTTAACATAAATTTAGCTTTTCTATGACTGCAACTGCTGATGTAAGTGTGGTCCACAATAGGGTACAGACTTGTCATGATACATGAAGGAATGAACAAGAGAGAGTTTTGTACTTATTTTCAGATGCTGACAAACTTATTACCCATTTAGAGTCCCACCAGGAAACATGTGCCCAGAGGAAAAAAAAAAAAAAAAAGGAGGTTAAAGCACTTCATACTGAAACAATTTGGCTATACTGAGAAGGATGAGAGTAATTGGAGCTGGAAGGAACAATTTTTGCTGTGCCTGCCTCCTTCTTTTTCTGAACACAACAGCACAAAGGGTCTGATTTGTTCGTGTGGCCAAACAAAAACTCCCAGAGATTTCCTTAGGAGCAGAACTGAACCCTAAATCTTAATCCTTTTCAAGTAGCCAATGTTTAAGAGGCATGAACTCCAAACAGAAGCACATGGGACACATTTGAGAGGCTGAAGTTCTCATTCCCACTATGCCAAAAGACTCAGGACATTCGCATTAAGTAACAGTAGTGATGCAAGTGAATGGAGAAAGGAGGGGAAAAAGGAGGCTAATATTCATTTGTGCAATTATCCAGAGGAGTTACAGCTCTGTTATGTGTTGTTTCATGCAGCAAGCTTGAGAAGTGACAAATGCTGCCAAAAAATAAAAGAGCTAAATTCTGGATCTACCGACGCTTCTTTCCTTCCTGACTGCTCTTCCCTTCTCCAGAATATTGCTGCTAGAGAAAAGTAAAATGAGTAGTTCTGCACCTTGCCTGCCAAAAGAAACCCCAAACATTCCAATCATATGGCTCATTTAATTAGTTATTTCTCCCTCTCATTCTGCACCATTTTTGGCCTAAGACTTTCAGCTGGAGCCTTAACATGTGAAGGCCAAGGTTGAAGAGGGCAGAGGTGAAGGAGAGCAGAAAAAGAAAGAAAACTCTCTACCTGTGAGCTATGCAGTCATGCCAGGAGAGGGGACGGAAGTAGCACCCTTCCCCACAGGAAAACATGGACCTCTATTTTAAACATCATGTTATCCTCCCTTTATTCCACACTCCCACAGAACATTCCTCCAGGAAGGGAGAGATATTTATTGGTCTGTTACACATCCTTGCTGATTTGTGAACCCCACCATCTACAAGCTACTTTTAAATTCTTGTCATTATGAGCATAATAAACAAAAAAAAAAAAAAAAAAAAAAAAATCCCTTAACACCTCAGTATCTACTCACTGCTTGTTAATCAAATTAAATCTCTTTCATCTGCCATGAAATCCTAGGGGACCCTGAAGGATTCACCACAAAATCACAAACAATTTCCTAGGAGATCTGGAGGGCATGGGTGGCTAGTACAGCAGTTTCCTAAACTCCCCTCCCATAGAAGAATGCCCTCTCTATGCCTGTTACTGTCCTTTCTTAGCAATGGAGTGTAAAATGTGCCATTTCTGTCAGAGCTGCRTTCTCAAAATCCATTAAAAGCTCCTGCCCCACACCCCCCACACTCCCACCAAAAGCCATCCTTCACCTCCCTGCTTGATTATAAAATGTTCCTGTTAATACACCATATTGATCTGCAATGTCAGACTGGATACTAGCATTCAAATTAGAACCTTGAACTATTTTAAACACTTACTAAATAAATAAACATCCTCTGCGCATCTAATTCTATCCAACTTGAATCCGTTTGCAGAGACTGGGCAATCAGGCAGCACCCCCCACTCGCTGCAAAGGCTTTCTCAAAAGATTTCTTTTCTAGTGAACATTTACAAATCCTACAGAGCCACGCAGGCAGGTGTCTGCAACGTCCTACCAAGAATCGAGTTTTACTAATAGGGATTTGAGCCTCTATGAGAATTCAGTTCTATCCTCATTCCTTCCCTTCCCTCTTCCCAACCGCCCCCCTCCAGCCATTATCAAAATACAGTCAGGGTCTTTATTCAGGTGGGGGGAAAGACTGAGAAAAGAGGAAAAAGGATGAAAGAAGAGAGGCAATAGGACACATTTTCCTTTCTCAAAAAATAATAAAATGAAAAGTGTACTCACTGTATCCTCAAAGACTATCCAGCTGGAAATCCGAGTGATTATGAAAAACCAGGGTGGGGGAGGGGTTAGAAAATTATTTCATTTCAGCAAGCAAACCAAAATTAAAAACAAGAAAGGAAATTTGAAAAAAAAAAAAAAAAAGAGATATCCAATTGCAATTTCCCAGCAATTTCAGTCCATACAGGTTCCAATCCAACCCAACACTGCTGAACTCTCCCCGTCTGGCAATTTTGCTTTCTTCTTCTCTGTCCTTTATTTTCTTTGTGGCTTTCAACTTTTCTGCTTAAAATTTCTGTAGTAGTAACGTAGATGTTTGCCTTCACTGGAGAATAGTGGTTTGAAATAACAGGAAAAAACCAAAAATCCTTGCAGAGGATGAAGGGTCCTTTTCCTTTCTGAAACTTTTCATTCCACTRTGGATCGTTTGCCTAGTTTCCTTTTTCTGAGGTTTTCTGCCTCTCTGGCTCCACTGCTCCCCATTGCTCTCTATTTGTTTTTTCTCTGGAGAGCAGAAATAACTGTATTTCCTTTTAAGCAATCCTCCATCTGTATTCTTTTAATGTAATTTTGTTGTGACACTTAAGATCCAGGTCTTGCCAAGCAATTTTCTTTTTCTCCCTTCTTTTCTGCACTATCAAYAATCCAATCCATGTGTCTCCACATTGGAATGGGGATTCCCATTCTTCTTTTTCTCTATTCCCCCACACTCCTTTAGAAAATAATCTCCTTTTGCATTTAAATTTTCATTCCTGCCTGTCAAAACAATAAACTTTTAGTCTCTCTCCCCCCTCTCCAAAGATCTGATTAGATTTCCAATCACAACCCAGTGCGCAATTGGATTTTTGATTTCGGCAAGGAGCCAGCAATCCACAGCATCAGCACCCTCTCCTTGTTTCAAACTCCACGTTATATCCTTTTGCCTTCCYTCCAACTCCTCTGCATTTTCATAATTTCACATTAAATGTAATGAAGGAGGGAGGCAGTAGAGAAAAATTCAAGGTTCCCACCAGCTGTCAAGAATAAATCCATCACCTCGTTATTTTTTAAACACTTGGGATGGGTATTTTTAACGCCCACTCTCGCCTTTGCTCCCCCTACTTCTCAAAATCCTTCAGACGTTAAAACTCGCCCGATGGGGCACAAAGAAACCCGGGAAGATGTGATTTGTCCTCTTAGCTGTACATTTCAATTTCAGAAGCACCCTTTGCTTTTCATTTTAGCTCCCTCTCCATCTTTTGTCCAGCAGCTATACGAATCCAGGAGCACCGAGACGGATAAACTTCTATTTCTTCTTTGAGGAGAGAGAGGGAAAGAGAGACAGGAAGAAGGATAAAAGCKCTCCCGTCTCTGCCTCCCTTTTCCTCCGTTTCTGTGTTTCAATGCAGGTCTGATCTCATTTCCAAGCTCAGCCTGGTGTATTTCAGATGCACAAGTTGGATTTCCCTTCTGCACAGCAGTGAGTTAGTCTCCCATCTTCTTCCATATGCCAGTTATCTTCCCCCTTTTCTTCCTTCCTTCCTGCCTCCCTCCCTTCCAAGACGACACAGTCCCAGGAGTGCAGCCGCTTCTTTCAGCTTTTAGTTTCATCCCTGACACGCATAGCCCTCTGCACAGCCGAAACGCTTCCTTCCTCCTGCGAGCGGCAGCCTGAATTCCTCCTGTGTGTGCATGTAGGGACGCATGGATGTGAATATCCAGCTCCTGACAGCTGCTGCTGTTGCTGGGAGCAGCTCCGCTTCCCAGTCGCTCTGGCTTTCTGCTCCTGCCCACCTTTCAGCGGCACCCTAGGATTCGCAAATGTCCCAGGGCCGCTTTCTCTGGCTACACTCCTCCTTCTCCCCTTCCGTTCTCTCCCCTCTTCCTCTCTTGTGGTTGTTTATTTTTTT
>NW_026623234.1:67460-102797 GCF_030028575.1 Malurus melanocephalus
CTTTTCTCTGCTTGTGATCAGTAAAATACAATTACCCAATTACCTCCCATCATCTTAGCACTGATTGGTCAATTGCATTAACACTTGATGTCAGGGAAAGGGGCCGGAGCTGCTCYGACGTGGCATTGCTGCCACCTGCTTGACAGTCTGGGAACAAACCCAGGGTTACCTTAAAAAATCTCCCGAGTCGGAAAGCAGTAATTGAAAAACAAGGGATCATCTTAAGGAAAGGAATGTCAAAACTCATTTTCTTAAAAGCCTGCCTGATTCTGACAGTTCAAGCAGTATTCGCAGGTTCCAGCCCAGCCGCTGAGGCAGAGTAAATGACAGCAAAATGAAATGAGGTATAAAGTCGTCTTTGCAAAAGAARTACAGAGCAACCAGCACTCACAGGTACCAGCTCTGGCCACAGATGCAGAGGCACGATAATAATATGAAACAAGGTTTAAAGTTATCTCCGCAAAAAAAACAACGGTGAAAACAATCTGCATTGAAAAACAACCTGTTTTCTAATTATAGAAATAAATGGTTTTTTTTTAAAAAATTTGTATGCACATAGGAATTACCTGAAACACCATTTTGGCAGTTGTTCAAGGGCAAAAGCCCTTTGAAGGGTTTCAAGGTTTCAGTGAGTTTAAGTCCTGGCTCCAGTAAGCTGTGACAGCAATGCAAGAGTACGATGTCTAGGCTCACCTATCAAATCTGCCACAGTTTGATTAGAATAACTTCTGACCAGCATTTTTCAGTTTTCTCAACTGGCTCCCTAATTTGGGTTACTGAAGCAATACATGTTTGTCACACACTTACCTGCTTACCCACGTRTGTTAGATGTGCTTACCTATGTTACCTAAAATTCTCAGAACTGGACTTGTCTTGTTGCTCTAGGGGATCTAAGTTCAATGGAAATTTTACAGAAAATTTTGCACGTATAAGGTCAGATAYGCTACTCACTTCATGGAAACAGGATACAGATGATGTACGTGTTGGCATTTGCCTCTCTTAAAATCAGAAAGATATTATTTATAGATCTCACTCCTCCACACAACCTCCAAAAAAAGAATTAGTCAGGTGCTTTCATGGTAATTATAGCAAACTTCAAATATTAAGCAGTAACTGATTTTTTTTCCCATGCATATGATAATATCCCTCGCTCTTTGCTCAGTCCTCTCTCAAATAGTCGAGATATGTTTGGTATCCTTACTCAGGCTTCAGCTTTCCTGTGAAATTGACATACTTGGAAATAAAATAAACTTGAAGTTATATGTCATATTCGACGTTTTTCCAGAATTATAAAATCCATAAACTAGCTGAATTCAGTCAAGTAACACTTACTGAATCATTAACATTGACTTTCAGATTTATTTTACTGACTCAACAGGCTTTCTGGGGAGAAAATTCTACGAGATGGAAGTTAAGCAACTGGAACCAGGCCCATTCAGCATCTGATCTTACTATCTGTGAAATCAAYGGCAAACAAAAATTACCTGCAATGGGTGAAAGGCTGAGTGTGGAGCAATAATAAATAACCCAAACCCAGCAGTCTTTCAAAAATGCTAAAAAACTCTCTGGGGCTTTTTGGGGAAGGTTGAAAGTGTAGTAGGAGATGAAGYTGCTGACAAGTAACAATCTTTTTCTCAGTTGGTGAGCTTATTTTGTTCCTGTGTGATTCACTGATGCTGCTGGTGTATTTTGAGTCTACAAATGTCTTATGAGTCTTTTTACTACTCAAAATCAAAAAAAAACCACAAGGTTGTTCCTTTTCCCAGAAGGATAAAAACATCACAGTCTAATATGTTTCCTCCACTGGTTTGTGTTTTGGGGGTTTTTTTAGGGTTTGTTTTTTTTTTTTTTTTTTTTTTTTTTTTTTTTTTTTTTTTTTTTCCAGTTCCTGGACAATTTCCTGCTACTATAAAGAACCTGTGAGTGAAAGTACAGGTTTCCATAACTGAATTCAACAAATATATAAGTGTCAGGTACAGAAGATAAACAAATTTTGGGGACCCAATCAGAATCTAAGACACAAGCCTCAGCTATAACTACAGTATCTGATACAAARTAATACCTCACTTGTGATAAAATGTACACATTTTCAAATGACATTAAAATACACATTTCTAACAGATAACAGTACTTAAATAGAATACATGTATCTATATATACAAAGATAATACATTTGCTGGCTTAAATGTGACTAAACAAAACAAGGTATCAAAACTGCAATACGCTCTAGGCTATGATATGATCTTTCAAAAAGTTTGTTATCTTTAATACATCAATTAGGCTTTATCACCTAATAAACATAGAAGATAGCGTGACTAACTTCCTAGAACATAACTTTAAAGCAATCTAGTTTGCAATATTTATAAGATTCTGTGCAACATCAAAAACTAAATACCCTTATACTAAACAAAATAAAAAAATGTAATTGCATTATCTGTTTAACAAGCATATATGTTACATGTGTGTGAAACCTCATTAAATATTTTGCTATCATCACAATAAGTCATTCATTAATGAAATGTTAAAAGGCTATAATTAAATCTGGAGAGAATTGTGTTATGTTTTTCCTGCAGCACATTATATATTGTTGCCTTGAAACAATATTGTTTGTATAATGCCTTTGATCTTGCCCAATCCTGAGTATGGGAGGGTAACWAAACTCAAATGTATGAACTGGCAAATCTTCACATAATAAACATGGACAACAGATTGTTACAAAACACCCTTTCYGACAGACAAGGTGAGTTACAGAACTATAGTTCTGTGTGTGATTAACACTGGAAGAGACTAGTAGAGAGGACCAAACATTCAGTCATCTGGTGGAAGAGAAACATGGCTAAATCCTAAGAAAAGAAGATTCTTGCCCTAAAGAAAGGAGAAGAGAAACATTATAATTGAATAAACAAATTTTGAGGAAAAGAGTAAAACCAGACTGCTTTTCTTAGACAAAGTAAAATGCAATTGCAACATTTTCCAAAGTCAGTTGACAGCCTTGCCTTCCTTTTAAATAAAAATGAGGAAATTATAAAGAAAACTGTGGAACATAATATTCTTTCTATTTTATTTAGCTTTGCTGACAAGAACCTGTTTGCATATGGAGAGAGTACTTGAATTCTCTTACAGCTTACTACTTTCAAAAGGGAACAAAAATTGCTGACACATACTTTTGACTGCAGGATCAGGATCAAGCTCACTAATCAATTTATGAATGCAATGGGGATCCTAAAAATCTCAGAGTAATAAAATATRTATAATCTCACAGGAAGACTGTGAATTTTCTATTGTCATCAGAGCCCACAGTACATAATTTCCTGATTATGTGATTTCACTGATTACTGTTCAATTCTTTTAAATTTGTTTTGTGGGTAATTTTGTTTTGSAGGTAATTTATACTGGGTCATAGTGGCTTGGAAGAAGTAAAAGAAAACACATCCTCCTTCCAGGAAAATCTGTGTAAAACCACAGCACATGATTTAGGCACACAGATGTTTACATGACTGTTCAATAAACTCATCTCTTCATAGTACCACAATACCAATAATGTCTGGTAAAGGTGAAGCTGAATGATGGGTTTTATTGTTTATATTTGAAGGGAACCACATTCTCAAAACTTCTGTATGTTCACTACAAGTTCCTTGTGCAGCTGGGTTAATGGGAACAAATTTACMATTATTGTACATTTGTTCAAATTTTTATCTTCCATGTTAACAATCCATCAYTGAAAACAACTTGCTGTTTACAAAGACTTTCTAGAATTTCTGCTTGTGGAACCTAACTGGTAAGAAGATTTTTTTATAAAGTGCTCCTAGTTTCTCTTATTCWCTGTGTGTTTAGAGAATTATGTGCTTAGCATTCAACCAGCACTAGCAGAGGGTCTTTCTTTCCTAAAATGAATTATGCTTTGAGAAAACAAACGTGAAAGAAAAGCTACTAACAGAAAAAAGGCAAACTTTTCCTAATTTTGTTCTTGGGATTGTTTTGCAATTCTGACTAGGTACATATATATATATGTAAGGTTGGTAATAACTTCTACATTTATTGCAGAATGACTTTAGGGCACCTACCAAGAACAGTAATCCTTATACACATATTCACAAAGGTAATCACATAGTAAAATAAAAGAMAAAGTTTCCTTTGTACCCAGCAGATATATTCTGGTTCCACTGAGGGCAATGATAAGATTTCTGCTGGTTTAAATAAAACCGCAATTTTGCAGAGCATCTTTTTTTTTCATGTGATTTTAAACTTTGACTTCCATTCCAACGTCTATCTTTGACTTCAGCATCATGAAGACCAACATTAATCTTTACACTATTTTTTTTTTTTGCTGCTGTTATTTCCAAAACATTGAAGGACAATTTTTATTGAGTCCCAAAGCCCCTCACCACATGCACCCGAATGCATTTGTTCAAAACAGTTTACTCATGATCATTTCAGACTGTAGGTATGTTTCCTGAAATCAGAGCACAATTATTTCACATTCTATTCCCAGTTTTACTTTAACTAATTAGTCCAGATAAGGAGGAAGTGCATGACAAACCCCCTATCYTATGACAAAATTAATTATTATTATTTTTATTCAAAAAAAGGAAGAAGAAGAAGAAAAAGCAAAAGAAGAATGGCTTCATATTTTTCTGTTCCAGTTTCTGGTTCTTTACAATGGACATATTTTCAGCTTCTTATAAAATGTGAATGAATTGACTGAAATGCCTACTGTTTTCAACATTAAAAAATCTGAATTACAATATGGCTTAGAACAAAATTTCAGGAGTTTTCACTTTAAAACTGTCCTGAGAATAACATCCCAAATCCTGTCATTTTCCTTTTCCACTAATTTCAGGCTTAGAATTTGAATCTAAATGACCTTTCTGGGACAGTGCCATTGACATTAAACTGTTGTGAATTTGCTCTATAGGGAGGAGTAACTCCCTTGATTTCGGTGGAGCATCTCCAGATTAATGCAGGTGTAAATGAGAATAGCTCATAGCTCTTAGTTTTATATTCATGCCCCATTTAATATGTGTTTGGTTTTGTAAATSCTAGAATCATAAAATCATTGGGGTTGGAAAATGTTAGTAGAGTGAAAAAGAAGGACTGTTTCTTCTAAATTGAATTCTTAAGAATGTAAAATTTAAGAATAGAGACAACTAGACTTGGGCAGGGATGATACATCACTCTCAAAATAATATCTTTATAGTGTGACAGCCTTTTTTCCCCTCAGTGAATATTAAACAGCAAAAATATGATACTTTGGCACAGAGATGAATGTATCAGACATCCTAATTTCTTCTTCTGTGGAGTTATTGTGACTAGAAAGTACAATTTGCGCATATTGAGAATTAAATCTCAACCACATATGCTTCAAAACATTAATGAGAAACAATTTAGTAGCCATATTTTCCTAACTTKTGCACATGTTTAGCATACATTTAAAGTGAAATTCTGATACAGGGAGAAGATTTACTATTTAACTTCTGAGCCAAAGAAAAAGTTACATTCAAGATTTCTAAATTTTCATCACAGAAAACATATTGATTAGCTTTAACCATGCAAAGAAAGTTAGAGCTTTCAATAAATTGGAAAGGAAAAGAAATGTTTCACACAGAAGGCAAATTGTCAAAAAGAAGAAAAAAAGAAGAAAATTTTGTAATATTTTGCGAGGGGATAACTTTGATTTTCAAGATCTCTTTGCAGATTCCTATAAAATAAATTACTTCAACTAAATATCTTCGGCATCTTCTRTTTCTATGTCCAACATTGGGGCATAATTTTTACTTAAGCAAATTTTCATTTTGCCCTTACTTGTCAATAGGAAAAAAACCAACCCTGTTCTTTCATAGAGTTTTTTTCTTTTTCACTCCCTTCTCCCCCCCCCCCCACCCCACCCCCACTTAAGTCACTAATAGGTCATCCTTGGCCACCAGGAAAAAACACAAACTTCTTTTCTTCTTTTTTCTCCAGATTTATCTGAATTCAAATGACTTTAAATACTTCAATTCATAAAATCTATATAAGAATCTGTTTGCTTACCGTTGGTGTATGCAGGACAGCAGCTAGTGATGTGGGCATCAAAGGTGTTATAGCCAGGACTCACTGGAATTGTATTTCCAGACTCTTTGCATGRTTTCAAGCCAGATTATTTGGTTCTSTGCATGCCTGCTACTCTACCTGTAAAAGGGAAATAACACTGAACTGCATGTGTTAAAGTGCAAGGACTCACTGGAATTTGGACTAGGAAGGGTAAAGTTTCCCAGTGGTGTCAGTGCATGATRTGACACCATAATCATCATAAAATGTGCACTAAACCAGGCAAGGCAAATTGGAAAATAYAAGGTAGCAAATAGGATCAAAACCCACCCTCTAAATAATTACAATTCCTTTCTGTACCCTWGCAGTCAATACCTGATATTAAATGACTTAAGATCCCTGAATACATTGTAGTATAAACATACTTTGACAGATGGACTTAAATCAGATGGATGAAAAGTCAGGGAACCACTTAGGACCTCACGATGAACAAACATGTATTTGTACTCACAAATGTTCTGAATTATGGTAYAGGTTACTTAAAAAAATTCCTCTTCAACCTTAAGTTCCATGGACTTTCTGACCAAGKGCTCATCTCTTCCATCTCCACATACACATGAAAACTCCACTCATTTCAAGAGCATATGAAACACCTGATCATCTTTCAGTACTAATGAAAAACTACAAGACAATAATCAGCCTCTAAAAACTTTTTTGAAATTTACTGGGCTATTGGCCATTCCAAAACAGACCAATAGTCTGTCTAGTCCACTGTGGTGTTATTTCTAAGAAGAATACAAGATTATTCCATAACAGGTAGTTCCATAACTTTCACTTCGTAAAAGCAGTGTAAGTGGGAGAATAGCCAAGACCATTTTGCATCTAATTAACACTTAAGCCCTGGAAATATTACAAGTAGAAAAGGTAACTCTATATTTAGGAAAAAGGTTCAATATGAATAAACATCTTTGTCCCCATTAGGGCAGGATCCTTTGAAAATTTCTAAAAAAAATTTATGGCTGAGAACTTTTCTCATTTTTTATTGATCCCATATTAGCAATACTGATAAGAAGTTAAGGAATGCTGTCAGTCACAAGGGGTGACAATGATGCCAAGAATAATGACAATTTAAAGAGTATTTCCTTTTTATTATTAATGATACTTTGGACTAAGTTTTGCTGTAAACTCCCTGAACTTCATTTCCAGGTGGAATGGTCCAGTATTAAATCAAAACTCACCTTAATGAATCTTCAAGGTCTAAGSAAGAGTTTCTTGTCAAAGGGACTATTTCTGGTGATGAACAGGATAAAACACCTGTAAGGGATGAAACATTGTTTAAGAAGATGCACATCATGATTGTAAGATTGTTTGAGTGTAGGGAATAAAAAACCAGAAGAGATGATGCACAGAAGACTGTATTTTATCCACAGTTGTACTAAACACTTTTTGTTTTTTCAGACCTTCTATTTCTCTCTCCTTACTCTTTTCTGCCAGATCATATTAAGAYTGCACTTCCTTTAAATTGTATTTGCTTTACATTCTTTTGTGCATGTAGGTGGAAATATATAWAAAAAAAAAATCTCTGAGAGATAAGGAACACTATTGGCTTCAAAAATCACAGTACTGATAGTCTTTGAAAAATAAGAAGRACTAATATTAAGAAAATTAGAATAAGAGACTGAAGACAACTCTTCCAAATGTTCTTCAAAACTTAATGGCAAATACTTTTTGTAAAAATCAAGAGGAAAGGGGGTATGACCTTTCACTTAAAATGTTTCAAATGGGCCTTATTTTCAAAAGCAGCACAGCAATATTTGCTAAATCCAGTTCCATTTAAATGTGTTCTCCAAAGATGAGCCAGCTACGATGAGTCATCATTTTTGGAAAACATATTTAATAACTCCATATATGAAGGCATATATCTGGAAGCAGGAATTAACCATCTGTGGTCCTAAAGCACATATGGTACATTTTACTAGAATGTCTTTTCTGGAAAATAAATTTAGAAGAAAATATTAGTCTCAATCAAAAATTTTAATGCAAACTCTCACAAAACTAAGGTTGTTAAGTTGTTTCAACTTCATATAAAAAATTTCCACAGAAACATGACTTTCAAAGACAAATTAATTTGTTTTTTTTTTTTTTTTATTTCATGCTCCTGCTCTCAATTTTCTTAGGAAAATAAATACAAAGAAAATAGAAATATCTCAATTGTTATTTATTGGTATTAAAAGAAAAAATAAATTAATGGTTCCAAAGTAATCTTTTTTTATACATTTATTTTCTCTTAACATTTTCCCAAGAATTCATATAGTTACTGAAAATTACAGAATAGTATGAAAATTGCTGTTTCTTTTCCTGCATGACTACTGCAGAAGAAAGAATCAGAGACTGATTTGTTTCTGCCTTTTATAGAGATACCTAATTGATGTACATATGTCATCATATGTGTTTATCATGACAAATGGTAATGTTTAAATGTATTGTCATGGAGATTTTATAGTCATAAAGACTTAAAGAATAAACATTCATATAAATGAATATTTCAAATATCTGTGACAAATAATTTACAAAATTTAGATTATATATTCCAAAAATAAACCAGCTCTTAGATATTGGAAAGTATTTACTTTTAGAGAGATAGATGCAGATTGGTATTGAACTTGATAGTTCAGGATTTTCTGTTTGTTTATAGGCAGAGTAGTATTGGCATTGTTCCTATTAAATTAATGTGTTTAAGATAAGAAATTCTTATTTGTCACACAAGAATTTGAGCTTGCTGAATTCTTCAATTTAAACTTTTTTGAACATTAGAACATCAAAAAAACTGACAATTCTACAAACAAAACCTCTGGGAGATATTTTAAAAGGTGCTTAAACAKGTGGATTTGGAAAATTCTGTGATTTACAGATTTTGCCTCACTTCATTAATCGGCTAACTCCCATATGTTTGCATCTTTAAAAGCCTTCCAGAAGAGAACACTAATTTTTTTGGAATGCTAATAGAAATTAATAGATGCTAAATGTTTAATGTCTATGCATAACCTTGCAGGGGTAAGCATATCTTACAGGTAGACAGCACCATCCATGTCAAATTAATCATACCAATATTGAGACTGCCCTATTCTTTGAAGGACTTAATTTCTATTTCTTATTTCTTTTGAACAGAAGAAAACGAGCAGCTTGTCACTATGGTATTAGGTGGGTGGCAGTGCATGGCAGGATATGAGTCAGTCATYAAGCCTGCTGGTCAGTTTAAAAAAACCAAAAAGACTCAAAACAATCTACAACTTCTCAGAATGACTGGGGCAATTCCATGCAGAGAGAATATGCATTAGAAAATTTATTCCCAAATACAAATTTATTTCCAGAATGTGCTGATACTAASACAGAGAAAGTATTTGAGATACCTCTTCCCTACCTTCTGCAGAAAAATTCAAACATCAGCATCTCATACATTCCTACTTTAGCAAACTGATTGATGTTTTCCCTGGGCTAGTTCTGTATTATGCCCATGCCCATCTTTGGGATTTGATTCTCTAGGTATTTAGGTGAGATATTTATAGGGCAACCATGCTGATGAAGACCTTGTATGCTAAGCCCTAGAATGACAAGAATTTCTGCTTTGGTTAAATGAGAGCAAGTATATAAATATATCTAAGGCCTTTGTCACAAAACTGTGTGGGAGAGGCACATTAGGCAAGGTRCTAGAAGTGAGGGAAGCTCTAACTACTTGCAGCTATGACACATTATTATTCATTGCATGCCGTGTCACTCAGACTGTCATAATGCCCAGCAGAGAGCATGCACATTGTCAGCGCTGAACAGCCCCAAGAGGGACTGCAGAGGTACAGGGCATTCGGGGAAAACACCTCTCTAACAATCCAGGCACAAGTTTGCTGCTCTTTGTGAAACAGATCTGGCAGCACAAGCAAGGGGATCATCAACTGGTTGTAAACAACCAAAAAAATTTCATCCATTACAAGTGAAGATGCATCTGAAAAGGCTTCATGAGGTGGAGTCAGAATTCTGTATGTAAAATAGTCACTAAATATTATACAATAAGATATATCTATCTATATCTATATCATCTATATCTATATCTATATCATCTATATATCTATATTGATATCTAGATCTAT
This sequence comes from Malurus melanocephalus, assembly GCF_030028575.1. Taxonomy (NCBI): domain Eukaryota; kingdom Metazoa; phylum Chordata; class Aves; order Passeriformes; family Maluridae; genus Malurus; species Malurus melanocephalus. The sequence continues at coordinate 77,630 of NW_026623234.1, forward strand.
ATATCATCTATATCTATCTATATATCATCTATATCTATCGATATATCATCTATATATATCTATATAATCTATATATCTATATTGATATCTATAAATAATCTATATCTATATCTATATCTATCTATATATCTGCATCTATATCTCTATCTATCTATATTGATCTGTATCTATCTCCAAAGTATATATATATTTGGAGATATATATGCATCTCCAAAATGGTCTGAACAACGAACAGGTCAAATGCACCAACAGTTTTATGGGTATGAGTGTCAGCAATACTTTGTACTGAGGAAAAAGGGCTTATCAAGAGAAGGTAGAATCTGCAGGGTCAGAGAAGGCATAAATGTAAAAACCTACYCTCACCCAGCAAGAATGAAAATAAGTCAGCAACATAAGGAAATCAGATATAAGCATCAGGTTTAAACACACACAAAGGAGACGAATCAATTAGAAAAAGAAGGTAGTCTCAATTTCTTGAATAAGAAATAATCAGCTTATAGATATAAAAATTCAAAACCAGTTTTTATATATTTGAAAATTAGCACACAGGAATAAAAAATTACAGTTGATTTCCAACAAAAATATTATTTCTTGAGAATTTGCAGAAAATRAAATCACAATGGGCAAATTTATTTTCCACCACCATCTTTAACATTATTGCAATATTAAGATAACTTCTTCAGTTTTTCTGCTTCTCTCTGTTTTCTTTACCCATATACAGCATCACTCTCTGGTTAGGAGTTTYGGTTTTGCATCACTTTAAAGTCAGGCTTTAGCCCGAATTCAGAGAAATAATTCTCAGACCAGGTCAGAAAGCATTATTGTAGTGCCATTGCAACCAGCCCTGCATGAGACCTTCAGGCAGCTGATATCAGCACTTCCAAACCTTCTCAACACTTTACTTATGCTAACATATTTCTTTTAGAATACATTGGATAATATGATAAAAATCACACTGTGATCTTCCTTGTTAGACCATGAGTTTGAGCAGTAATGATTGAGGTGCAGAGCATTTCCTAGGAAACTTCTAAGAGGAGCTTAGATTATCTCCTCTATCAGGAACATCAGTTTGCTGGTAACATCATAATATCTATCATCTATCAATAGAGCCCAGTAAACTTACTACCTTTCAATTAACAAAACACTCACACAGAAAGATGCATTGATGCAGGTTTTTTTCATTACAGTGTGTCCACAATCAGTGTATAGGAACCGTTGTACAGACCCACAAAATGTACCCGCCTCTCAGCTTCTGGTAGGTGATTCACAGTAGTACCACACAGAATTCGCACATCAAGAGCAAAAACTGGGATTTGTGTTCAATTTCTTCTAAAATTTTAGTAGGCAAAAGACAATCATGTCACTGTCACGTCACCATCATTATTCAAAAGACACTGATATCAAAGGACCTGAACAAAACTTTATAAATTTATCAGGAATTTAGTGGTCTAAGCAGTACAAAGAACGTTCCTCACTGTGTGACCATTTCTGAACTCATGGAACAATTTGAGAACAACAGTAAGCAAGCAATTTAGAACAATGTGTCTAAGGGCAAAGGTGATATGGGAAGGTCAGGATGAATAGAAAAGTGAAAACTAGAAAGGATTTATRTATTCATATCTTCATTAAAAAGTCAATTTCTTTCAATAAGCACTGCACCATGTATGATTAATTTTTCATAAGATTCAGAATTGTCAACTGACAACTTCTAAAATTTGTTATAAAMCCCCCCTCATCTTTATACCTTTTATGAAACAGTCAAGCAAGACAAATAAAGGAGAGAGAAAATTGCAGTATGTGATGCTCTTTCTAGAACATTCTTGGTTTGGGTTTTGTTGGTGTTCTGGTTTTTGTTGGTTTGGGGTTTTTTTTTCTATTACTATTTGCAAGGGACAAATTACATTACAGAGTCATAACTTTGGAAGGGGTCATCCAGTCCAGTCTCCTGCCCAAAACAGATCTGATCAGAGCAAGTGTCTCAAGGCACCTCCAGCAGAGACATACARCACCTACAAGAGGCCACCATCTCTCTGGGAAATCTTACATACTTTTTAATCACCCCAGAGCTTTGGGAATTTTCCCCCTATTGTTAATATGAAAACTAGGAGCCACAGAGAGAGGAATGGCCTAGGAATGCTGCCTTTGCTGAGCTCACCATTGCAATGCTGATAATCAGTCTACTGAATGGACACCTACTATGTGATGTCAGAGGAATAAATAGCAGCAACTRTGCCAATCTGTGAACTAGAAATGTTTCACAAAATATTATACTACTAAATGTAAAATGAAAATACTAAAAGGGCAACCATAAAACCAGAAAAGGYGGGACCAAGGGATTAAGAATGAAGAAAGAACATCTGTATCTCCAGCACCTCAACAAGATTAGCTAAAGAAGTGATGACCATTATGAAAAATGATCAGCTGGRCATTGTGGGACATCTGGTTTCATTCTCTGCATTTTATTGATATCCTGCTGTTCATTGTGATACTCTGCTGTCCTGAACATATTCACTATTGAAAATCCAGTTAGAAGGAATTATCCTACATAGAAATGTTAATCTCAAATCCCAGTCTTTAAAATACAGAGAGTATAACTGGTACAGTATAACTACTACCCAAATGTGCCAGAAGCAGCTGTATTTTCCATTTCAAATTACACTGGATTATTCCAGATGAAACTGACCTACTTTAGCCTACATAAATGTATAGTGTAATTAGATATTGTATGTGTTYCTGAATTATTAAAAGCCAGGCTAAAAATAAATTTCATAAAAGACAAAATGCAGCAAGTTTCTAAATCTTGATTAAAAGTATGTGAAGGTTTTTCTAATACACTGATATGTAAGCTTAAAGAAAGTTAAATATTTAATCCAAATAAAGTAATATAAAATAGAAGATATAGGTAATTTTAGGATATGAATATACTAAGAAATATATTTACTGAGATTCTAAAAACCTAAAAAAGAGATCTAAAGAGATCTCTAAAGAGGTTCTGCTTCTGAAAGATACTTGAAAAAACTGAGAAAGCATAAGATAGTCTGTAGTCAAATATGGTGCATGTCTATTGAAATGGGAGGCCAAATGTCTACCAAAGATTTATTCTGAGATATTTCTAATGATTACCAGACAGTTCCTACCAGACCTGCTCAAACAAGTATGCACAATGACTTTGTCAGAATTACCTTCATAAGAAAAGCTCGATTGCTGGGCTGGAAGTTGGATTTCAGTGACCCCTGTGGTTCCTTGCCAACTCAGTATATTCTATGATTCTATACTATATGTTCACCTGTGTAAAAAGACTGTCAGCTCTACGTGTTTTATACATACATATGYATATGTGTATGCATAYACCTACTTTGTCTGCTCCATACAAGCAGAATAAATATAATTTTCTGTGCAAACAAAGCTCTAAATATTAACCTAGAGAAAATAATTTGGAGATACTGATAAAATTTAACAGTTACATGAAGAAAGAGAAAACTAAATTATCAGAAGACATGAAAAATCAGTTAGGGATCAGCATATAAATTGAGGTATTTCCTGACAACTGTCATTCTTATGCCAAAGTTCAGACAAGCAATGAAGGTGTCTCACTCTGACAGTCTTTCTYTGCTGCCTGCCAGCACTATCAAAGCATCAAGGCTTCTAAAACAAAATCAACTGATTAAAAAACTAGAACAAAAYGAGGCCAAATTATTTTCTTTCTTATTACCTTATTACCTGTTTACAAGAAAAACTCTGCATTGTAAAGGAGATTTATGTAATGCTGTTTGATCGAGGAACTTTGTCACATTCTGATGCAGCAAAATACTCTTTTGGCTACAGACGCCTTTTTTTCCCCMTATGTACAAGATGTGACCACAGACTTGTGAAAGACAAGCTGGGAKATTGCAGAGTTGTTTTGACTTATGCCTACTGGGCTGCACAGGTATCAAAYAGGTTATTTAAAGAGTTGTCAACAAGTCTTAAAATATCCGTTAATAAAAATTTCATGTGAAGTCTTAAAAACACAAGAGTGATTTCTAATTATTCTCAAAAMAAAGGAATTGTAACTCTAAAACACAGTCCTGCACCTCCTCCGGAACACAGCTGGTAGGAGAAAATAAGCAGTGCTAACTTGCAGGATTGTTATTATCAACATTCTTGGCACCTGCRTGAGTTAAAGCAAATTTCACTTTAATTCACAGCCACAGAAGAAAACTTGAGAAGTGGGGAGAAAAAACTTTCTCACTTTAAGAATATGTAACCACAACCTTCTTCAAGCTGCACAGTAACCTTGATTGTAATTCCAGTTCCAAAATGTTCAAATCACCTAACAGAAATAAAGGAACTTTTATGTTCCACATTCCAGGTAAATTCAGCAAATACAAGTAAACTCTTGATTTTCTCATTGCCCTCAATTACCACTCTACATAACAACAGATTCGAGTGCCAATAATGYCACTTGACAGGAGAAAGTGGTTGCACACAGACTTTTCCAAACATTTGTATTTGCATGACCTTAAATGACAAAACACTTATTTTATGTCTGCATTTTCCACTCTTATTTTAWATACTGATATATGCAAATCAATTCATTCTTGAATAACTCTCAAGTTACTAAAAAAGTACTACACAAAATGAAGAAATTCTGATGACAGTTGAATTAGCCACAAATTGCCACCTAGATTCCACTAGAATTGGAGAAAAAACTGATTTGAACACATCTGCTTGTTGGACTTGCCATGTTTTAATGGTCTGTATGAAATACAGGGGGAAAAAAAATATTTCCTTTACCAAAAATTTCAGAATATTTAGCTCAGAGTCATTTGCAATATTCTTGCACTTAATTCTCATAGACTGGCTCCCACATACCCATAAACAATTTGTTTGCCTCTTGAAAGTCATCGTTATCACTTTAGGCCATCAGTTAATTAATTTTATTATTGTGTATGTTTGAGGAAAACAACTCATTCATGCAATCTATGGGAAAATCACTGCTGTTTTATATTCTGAGAGTCTGAAGAGAGGCTGTAAATAGCAGAAATATAGTTTTATTAATATTTTGAAGTCAAAGAGGTAACACAAACCAGTCTGTTTTGCTATTTCGAAACTAAGAACAGGTTTGTACTTTGCCAATACAAAAAGAAACACTAAAATTTAGAAATAAAATAATTTGATGTGGTTTGAGTGTAAAACTAAAATTCACCTTGAACCTAGAAGCCATCTATCCCATTTTACATTTAGAAAATTTGTTCCTTTAAGCAGGTAATTTTTTCACTACTTTCTATCGCTTCCTCTCACTTTCTCTTTCACTCACTTCCTCTCTCATAAGGTAAACTGTCATCTTTTTTGATAAGCACTCTWTATTTCTCAGAAAGAATGTAGTAATAGATATTCCTCTACCTTATGGTCCAATATTTCAGTGTCTTTATTAGAATGTGATTCCAAATAATTACTTGGAAAAATGCACTCCAGTATAAACTCTTATCCTACATAAAAACTCATATCCTAMATAAACCATATTCTATATTAACCAACATATCCTGCCCACATTCATCATGGATTGTCCTTGTTTCCAATAACTTTACAAGCGCTGAAAACTTTTACTGTTCCCCCACTTCCATACCTCATTTTCCTCTTCTTTTCAATGTCACTTGTTTCAGTWCCTTCTGATATGTCAGCTTTCTAGACATTCTTTTTTTCCCCATGGCCAAAATATGTAACAGCTCAGTTTTGAAGTTGAATTTCAATTTTCATTAAAAACCTCAGAAATCCAAAGCAAAATATAACATTGCATAAAAGATCAAAAAATGTGCCTTTTGTTCTGAAATTATTTTTTTCAAAATTGGTTTTAGTAGAAAGAAAATGAGAGAAAACTTTATTTTGAAACTAGTATACACTTTCTTTTGGTTTTGCAGTAAAAAAGATCAGCTAAAAGATCATAACACACACCTGCATTCATAATTTTGTCTTTCAAAATAAAGAAGTTTTACACAAACTCRAAGGTTAAAATGAAAGCTCTTTCAAAAACCTCAAAATCCTAATTGCTAACAGATACATAATCTGCACTTCTGAAATAAATTATTCATGAAAAATTGTCCTGTCAATATTGCCATATACTTATTTGAAAACTACCTGTGAAAATGCCAATCCGTTTATAAATGTTTTGTCCAYAACACCAAGTACTTCTGGGTTATTGCCTACACCATATTCAGCGTTACTTCTTTGTGAGATTCAGTGTTAAGTGACTCCCAAATCCTTCTAATAATACAGCTACTAGTTTGTTATTCAGTTCTATCTGTACTTAACATTATGATTTTTCATCCAGCTTTTCTTTGCTTGGTTTCCATTCATTTTTCCCATYTGAAGTTTCTGTATTAAACACAGTGCTGTTTCTTACAAGGATGAAAGGCCACATACCACCACTTTAATCACACTTGATCGAATTCACATCTGAACAATGCATTCCAGATACCCATTTTCTAGATATTTGTACTTYAGATCAGCAATTGAAGACAGAAATAAACAATAAATACTACAGCAAAAAGTGAAGATGGAAAAATGTCACTGTATGTGACTCAGAGTGATGATTTTCAAAAGTTTGTTCTACATTTGAAATGAGACGACGTTGATGCATGACAAGGCACAAACAACCATTGCATGCAACTTTGTCATTCCCATAAAAATGCCTGTGTGGGTTTTATCAGGAGAGAAAACTACTGTCTGAAAATTGCTGTAAGTATGTTGCTGAGTTTAATAAGAGCATTAGTGCTTAGTACCATCCTACAGTGCTATTCCAGCRCCTACATGACTTTTTCAATCTTAAATAGAACAAAGACCCAGTTTAAGAATTTTAGTGATTAAAATGCCTGTGGAGAGATAGTGAAAAATAAAAATATTGTTACGCAACTCATCACATCATCATTGATCATAAAACAACTCAAAAACATGAGTGCATCATTTAGGCCACACCATCTGAATAGACATATATAGAAAAATTAATGTCATGTTCAATAGGCATCACACTTGAACTATCATATAACCAGTTAAGGGAAACCACATCTCTACTTACACAGCACTGAACTCTAAACTGTCTTCCCTTTTGCAGATTTCTTTTGAGAGTGAATTAATGAAATCAAGTACATTCTTGTAAACTTAATCATTCTAGGCTGTTCTGGGAGGTAACAAAAAGGTTCTAACATAGGCATTTGCTGAGTGTTTGACATAAGAAGAGAAGTAAGGACTACTTCCCAAAAGACAGAGTAGAAAAGAATTCTGAACATTTTATGTTTTATGCAATTCTAAAACCCGCTAGTTTTAAAACAATAACTTTTTTTATCTATAATCCTAATCAATAAATTCACTGCAAAATAATTGAGTTCATCTCAACGATTTTTTGAATAATATTTCTAGCCAGTAGTTAAAACTTTGTAAATGGCAAGWCATAATTCAAAGGTCAATCAGGGTATTGAGAGCTGTGATATTCAAAAGTACCCCTCAACTTTGYATCCTAGGCTTGCACTTGGATACCCTTCAGTGTCTTACTAAATCCCAGATTTCTTGAACTGCTTGAATGAATCATTTCGCCTCATTAGAGTCCAGTCCCTTCTCCTATTCATGGACTTTCAACTGCAAATAAATTTTTTAAAGGTTTCTGTTTCTTCAGCTAATGCAGTAATGCTAACATGTCTGAGGCTTTTTAAGTAAGAAGGAAAGTTTTTTTCTGCTATTAGAAACCTTATTYTAAGTTTTACATTTTCTTGCATTTTATATACAATTAAACTAATTCACTGTGGAGTTTAAATGCTGTGTGAGTCACACCTGATTGCAAATGAACATTCACTTTTGGAAGATCTAGTCCAAATACAACCCTTACACAACGAGACACTTACTTGTGTTCATAGCAGATCTGTTTCATGTTGAAAATTATTTCTACAGAAAATATTCACATTAGCTTCATTTCTACACAAAAAAAAAAAAAAAAAAAAAAAAAAAAAAAAAAAAAAAAAAAAAAAAAAAAAAAAAAAAAAAAAAAAAAAAAGCCCAACCAAGCACCAACACTTAGAAGGGTAGTTAATATCACTGAAAAGCACCGAGATTCTGAAATTCTAAAAAAAATTGGTATGAGAATTTGCTAATTCTCTAGGTTTAAGATTATCTGCTTTTTCTTTAATGTGAACACCAAAGTAATGAAGACAACTGTCTGCCATGTGCTGAAGACAACTGCATGCTGAACACAGTTTGTATTTCAGTAACCACATAACACTCCTACTATCAAAGATCCTAATTTATAGGGATAAATACAGTACTATACACAGTGGTGTAGAAACTCACCAGAAGGCCTGGCAACCATTTACAAACCACTTAAATTCTAACTGAGGATTTAAATAGTCTATAGCTCTTATGTAAAACTGCTGTATAGTGACTACTTCATCTGCTAAGACAAAGCAAACTGCCTATTGATAAATTAATAGCAAGCCATATGTGGAATCATCTGTATATCTGATTGATGTGTATATCAAATAATTATAGTCCAATAATTACTGACCACACCTAGAAATCATTATGCAAGGAATGTATTTATATTTCACAATCCCCTCACTGAAGTTCCACATCAGTCCGGCTTTAAGCACCTAAGTTTCAGGATATTTTTCTGATCTTGCATATACATTGCTGTTTATTAGAAGTTCTGTGTTTCACCTTCACTGTAGTGTGACAAGAATAACCACGAATAAACACCAACTAAATCTTGCAATGGGACCATAATCTCCACACAGCCTGCAACATTYCAACAACTAAGTCAGAAAGACAAATTTACCATCTTAACATGCAGTAATTTCACTCTTCAACCCTGTGAAAACCACCCCWAAGTGGGCAAAATAAGATAAGCCTGGGGGAAAGAAAAATCAAGTAAGTTGCTATTTTTTTTTTATTATTTTAACTTAATCTATTAACCAGATAACTTAGGGCATTTTTATTTTCTTCTACAATTAAGAAATATTATGTTCTATGCCATACAGAGATTAATATTTGAAGCAGTATTGCTTATAAAAATAACAGGAGAAMTAAAACTGCATTGTTTAAAGAAAAGTTTGAAGCAATTTCACTATGAAATTGCTGAGATATTCTAGAGGATCTAAATATTGAAATGACAAATCCAATGGCCATCATGAAAAGCTATGGGAAACACCTTATGCTCACTCCAGTTTTTAGTGAATTATGGTTGACATGCTTTCTATTTTACTAACTAGCTGATGGAAAGTAGGAAAAACAGYAAATAGCAGTGGAAGAGACACAAGAAATTTCTACATTTACAAAGGAACAAAAGGCATCAAACTCTGGCAAAAGCTGCAATGAAATGTAGCATCAAGACACAAATTGAAAGTGAAAGGTATTTTTTTCTATTCAGTACTCAAAGAAAAAATGAGTCAGCATTAAAATTCAATTTTTGTTGCTGCATCTGCAYACATAAGAGTGAATATTGGCCACTCATTAAAATACAGATGGACAGACCATCATGAAGTGACTTTGTTATACTTTGTGAAATGCATTTCATCAASCATTAATAATAATTACCAGGAATATTTACTTGAGATCATTGGGTCACAAAGGGCATGWTAAACAGTTACACGTTCTTGGCATGACTGGGAAATGAGTTTTGGCCTGGTTGAGGTCCCCCATATGTGTCCTGTAAGCCCAGCTAATGAGGCAGGACAATCATTAAACTTGGACGAATTAATATGACATGAATAGGAGAATCCACAGATGCAGTGACAGAGATGAAAGTAGGTCACATCCTCACAATTTAAATAGAAACAGTCTAGACAGCATTAGCATGAGCCTTGTAAGACTTGCACTGAAACCCTCAGCACAAATCTGCAACATCTATTATGACTGACAATAAATATAAGAATAGAACAACTGAGAAAAAATCATAGATATACATAAAACAAGAAAAAAACCTGCTTCAGCTTTAGCTGACATTCAGTGGATTAAAAATGTTTAAAGCATACCCAATTATCATGATGTCTGATATGATAAAAAAATAACCAATATAATTATTTTGAGGTAATTTCCCTTCAAATGCTGATGACTGCAACAAAAAATATACATCTCCTTGTTAAAATATACATCTCCTTGTTATTTTACAAGAATATTAAAAAGGCTAATTTTCTCTAAAGCTCTTGGTAGAACACACAACTTTAAGAAAAAAAGCCTCAAATAGCCCACCAAAAAATCTGTTGGTATAAAGGAGTAAGAGTTCCTATTCTATTTCCAATTATTCCAAGTTAYACCAGACTAGACAGGAAAGTAGACTTTTGCACTTAGGAAGCATTGTTACTTCTTGTTCTGAAAGTCCTGAGAGCTCTCTAGAAGGGACAATAACAAAGGTTTCCAATTTTACTGAAAAGTATTCTAAGTATGTAGGAAGTTAATTCATCTACTATCATAGACTGCCTTGATTCAAGCAGCACAATAAGGATAGCCTGAACTGTTACTGGTGCAAATAATTTTTTCAAAATTATAAATTTTAATGTAAAATACTTTATCTTGATGAATTGTAATTAATGTTCTATGCTAATGAATAATAATGCCTCTGGGAAGGATCCTTCCAGATTTCCAGGGTCAGTGGCTGCATGACATAAGCAGAAAATTTATTTCTCAGACTCTGCTATATTAAYTTTGTGAATACCATAAAACTATTTTTGTTTTCATTGCAAAGTAACTCTCTAGATGCTTTTTTTGCTGTGGATAAGTGATATGAATAATGTCCCGATTTCCTTCATCAAAATAGCTCATTTTGTACTCAACAGTGTAGCCTGCAAAAATACATCCTTCTTCATTTTCAGGAGCAGAAAATTTCAGCAAAACAAGGTCAGCTATATTTTCAAAATTTCAAAAGTCCACATTTGAAAAACCTCACCTGTAATATCTGGTTAATAGTGCTGATAATTCTCAGTTCAGCAGTGCAGAATTTAATTAAAAACAAATACAGAAAAATTCTTCCTGGAACACTCCCAATACCTTTAACAAAATTTCGGGGAGCTGAAAGATGCCTGTAGACAAAGACCTATATGTTATTGTATAATTTTCTTATAAGTCACTTGCAGTAGATAGGACACTCTTYCCTCAGAATCACACCACCACTTGTACTTTTKTCCCAATCAAGTTACAGTAGGAACYGKCAGGTCAACAATTATGTTTTCATARATGAGGGTTTTATATGCACTGCTGTAGTGGCAACATTATAAAAAMCCCTCTACTATTAAACCAGTGGAAGGAAACACTCCATCCACCCCAGCAAGAAGACAACATTCTTTACTGTTTATATGAAATTAGCATGTTTATCTTACCTGTGAAGGAAAAGATGCCAATGTCATAGGGAACATCAAGTTTAGAGCACTGGCCAGCATCTTTTGCAGTGAGACACAGACTGTGCCCAGAAAGAAAAAGATTATGGTTTAACTCCTAGAAGCAATCCCTCTGGAGACCTCTTACAGGGTTTACTGTATGTCAGAAGATTTTGCTGTTCCTGTCTGCTAGACTTGGGCTGCAGATAGACAGCAGGACTTCAGCATCCAGTTTGCCTCTTTCTATCAGCTTCTAAATTCTATTAAAAGTGCCCATGGCACTTCTCTGCTAGGAAACATTTAGCACTGTCACAGACACTCATTCCGAGAAGTCATTTCAAGGCACCAGAGTGCTTTTAAAACCTCTGCTGTGTATGCATGAGCACCAGAGTCTACAAGTACCTGCACACAGACACTACCAGAAAAAAGTTAGTGATGACCTCCATACGCTAACCTAGAGGTGATAGAAATGAAACTAATGCCCTCAGTTATTTTTGGTTGCAAAACTGTTATTTGAGAGAGCACTTGTGGCCATGTTCACGTTTTATCCAAGACACTTTTCCTCYCAAGTTTGATTTTCCTGTATTGTATTCGCTATGATAATATTGTAAGAGAAGGGAGCAGTCAGATGTTCTACTCGGGCAGACAGGTCTCCCATGAACATACAACTAAAACCGATCAGATAGGCTATTTCAATTTCAAAGACTCGTCACTTCATGTACTGACATATAAGCAAATCCATGGTCATACCAAAATGAACAAAATCCATGGATTTTGTGATGCAGTAAAGACCTCCAATCACTGGAGGATAATAGTGCCATTCTRCTTGCCCCATATCCCCATTATTTACCCAGARGAAAAACAACATTTTAGTTCATCCCCAGATTCCACAAACAAGTTAATTACAAATTTTCTGAGTCAGGGCAAGGCAATAAGACTAAAGGTTTGAAATTTATGTGAAGCTCAAATCTTTACACTGAGAAAATAATTAGTATATTTTTAAAACACAAAYAATAGGATTCCAATGAGATACAAATTATCTTTTGCTGAATATTGTTGTCATTAACCCATATTATTCTATATATGAAAATACGAATTTGAATTTCTTTCCTAAATGGAATACAAACACTATCTTTCCAGTAGGTCCAGCAAGTAATTTTTCAGAGCTCCATGTTGAGATGATCGTAGTAAAGCTGYAATTCTGATGTGTATGTGGAAGCTKTMAAAGATTTATCCATATTCTACCTTTATTTTCACTCAGAAAGCTTCATAGGGACTAAATATTTTTCATATTTTTCACACTGAAATCATTATTTTAATTAGCAACAGAAACCATAATTTAGTCTTTATTTAAAGGCAAAGAAATAACAAAAATCTACCATAAACATTTCATCCCTCAAAACTTAATGAAGGAGTAAAGACAGAGTGGGACTAAAAAATATAAACATTAATTTAGTTAACCCATTTGAGGGTGTTTTCCTGGTTACATTCATAACCACCAGTCAGGTTGGAAGTAAAATTACTACCTGCTGGTGACTGTTTAGTAATTGACATCAAAATGGGTGATGATCTAAATATCATGATTTCCGAATTGTTTTGAGAGGTATCTGCTATTTAGACAATTCAGGAAAGAAGCCAACGACAGGGATTCCTTCTCAGCTATTTCAGTAGAGAAGGAAGTTTTCTTTAGTTTGTAGCTTTCCATGCCAGTAGGTTTTAAAATATCTCCTATRATTCATATAAAGAAAGAGGACATAGAGAAGAACAATAACACAAGGTGCAGAAATGGCTGAAAACACTGAGATTGTTGAAAGGGAAAGTGTAGCACATAAACCTTTTTCTTTTCATTTTTTTTTTCTTTCAAGAAGAATGCTTTTATGATTGGAGTGGAATTTAATAAGGATATAATAGAAAGCTCTGACCAACTGCCTATTCAAATAGCCTACTGAAAATCTTGCAGAATTAACCTGACAAACCGACAAACATCCTCCAACTATTTTTCTGTAACAGCTAGCTGCACAATTCATATTTAGACATATGATTGTGAGGACTAAGAAGATAAATGCAATTTCAGACTATGACAGCATTCTACTCAATAGATTAATTTTACTTAGAAGAAAAATTTGTTCCCAGGTGAAAATGCTYATATCTTGCAGTAGTTTTAAGCCAGTTACATTATATTTCTTTGAAACAAAAACAACAAACCACACTGGTAACAAAGGAAGTTTATTAGGTAGAAACAAGTTTTAAAAGGCAACCTACTTTTTGCAGTGCTTCTAATTAGTCTGTCCTTACACCATGTTAAAAGCAGGATGTTGAAATAAATGAAAGCTACTGTATTTACAAATTCAAGAGGAGTCCCAGAAGTCCCCCATCCTTTTATGTGYAATCTGCTACTTGTGGAAGCAACTGCTGATGGCTGTGGCTATGCTGAAGGTACCTGGCTGTGTTCCTAACTGCACTCAGATGAAATGAGGTAGAGATGAGAATTACTGAAAGTGAAACCACTACTATGTTCTTCCCAAGTGTTATTCTGGTTTCCCTCATAAATCAAAGCTAAAAAGCTCCTCTGATTTTTCAGTGGTTGCCAGTAGAAATCATTAGCCACCCGTATCAGGTGAGAGAGCAATATGTAATAGGATGCAGCCAAGAATACTATTTTCCTAGAAATAAGCTGACATCTAGAAGAGAAAAAAATAATTTCTTCCTGCTCCAAACACTCCTTCTAATGTAAATGCAAAAGATAAGGATGGGGGCAAACTTTTAGACCCAGGGCCTGAGCTATCCAATATTCCTGTCCGATTACAATTATGCAGGAGGCTCACATTAGAGCTCCAGTATTATGTAGTGACAGTACAGACACCTGCTCACATGTCTGGGGAATGTAGGCCTAAAGAAAAGAGGAATCAGTTAACTCATTTAAATCAATCCCTTTGTGCTCCCCACTCAGCTCCTGAGCACTGCCAGCCTCAGAGCTGAGAGACAGTCTGCTGCTCAGGCTTCCACAAGTGCCTGACCTTTCCTCTAAGCATATTAGCCTACAGCAGATCCAGMCTCAGCAGTCCTTTGGGGCCGTGGACTTTGCTGAGTTTTATCCGACAATCAGTGTTCTGAGCCCCAGGCAAATCCTTCAGTGCTGCTCTTCTTATCACAAAGTAATTACCTGGCCTTTCTTATGGCCAGTTTGAATTCAYAGGTGGAACTCGCTGAAAAGGTTACGGAGTCAAAAAATAAAATTAGAACTTCTTTTCAGTCGGTTTTCCTGACTTCGTACCAGATGCAGTCAGCGACTTGAGAAGTCTGACAGGCAACTTGACTGAGACTATCAGATGGTCACTGATCAATTTCATGTTTGCCAGAACGTTTAGAGATAAAAAACAGAAGCATATTCTATTGACATTAAAATACATAGACTAGAGACAGATTTCTGAAATGACACAGTAAACCACTCTGGAGTGGGAGTATTTTTTGCATAAGAACTAGAGACTTTCTCTCTAAGCAGAGTGACTGTTGTCTATGAACATTAAACAGTTTCATGTGGAGTTTTAGTCAGGGCAAGTACTTTGTGAAAAGACATTTCTCTGAAGAGTTGATTTATTTCCTTTCCAAAAGACAGTATTTGAATAATGAGCTAGAGAAGCATGGACTAAGTCCTGTATGCTATGCTTTGTCTYGTTCCAAGCACAATTTTGTTCATAGCAAGCTGGAAAAACACTGAAATCTGTGACATTTGCAGATCACAAGTGGATTAATTTCAAATAGGTTCATGTTCCTGGTCTACCTGAATTTATTAATCTGAGATGCTATCAAACCCARTGCAGATCCAGCAGAATCCTTCAGCAGCCTTTCATTGAGGGCCATTCTGCCCTCACCTTTCTTCTTACTAGACTAGAAGCTTAAAAAGAAGATATATTAAACTAAACTAAATACTGTCAATAATCTTTTTGTTAAATATACTACAACTCTCTAACATTTCTAGATAACACAATATGAAACTATATAAATAAGATGATAAATAAAGAAGATGATAAATGATGTAAAGATGATAAATACCACACTGAATGCAATGATATTTATCCCATTTCACATTAAATGGATTTAAATTTAAAAATCAAAGGCAATCCTCCCTGCCCATCTGTTATATCTATCTCAAATTCTAAGATGTAGAAGATCAAAACCTCATCTTTTCTTAGGAGAAAAATTCCAAAAAAAAAAACCAAAAACAACCTTTACATTATTTGTGTAGAACCTTTTCTGAAAATATTATGTTGGTTAAAGTTACCATAACTCCTATTAGTGGATGAAGACCATGTGCAGTTAATTAAAGAAATACTGTGGATTTCATCTCCACCCATATAGTTTTTGTATCAATAATTAGTCAAGAATGTTACTTATCAGGTATTTTAATTTCAATTTCTCATAATGGGGTCGTGTTATCTTAATACTCTGATTAAGATTTTGAATTATGTAACAATACTTGTTATATTTACGACTGAGGCAAACAGATTTACATCTGAAAGCAAAAGCCCTCAAGAACAAAATATTCAAACATACACAGTTGCTTTCTTAAATTTCTCCATCATTACATGTATTCCATATGTTGCAATTCACACAGACTGTGTCTGTATATATATATATATTCACCCTATATTGTGATGCATACAGAGTTGCCAGCATAATGTGTATCTTCCATCTATGCAAAAAGTAGCAGAGATGACTACTTATTTTAGCACACTAATATTAAAGTTTACCACTCTCAGATTTTCCCACTTAAGCAATCTTTTTTTTTTTAATGAGCTAATTCAATATCATATTTTTATACATCAAGCCATAGTGCTTCTCCCTCTCCTCTTCAATGTGTACTTTTTTTGGACTAATTTATGTAGATTTCATACTGTATCTGTGCTACATAGGTAAATAACTTTAATTTGGCCATCTGCCCTGGAAAATGCTCCCATATAATACATCTCCAATGCCACACTCAGGCTTGCACTCAGAGGCATCAGGGAGGATATCTACTGAAAATTTATGAGGGCAGCAGATGTTCACTCCTGCTGTTTGATGTTGGTGATATCTGGAACTTTACCACTAAGAAATCCAAGAATGGGAGAAGTCACAAGAGCAACATGCAAGCTTCCTGCAAAGACACAATGTGGTAGGAAYTTATGTGCAGGCAATTCCAGGAGCTTCTTTAGTAATTTACTCCTCTGGTATATTCCCTTCTCTTCCCTTCTCAGAACTCATCATTGGTCATGACGATTTTAGCAAAGCTGTGTCAGGCTTTTGAGGCTTGAAGGTTTCTACATAATCAGAGTTTTCTTACTATGAAGTATCTTCAACTAAAACACAGCAATTTACTAAAYTGATTATACCTGTTGGACTGAAAATTTTCTGAGTGGAATGGTTGTTTCATTCATTTGAAGTGTTTTAAAACAAAACATACTCATACATCTTTATCATAGATTCAATAAGTAATACCAGGAAATTTTGTGTCTGTGTTTTAGCAGTGAAATAACATAAAAATATTCAAGTGCCTAAATTATCAGCATAAACTTTATTTTCCATAATGTAAGTGGCACTCACAGACCTTAAACTAATTCATTTTCGATGGGTTTCTGGTTTCTACTTATGTAATTGATTTATGATTACGAGAATTAGGCTCCTAAGTCACCTAACAACTGTTAACAAGTTTCTATTAATGAATAATTAAATTCACAAAGATTAAATGAACAATTACGTGACAGACACACCGAGGGATGAAAAGTTATTAGCAAGGATTGCTTGTAGTTGTCTGCTGATACACTTCCATTCTCTGAACCATCACTTTCAYACAAAGTATTCCCAACTATTAACTTTTCTAGGAATACATATGAATTTGTCATATCAACAGAATTTAAGACTTTCTACTATTGATCTTATTGTTACAGCTTTTTCTTTGGAGTACAGAAAGAAAATGTATGTAAGGCAGTTTCAATGAAGAAAACTAAGGATTTAGCACCTACTAAAATCCATATGGATCAAAATATACAACAAAAACCCTGATCAATAAGTGAAATACTTTAGTCATGAGACTTTTACCATGTACATAAAAAATCTGATTGGTTTCCATTACAGAAATGACTGTAGCATGAGAGGAAAGAAAAATGGRAAAAAAAAGACTTTCATGTACYTCACTGGATTTTAGATTAAGCTTTTAGAGACCAACAGATCAGAGAAATAATAGACTGCATTATGTCAAAAATTCATACTCCTGCAACAATTGTTTAACKTGAGAATTTTCACATAATATTTGCAAAACTTCCTTTTCCACAGGTCATTTCAAAGGGYATGTATATATGTACATTTTAAAAGGTTATATTAAATGCATAACACAGAAAAGAGAGAAAAAATTCCTAACTATATTTTTCTAAGGAAACATTGAGCTTCCTCCACAATCCAAAGACTTCAGTTGGAATATCATTCTATGCAAAGAGCGAATGAAAGGCACAGCAGAAGCAAATTATTCATGGCATTTCTAGAGGTGACAATAATAATTACAGAAGTTAAAATTCCTGTCCTTTCACATATTTCATCTATGCATTTACATCTCATTTTCAAGATAATTTGGTTTCTATTAAAATACTTTCAGTATTTTCAAGTTTTCATTTTTGTCATGACTTATTCTGGGCAATGCAGCAGTAAAACAAAGTGAACAGCCAACCTCCAGACAGATATGTGGAGATCATCCTCATTTTCATGGTGTCATTTCTTTTTTTCTTAGAAATTTTCTACCTTATCTGAGTTGTTATGCTTAGTGTTTTGTACAACAGGATAGAATGGGCAATCACTGCCAGACCAGAAATGYTCTTTCCCATACCCAGATCCTAATTAGCCACTTGAAAATGCWTTTATTTATGCTTTTAAAAAAATAAAGAAAAAGACTGTTATATTACTAAAAAAAGAATCGCCCTAGAACATTGTTTTATCTGTTATAGTTGCTGTCTATCTGCTCCCCCTARCTTTATTCAGCAATGCATTTTCTGAAAATTGTTTTGCTGTGTTGTGTGAAATTATGGGGGTACAGACACTGTTAACCRGTCATGCCTCCTCATATTTCCTGATGAATTATATTCTGATTCCCTGCCCTGACATTATGAGAGTCCAAATGGACAGAAACAGCCTCAATGCCATAACTATTACTAGCTARATAAATGCAACATTGATAGTGAAAAACTAACTAAACAAACAACAAAAAATCACTTTTTATTCATATATTCAAACCTTAGTCTTTTAATCTTCTAAATAAATCCCCATAGCTTCTTGGTAGAACCTCCAAATCACCCCATTTGAAATTTTATCTGAGATATGCTATAATGCAACAGAATTACCTTTAGGCTAAACCCTACTAAACTTCTAAACTATGGCATCAAAATACCATTTTCCAGGAGAAGCCATGAGTCTGTGCTTTGGCATTTAGTGACTAAGCATAAGTCAAATGAATAGATGGATTAGATAAAACCATGTTAAGGATAAATTAAGTATTGATAAACTTGATAAAACATGATATTACTCGGGTATGCCACAACACAGAATGACATATGGCAGAACCAAATGTCAATTTAAAATGCTGCAATGTACTACAGACTTGAATCAGCATGGTGATATGACAAGAATCCAAAATAACAAAATAAAAAACTGTAAGAGCTATCTCCAGTAGTGAAAACTTTCAGCTTTTAGTTCTAGATTAGTGAAATATAAGCCTACAGGGAAAAAGAAAACCCACAACACATGAAAACCAAACTCACAGCCAGTAAATGTGATTACTATCTTTCTAGTTAATCCTTATATCAATAAAAATACTTCTACATTTAAATATTTGAACACTTGCTAGGAATGGCATAAATTTCAAAGGAAGACTAGTAGACAACATTCAAATTATTAATTTCACAGTTAATATTAAGATTACTAATTAATTCAGGAGGACCAGTCATCAAGGAATCTCATGYTTGAATGTACATATAAGCAGTTAGAGAAGTTTTCTGCTTTGGATACTGTACAAGAACAAGAACATGTAAGTGAGATTTTAAAATCCTGTATCCATAGTACTGTCTTGGCCCATTAAAAAATCATATTTCCTAATCCACTGGATGTTTGTATTTTGACAATTACAATTACAATATGTCCTTTAGGTAAGACTTATGGCTAAGAGAGTAACAACCATTTCATAAATCATAAGCTGCAGTAGTCATACATTTTCATTTGCATGAAAACAGAGCTATATCTTCTACCAAAATCTACAATCTTYACAAATTGTCAGCATTTGACAAGGGGCTCATTTAGGAAAGCATAAAAAAAAAAAAAAATTATTTATTCCATGTAAGCACTTGGAATCTGTATCTCAATTGAAGCACTCTGAGAAATGAAGGAATGTGCACTACAAAAACAGTATCAGCTTCTGTTTCACAAAGACCAAAGAGCAAATAGGTAAAAAAGCCTATTTAAAATAAATAAAAATGAAGGAATTCGTAAACTTGTCTTCTACAGGGAAAAAAAAAAAAAAAGAAAAAAGAAGAAAAATGGTTGTTAGTGTATGTAATGGGATCTAAACTGGCTGCTCTGGAGACTGATACAATTTTCTTTAGCCAGAATGCAAACAGTGTCTCACAAGCTTTCCAATGAACTAAAACATGTAAGAACCATTTAAACAGATGACAGGACATTCATTAATTTAAAAGCTCCTGAAAATCCTGTTAYGAAGAACACTGTATGAACAGAATTTTTATTGTAGCTATAACAGATATATAACACATTTTCCACATTAGTTGCCCTGTTTTACACAGTTCTTCCAACAATCACAACCACTTGCCRGCATGAAACCAGACACGAGTCCAGGCTCTAAAATACAGAATAAGACATAACAATAACCAACTAACAAGGTCCTTACTAYGTTGATAGTGGGTAAAAATTCCTTACTAACCTCAACCACCAACTAATGATTGTTAYAGACCTGACACAATTGATCTCAGATTTCTAACAAGGAAACTTCTATCACAARCAATACTGATTTCAAACATTTTATCCCAGCCACTTTTTAAAATTCAAAGAGAGGAAAAGACACTAGTCCCTGTGTTCCTCCCACCTAAGAAATCAGGTAAAAAAAGTGTGTCTATAGGAATATAATATTTATAATTTATGCTTAGGACCAAATAAAGGTAATGAAGATCCTGTGAATAGACAACAATCYCATCTTCTCAAGGATATCAGCAGATCAAATTTTAATCAATTAAATATGTCATTAGAAGACAGGTAGAAATAAAAAACTACAAGCAGAAAAATGCCCAAATATTTTTTTTTTTTTTTAAAGAGAATCAGGCTCTGTGCATTTTATAGGGCGTACCTGTCCAGACAGGGATCCTGTGAAATCTGGGTGAGGGTTTTAGGCATGGGCTAGATAAATGTGTCAGGAATTAGTTATTTATCTTATTTTTTAAGGTAGAAGTACCCTAGTTTTCCTGTTTAGGTCTCTTTTCAATAGAATCCCACTCATCCTGAATGAGTGCTACACTGCTCAGAGTAGGTTTCCTTCCTGTATAACACAGCAAACTCTATTTAGTAAGACTCACTATCTTTTAAAATATTGAATTTAAGAGAAACTAWGAAGTAGCTAAGGGAAGGTGCGATTCTAAATCGGCGGAAATAAAGATCTTGGATAATCACCAYTGAGTTTCATAACTTAGGTATGATTAATATTCTACTCAGTCAGTTTTGGCTACTAGATATGGAAACTAACTATATTGGCCATTTCCTAGTGTACTACTCCTAGCCATGCATAGTGATGCCATAGCAGGAAAAAAAAAGTTTCACATCCTATTTAACTAACAAGTAATATTTAACCTGCTTCCACAGCCTTGATGTTAATTTACACTCCTGGCATTAGAGCTAATTCAATAAGATTCAGGGCAAAAGAAGTGAATTTGTTCTTCATCTTTTCTATGGGAGCTTGAGTTCCAGTTGTCATATGTTAATGAAAATATTAAATTAACATTTCYACAGTAATAAAATAGCAAATCCTCTTAAACATATTTCCAAAATCTTTGATATTAAAGCAAAAATAATTTACCTAGACAAGAAGCAGCATGAGAGACATTATTATTTCTAGCTGAACAACAGACTGAGTTAGAGACAAGCAAATGCAGACAACCTACCAGCAATGTATCTCTTTCTTTTTAAGTGGCAGTACAAAAGAATGGATGGATTCAAAAGAGACATTGGACAACTAGAATATAGGAAAACATGGAGATCTGCTACCAACCATCTGGAATCAGCTTCTTCTTACATGCCTGAGTATCACRTTTTAAGAATTCAAGCTGCTAACACAATGAAGTAACCCAAAAATCACTTAAAAACTTGACATAYACAGAGAGAAAGAGCTGAGGCAGGAGCGATGTATGTGGTTCCCAGGAGGATAATCCACCTGAGTTATAACATTTCCAAATGTGCTGCATAATGTAAGTATTAATAGGACACAGGTGCCTTTGCTGTTGCATAGAAACAGGTGCACTGAGGCGAATCAAGTTATTTTTAATAAAGTAATTTCCATTTTAGACAACATAAGGTAGAGATTCTAGAAACAGGTTCCAAATTCTGAAGTACCTGTTGCTGTGCACTAGCACATACAAGTCTCCATGCTTTGCAAAAATGCATTACCATGTTGGATTAAACATCAGAACTGGARACAGGATTAAAGCTTGGTGCCAAAAATTAATCCAGGAAACACTACCATTCAAGCATACCTACCAGGATAAATGGACATTTAACTGGCATGCAGGTTACCCAAATTAAATCAATGTCAWAAAAAGGAAGAGGAAAGAAAAATTTATATCTGCTATAACAGTATCCTTAGCTTACACTACAGTTTAAAATCAAAATAATTTTGTATAAATAATATGCTACCTTTACTACAGACTGCTGTAATGATATTGCAATASAGTCTCAGGCTCTGATTGTAAAATAATGCTAGAGCAGGGTTAGCCGTACTTGGATAGAAACCTCACAAAAAACATGGGGTATTTCTGAAAGCAGTGTCAGCAACATACTAGCGAGGTTGGAATCTTTTWTTTCAGAGAAGCAATCTGAGCCAGCATCTAAGCTTGGCACGTAAAATCTCTGATRAACATAACCCTTTCACCTCAGGTTCATCACTAGCCACATGGAGTTATTGAAATGCCACGCCTCTGGAGAAAATCTGTCTAACCATCGTTCTAGAATCTTCAGAACCAATAATAGTCTGAGAAAATAAACTACATTTTCAGCATGTTCTTCCTGTTGCCTCACTTTAACTATTCTGAAACATTGTTCAGTGTTAAGAAACAGCTGTAGTATTCCAACACARAAATAGTTCATTTATCTGCTAAGCACATGATAAATAGCTCTAATTAGTTTCAGTCCAAAGGGGTAATGTTTTATGCTGATTAAAGATTCGGTACCTTAGAGTCAGAAGTATTTGTCCTATGAGCATCTTGGCTGCACAATGTAACTACCTTCTTCTGTACTGTATCTGACCCATACAATCCTTTTCCTGGGATATGCTTCCCTATTTCTGTGGGATCCAGCAGCATCCCCATTTCAGCCCCAGTATATCTCCAGTCCAAATTTATGCAAAGCTTTTCAGGAGACTCTGGATGGTTAAAGGTTCCATAAAAGAAATCATAGCCACAGTCTATAAAACAGTATAGCCTAAAGATAGAGGAGAAATGGAGATGAAAATGAGGATACAGAATAGTAATTAAAATTGTGTTTTTACATCTGTTATTACAAACCAAGACATGCATTAACCTTGACCATAGGGGGAAAAAATATAATTATKAAAAGCATGAGAACTGTCCTGTATATAGTGAAATACCAGATGCAACCTACGTAATACTGAACATGGCTTTCAGAACTTATGTTAAAAAAAATAGAAGATTATTTCTGGATGGCAAATTACAGGGTCATTTCTCATTTTCTGATTAAAAAAATCCCTATTTGTGGAAAAAAATAGTTAACAGAATATTTCTTATTTAATAATTATTAAAAAATTTGAAAAGGTAGCTTTAAGAGGATAATAGCTACTTAATCCTCAAGCAGGAAAACTTAATAATTATATTAAGAACTTCATTTTGCCATGTGTCAACAGCTTTCTTTGATTTCTGGAAAGTTTATGCTGAAGTTTCTTACATCAGATAATGCACCTTTCTTACAATGAATGGACAATTTTATATTAAACAAACTGAGAGATTCATTTAGATTTCTAAGTCTGCTATTGACTTCCTGCGTAATTCTGAATTTAATTTCACTGTATGTTTCCCCATGTGTTTTGAGAATGCTAGATACTACAACAATAAAGACTATGTAAGATCCTAGACWTATGAATTGCAACCTTCCTTAGCAACAGAAAACTCATGGCTTTTTTCTCCTTAGGAACTTATAACAGATGTGCAATCTTAACATCTTGAGAAGATTTTTTTTTTAATTAAGGACAGTTTATCTTGATTAACTGCATATCTGTAGGATAAAAAAAAAATGTCTGGGCCATTAGGTAAAAGCTTGTACTATCTTAAATTCAAAACTCATCATCCAAAATTGTAAGAGTATTATATATTAAGAAAAAAAAAAAATAAATGTGAGTGTACAGAGAGTCTACACAAATTATTCTCATATTCAGAAAAGATTTCAGTATATACATTCTCAAGTTACAACCATCACACTTTTGTGTCCCATCTGCATCTAGCAATGTGTTTTGAAGATGTATGTCCTGATGGGATTAAGTTCTTAAAACCACAGAAATTAATTTCTTTATATTCTTGTAAAGGACTATTAATGTTAAAACATTTTAACCAACAGCAATCTAGCTAACTTCTTATTTCTGTCAGTTTTTATAATGTTTATCATTAGCCCTCTGCTTAATTCCTCTAAAACTACTTCTCCAAAATTCCTTTAGACATTTTTTTCATTTTCTGTAAATACAGTCAATATGAAGAAAGGTATTTATACACTCCCTTAGGAAGGAATACAGAATGACATTAACAGTACCATAAAACATAATTGACTGAATGCTGAAAAGTGCAAACCGAGTCAAAAGAAAATCTAAATATTCCCAGAGTCAACTACTTTTCCTTCTACTTCAGGAATTTACAATGTTCAGCTTCTTTACTTTGCTTTCTCAAAAACTGAATAATAAAAGTAAGACAATAAACAGATCCAATTATTTATATAAAATACTGTTCTTCCAACGAAAAGACCAAAACCAGTGTTATGTATACTTTTTCACTTGCTTAAGTCAGCCTGAACTGAAAGAAATCTTCCAGCGTGTTGTTGGAATGGATGTTACTTTAAAGTACTAAGAGTGCCTACATCCTGAGAGATCTTGGTGTCAGAAAAAGCAGGTTTGAAGAAGGGCAAAGGCCGTCCTCTTGGTCATTATCATTCTCAGATGCAAGCCTGTTGCTCAGTAGGACAGCATTCGTGGAAACTACACTCAGCAAAGTCAGCTCTTTGACACATGGCTCCCTCCCCTCAAGRAGSGCAGACTTTTTGAGAAAGACTTTTCTCCTCATTTCTTCTGTCTAAGTCAGGAACAGATGAAGATACCGCTCCAAACACAAGGGAGGACTTGAACCTTGGTTTTTCAAATACTTTTGAAACACAGTCTCCACTGCGTAGGAGACTGTGAACATTTTTTTTTTTTTTGCACAGGTGAGTAAGAGAAACTGTACATTTATACTTTTCTTTAGTGCAGACCAAGGTACTTCAGGGCAAAAAATTATATCTCTGTATTCATTTGGCAGTTAATACAACATATCGTCATTACTAATGTT
>NW_026623234.1:104194-195153 GCF_030028575.1 Malurus melanocephalus
TTTTTTTTTTTTTTTGGTTTTTTTTTCCCCCATAGAACGTTCACAGTCTATAAACAACTACTTTTTGTAAATAAACAGGAACTATGTTATTAGAGTACATGCTCTTGTGGGGAATGAATACACAAAGTGAATGTAGAATGATTCAAGTTTTAGCATCAGCATCCCGAGACTTCAAACATTTGGGAAAAGTCYCCACTTATCCAGTCACTACAGGAAAAAAAACATTATGAGACAAGATGAAACACAGTCTTCCAAACAATGTCTTAAAACATCTTCCTTTAACACTTACTGAAAAATAGTTTCTATGCTTACAAGACTGCAACAGGATACAACATGCAGGCTCATGCAGTTTATCAGACACTATGGAAGTTCTGTATTATTTCACAAAGGACATGGAAAATAAAAACATATAAAAAATAAATCTTTGTCTGAACAGTAGTTTAAAAGGCTTAATAAAATCTGTTTTTTCCTCCCATCTGGATAAGAGACATCATTACTACCCAGAAGACAAGTATGTTGTATTAGTTAATCCAGATATTATCCTAAAGCTGGCAACATTGCGATGTAAAACATTGCAAATGACAAATTTCAGAGTCCTGTCTCTAGACAGATGAAGGGATTAATTGTTTCTTCCTTATTCCTGGAAAGTTGTGCACATGGAATTAGAGACGCACCCAAGGTGATGGATTTTGGATAGATTTATACTTTTRCCTCTACTTTGCAAAGGATCTTTATTCCATCAGTAATCTTAGATTCYGACTCCATGTGTGTACACCTTTGATCTGGCTACTTTCAAAACAGTAACATCTGCTACAGACAGAAAGACAGACACTGTCACAGAGTTTTCTGATGTTGTGAAGATGCTGAGAACAACCATGTACTTCAGTCAAGAGTAAAAACCAAACCACAATCATCACCTCACAATCCACAATCCACAGAATTAGATAATTAGAGTGGTTGCTGAAAATGCTGCAACCCAAGACAAACAAGGGGGTTTTAGTGGAGGCAAACCCCAAGACCATCATATTGATTTTTCTCTTTGTCAGCATTAGGAATCAGCCTATCTTCATTTCAAATTTCCCTTGAGGTATTTAAATTCCTTTGACTGATTGAGGTGTGTAGCATTTATTTCTTGCTAACTAATTCTTCAGGAATGAACCATTTCAGTGTGCAAGATCACAGGAAGCCACAACTCATCAATTTAGGGAAAATTGGTCATTCATTTTCATTAGACTTCTCTTTCTACCAAAATAAATATCAGTACTAGAGATTGACTGAAAAAATGTATTTCTGCATACTTTCATTAGTGTGGAGGAAAAAAAGAAGACAACAGKTGGAGAGACAGAGGAGTATAACAAATTAGTTCAATCTTGATAGAAACTAAAAGTACATCGATTATTTAAAATTAAGGGTTGTTTTAAAAGAATAAAATTAAAACCATACTATTAGTAAGCACTACTTYTGTAATTTTACTTTGACACACAAGAACAATTCCAATGTGTAAACCCAATTATTACAGGGAATCCAGTAATAAAACAGACTAATTAATTAGCCAGGTTAAATAAAAATGATGGCTGTCTTACAATTCAACAGGTTCTAGAAGATTGGACTGTTGAATTAATGTTTAAAATAGATATGCCAAAGTTTGTCCAGCTTTTGGAATTAAAAAGAAAATAAAAAAAAAAAAAAATCATTCTCAAGCAAAGGTTCCAAATGGCTTATTGCAAGCCGTGTTCTTTAGAAAAGAAAAAAAAAAGTATTATAAAACATGATATGTTTGTAATCATTATTCAGTTAGAGGAGCCAAAGTTCAAACAATCCACAAAAATCTTGAAGGTGGAAGAGGCCTCTGGAGATGATCTCATCTAAACTCTGTGCTCAAAGTAGGGTCAGCTAGAGCACGTTACCCAGGATAATACTCCACAACCTCTCTGAGCAATGTGTTTGTGTCTCCATCCTGACAGTGTTTTTTTTTTTTTTTTTTTTTTCTTTTCTTTTTTTCTTTCCAATGCTTAAACAACATTTTGCAAAGGTAAAAACATGCTGTAGGGCAGAAAGAGGAAAAAAAATTGGCCTTGATGGCTTTCAGGGACTTCAGAAAAGCTGAAGAAAGATGAAATGTTCCGCTCAAATTGTAATCAAATTCAAGATGAAAAACTGACATTGTTGTGGAATATTTAGAGGAATGGTGTTTGAATAGTTTTTTATAGTAAATTACTAAAAAGGCTTTGAGTCTGAAAGAAACCTGACAAAAAACTTCTGCAAAAAAAATCTGGAACATTGAATTGAGATTTGGACCTTGACTCAGTTATGTCTAGTCCCAAAGAACCAATAAATCAGTTCATCACAATTATGTTCCACTGTCAGGCTCCTTGGCAGAGGTACTTGCCTACAATTTTCAGTGTTAAATTGTTTTGGTTCTTGGGTCTGATTGTGCCTGACTCATCATAATACAGAATGGCAGAGGAGTTGTCTGYATTTAAGGCAGCCAGTGCAAAAGGTCTGCTATAAATCAAAAATTTAGTTGCTGTTTTCCATATCATTATTTGATGCCAAGGTGAGCAGAACTGCCTTMTTTTCCTAAAAGACAGGATATTTTTTTTTTTCTTTCTGTACCCTGAGCTCTGAAAATAATTCTCTGCACTGTCATTGAGTCTGGAACTAACTAGCACAATTCAGCCATTGCAGTTTATACCTTTCAGAGGTRGTTACATGGCTCTCCCTTTGATCCACTGTCCAAAACTCAATTCTTTCTGCTAAACTATATWCTACATATTAGGCTCAATTAAGCTTTACTTGTAAATTAATCCTCTGACCACTATCATTCTTGTTGGTCTTATCCACACCTAAAAAATGTTTATTCTTTGATCCTACCAGCTCTGAGATTTTAAGGTCAGRTACTGATACAGTTCAACATATGGGGAAGTATGTCACCAGTGCAAAGAAAAACACTAAAAAAATTTACATAAATGTAGGAGGAGGTTGCCTCTCACCACTGCTACCATCTGTTTTGAGAATGACACCTAATCACAAAGACACAGAAAATCAAACAGAATAACAAGAAGGTAGAATAAAAAACCCCAACAAATTACCATCTTACAAATTCTTTAATTTGCAGTAGAAAATATGGATTGTCATTTAATTTTTATAGTTGCTATGAAAAAGCCACCTGATACATACCAATAAAATCTACATGAGCTCCCTTCCCTCTGCAATCTAGTTCACACCTGCATTCCATTTGCACTCTAGCTTGTATTTGTATCTCCTGCTGATTAGAAGTTGCAGAGCATCGTGAGGAGGGACTAATTTAATCTCAATRCATGACCTTTCAAGATGCTTTAAAAACCTTAGCAAATTTACATCTATTAGATCATGAACTTCTTACAAGAGCTGATATATTTAAATACATAGCTAGTAGAATTACTGTTAGCAACACACTAGAAGCAAAAAATAATGATTAGCATATCTTGCCATTATCTATTTCTTAAAAATAGATGAGCTGAGTCACAGAGTGCCAAATGTATTTTTACATTACCAAAAYGAAACAGATTTGTTCCTATGTACCATGTGGGTACTTTACACTCAGATCCTACACAAACAAGATTTACCACGGWGATGAAGTTAAATGAAGACATGATAGACCCTACAAAACCTGTCCTGAGTGTCAGCTGGCTGCGTGCAGGCTGTAACTTCTTAAAAAGGAAAAACAACATTGTAAAGACAAAATGGCTGATTTTTCAAAGTACATGAGCTATTGAGAAGCAACCAAGCTTGCCTAATGATATCTTTCAGTGGCCAAATTCCAGCAAAGAGGCCATACAGTGCAGTTATTACAGACAAACATGGTTAATTTAGTCTAATATAGACAGAAATTAAATATTTCAAGGGAATTTTGAAAGACACAATTTACTGAARCAGCTCCTCCATTTAAAATATGCTGAAAGTAACTTTAAAACWTTTGTTAGTGCTTTTATGAAAGGTTAATTATAAAAGACAGAGGGAATTTGCAAAATATCTGCTCTAGAAACTGAAAGCCTCTAGCCACAAGCAGAATAAAGGAGGTTTTGTTCACTTTCACCTGACATTCCTTGGACAATTTCTGAATAAAATAATCTCAACTTGAAGGAGAAAGATTGAAAAAAACTGCTCAGCTGTCAGTCATAACAACAGCTGAAAATCTTTTTCCTTGCCCATGAAAAAACACTCAGTATGCAAATCTTGGGTTACAAGTAACAGTCACAAAGGAAYAGAACAATTCTAAAAACAGAAAAACTGTTAAGGACACTAAAAAATTCTTCAAGAGGAAGAGAAGGATGAGAATAACATGAAGTCAAGTGTCTACCACTCTGACTTATAAAAGAGTATGCTTTCATTTGATTGAACTTTTGTTCCTGTAATAGATGAGATGAAAGGGCATTTTTGATGTGACTTCCAGAACACAAGAATTGTGAATTCTTGTTGTATTTGAGCAAACAAGTTTAAATGACAAAGATGTCCTTTAAATAATAAGATATTTTAATCATAATTCAGTTATTTTTGTTTTGAATCTTTTTCCAAGATCCTTGCTGATATATTCAATCAATTTTTAACCTACAGACTTTTGCAAAATAAATATATACATTTCCATAATAGCTTAAGAAAGTAGCTGCAGAATATKTCAGGGTTAATTTCAAGGAGAAAAAAAAAACAGCTTTTATAATAAAAATCCTGGTAAGATAACTTTAAATCTAAGTGTTTCTCTAATTTCAGGAAAATTTCCTTTAAATACAAAAAAACCTCATCCTTTTTTTTTTTTTTTTTGTATTTCCTCACAAAAGAACACAAGAGTTGAGATTGTTTGTATTTGGATTAGTTATTTTTGTTTGCTTCTTCAATCTTATACATATCTACCCATAGTAATGAAAGGGCTGAAACCCAGCACAGGCAGCAAATCCATTTTCATAGTGTACAGAGATAATAATAAATCATCTTAAGGTCCAGTTTTATTAGAAATGACTGAAATACATTACAGGGCAGCAATAACTTCAATGGTTGGTTTGCCAACCAGTGGTGTGGAATTAAAAATGCATTAAAATTTATAGAAAGGAAAGTAAATAGCAGAGAGTTTAGATTGGTTTTGACATAGTTAAATGAAGCATTATTTCTCTTTGTGYGGTTAATAAAATAAAACTCTACAGAATGAGAGAAACATTCTCTTTTCAAAGCTGAAAGGTGAAAAAAATCCATTATTAATTAAATTTAATGCTTATTCCCTCCGCTGCATGCCAATGATGCATTTCAGAAGAGAAGTGCAATGAAAGGTTCTTCTCTTTGCTTCCCCAGAAGGCGCTTCTGGAGATTTTAACAAACGTGTTCTGCTCAAACTTTGTAGATACAAGTGTAAAACAAACACATGTGTTTACACAGGAAGACCWACTSTACTACTACTACTAGTAAYAATAATAATATTTYACAATCATTTAGTWAACCTGASTCCCRCAAGTTTCCCAAAGATTGACAGATCATTGCTCAAATTTTTCCAGGGGTGCAGGAAACAATAAGTGCAGTATTTCATAGAAGTAAAAGAATTATGGATAGGCATTCACAACACAATGTTACACACAATCACCACAAACAAAGCAGGATGTATCCAACATTATTTTTTTTAAAGAYAAGTTGAAATGTGAGACATGCATATTTCCTGCAATATTATGGTATGTCTAAGAAAGATCAGACTCTTGCTTGCCTCTGTATTCCCTCAATTTCTTAAGGTTTCCAAGAAAAACAAACATTTACCCTTTGGTATTAAATACAAGGTCAGACAGAATAAATGGTTGCAAATGTCCTTTACTTTCCTATCATCTGCTCAATTAAGGTTTCCAGCTGTCAGTATCCAACATTGCCGCACCATTAAAAATAAAGGGACATTCAGATGCATTGATCTGTATCAGAAGCGCTTTAACGGGAATAAAAACAAAGGCAGAAATGAGAATTTTCTTAAAGTGTCAAAGTATTAGGTAAAAATGCCAGAAGGAAGAAAGGAAGAGAAAACTCCCTCAGAATTGTCCAGATGTCAACYGGAGCAAAAAAGTTAATTGTTGCTGCACTCACCATTACTCTTCACCTTTGACSAGGCACCTTAATTTGGTCAGAAAGKTAAGACRTTCCAGAATACACAAAGGGTGTGTACATATAGATTTTCCAGGCAACTAAGTTTTTATTTTTATTTGACATTTCTAAAATAAAAGTGACAAGGTGTGTATTGAGGAATAAAAATATGCTAAATATACTCGAAGCAAGCACCATAGCACAGAATCAAGCATTGTGATGGTAAAATATTCTGCACATAATGGCATTTGATTAACTATTTATTTTCTTCTATTTTGGATATTTTCCAATCAACTGAAACAATTAAAAAAAAAATCACATCTGGAAAAATCTATTATTTAASAAACACTAGTATAATCACTCTTAAATAAAAATGTTACCACTTTGCAAATAACTTACTCTTTTCCTTTCTCCTATATCAGTTTAGATGGGCATTTTTGTTTTGCTTCCTAATTTTTTTAGTCTTTCAGTGTTTCTTTTTACAATTTAACAGAAAAAAACACCTTTTTCTACAATAGAAAAAAAAACAAAAAAAACTTTAACATAAATGTCTGCCTTAAAAAAATAAATAGTGTTTGAAAGGCAGGAGCCACCATAAACATGTAAACATACCTTCTTGCACCTGGAAAATAACTATAAAGAAGAGATTAATGAATAACAGACTCATATATTAGACACTATTGTAACAGTTAAACCAATATAAATTATATGTTCAAGATATTTTTTGCAAACTGAATGTAGCTATAATATAAGCTTCTTGTTTCCTAAAACCTGTTTTCCTAAGCTCATATTAGTTTAAGCTCATGGCAAGGGATCAGTAAATCTCAGATTTTTATTACTAAAGGATCGTATTATCAAATTTATTTAGTCAGCTAAAACCAGACAGGAAGCAGTGAGRTTTATAGAGGATACAAAACAACTAACACCTCTAAGACCTTGATGAAATAAATAAGATTGATTCTTCACTAATACTCTTTTCCTGAATGCCAAAACGCCTTTGTATATCTGCCGTGGTTTATTTTTTAAATTAGAAACCTTTGGAAATTGAAATATTGGTTCATTTTTCACGTCCAAAAGAGCAGCAGCTACACAAGAGGAGAGTCTGTTTGCATTAACTACTGAAGGTGTGCACACCCTTCATTTCAAGTCCAGAGTAGAGGAATAATACCTGCACTAAGTTATGCAAACCTGGAGAACAGCCATTCTMTTCACCTTTGAGTTCCTCAACTATTGGATCAGATATTCACCCTGATATCAAACAGTAAATATTTGACTTTCTTCTTAAATGACAGATACAGTGGAAATCTGCTTTTACACAGTCACTAAAAGTTTATGCTGGGATTTTTTCAAGGTGAGATGAGGGCAGATGGGATAAAACCACTTTTAGATAACAATCTAGAGACTTTTAAATCRTGTTGACAGTCTATGTAAATATACATAAAATATTATTTTATAGAAATACCTAAATCAATACTGGATTCACTGTGATATACACTTCCTCCTGTATTAGAAAAGTTTCTTTTCACTTTAACTGAATATAGTGCTCTCAAAAACACAAGCCAGACAATTGAGAGTACAAAAAAATCTTATGAGTAGKATATACTGTTTATATACTTCATTTAGGCTACTATGCTAATGCTGAGCAACTCATTTCTCCTTGCCAGATAATTAAAGGCTTGGAAACCATTTGGATGCAGCTGTAAGACATTAGTAGTAATAGTTCAGTAAAATGTATAAAGATAGTAAAATACTGCTGATCAAACAAAGAGTTGTAACATGCTAWAGGAACCTGCAGGGTTAAAATTAAATTAAGTTTCTGTTACTCTCAGCTTTAGATGTATTCCATCTCAGGAATGAAAGATTTCCTAGACACCTGAACTCCACTTTCTGGTTTTGTGGTTGTGTGGTGGGTTTGTTTTTGGTACACAGTCTGGTGATATCCCTTCTTGTAGGGAAGGCAGCCCTTTCAGAATGAACACAAAAATAAGAGTAATACTTGATACAGTTCCAGAAAAAAAGTCAAACACCACAAAATGACCTGTTTCAAACTAAAGATGGGAACTGAAGTGAAGCCATCCAAGGCTGACAATGCTGCTGGTCCTTGCACACATACTGCCCTGCAGCTCCTGATCTCAGGCAGCGCCCTCAGCCACCTGACAGATATCTGCATGGATCACCTTGGATCAATGGTGCTCCTTGAATGCAAATTATCAGTATATCCAGCCCAGAAAGCAGTCTGCCGTGTAATGAGTACACCTGGCACTGTTGTTATTTGTCTTCTGTAYGATATTCACTCAGAGGCAAAGCTGGCTCACCGCTCTCTGGCCTCACCTATTGCACAGCATGCTCAACATGCCATTTCCACTCTCGTGCTTTCCAAGGTGCAATGGAAACAACAGACAACTCTATGTAAAGCATTGTCTKGTATTCTTATCCCTTCTGTCAAAGGCAAACTGATATTTAGAATAGCTGACATGACACTGGCTGTCTCAGTAGCACTGTCTCCCCACAATTTCCCTGAAGTAAATTCAAAGAATCAATTTCATGAYGCAGACATCTCCCTTTTAATCAACATGCTGACTATAGAGCTCTCATTCTCTAGTGAAGGTTTGCTGTCCTGCAGATAGTAGTAGTAGTTCTACTTTTCACTGGAGGCAAAAAATACTTTGATTTAAACACCACTTTAAAGAGGGCAGGAAAAGGATATTTCTAAGGTTATCTTTAAAGGTAATTTCAAAATAGCAATTTCGTGGCATAACAATTAAGTTTGATGTATATTGTTCCCAGTACAAAATGGACGTTGCTTTTACTGTCTACAGAGAAATATGTGGATTCTCAATAATTCTGAAACTTGAGTCAGAATTAGTACAAACACACATACACAGACAGGAAATACTTTGGAATCTTAAAACTTTGGTCTCCTTAGGGAGAAATTCACTCCTATTTGAGAGCGTGTAYAGAAATAATATCCCTTAAATTCTAACATATTTCTTAGTTGGTACACTGATTTTGCACTAATGTTGTGTTTAAGAATGACTGTCCACTTGTGTACCTCATTTTATCAGCAAAGCAGGTATAATAATTGCTCTCAGGACTACCATGATATGTACTTTGCTAAGTGTTAATGACCTGGTTATACACATACAGTAACATCTGTCTAAATGCCAAGTATAAACCTTTAAAAATTAAGGTATAACTATTGATGTCCCTCCAGCCTGGAGTCTGGATAAACTGTTCCACTGGGAAAAGGGGGTGTGAACAAAAAAAAAAAAAAAAAAAAAAAAAAAAAAGACAAAAAAAACCCAACCTCTTCCTTCTCTCTTGGACTGGGAGCAAATCTCACTCCATCTGAACAGCAAAAACTAAAATTTCTAAAGCTATCTTCTAGCTATTTTCTATCCTAAAATATATATATTCTATCCTAATATCTATATATAAAATATATATTCTATCCTAATATCTATAGCTATTTTCTATCCTAAAATATGCAGCTGTGTACTGAGGTAGAAAGGGGTGTTTGTAGTGACTGATGGTGATTGTGCTCTCACCACACAAACACTGGTGGTGTCAATGGCAAAACAGAGGAACAGGGCAACTGTATGCAGGGRATGGCTGGGTAGAGAACAGAGTAAAACAGAGCTGAGCCACAAACTGTTGCTAATTGCTTCATTGTCTTATTATTTTCAATGAATAGCCATCCTTCTATTATTGTGCAGTAATTGCATAAGAAAACCCTTCTCACTGAAAATGACCACTTTGAACCCTCTAAGGTTTGAAGCTAGCAGAGGAGTCCATTCTCCTTTTAATAAGCTGGTACAGGGTTATTAGTTCATGTTATTACCGCTCAAGCAAGAGTCACTCAATTTTGGCATCACTGTGGCCTTCTATGGCCTTTTTTTYAAATTTACAGTGAGATGAAACTGAGAGCTCAGAACACCATTATGAGAGTCTCATTCTTTTCCCATTTTTATAACAAGCAAAGGTAGATACTTGAAACTCTGTTTGTTGTCAGGATGAGAAAGTTGATTAATTTAATTGCTCATTTACCACAGCAATTTTCTACCAGACTCTTCTTCCCTCAGCATGGGCGTGAGTACTAAACTACAGAGGTCTGCGGTACTTTGGAACAAATTCAGAATTTAGAGGGGGTTGATCCAACACATTCCCCACACGTAGAAAGGGAGAACACAAACAGATCACACAGGCAATCAAAAGAGCCAGAGTAATGGAATCTGGCTTCTAGCTATGCCTTGTGAATACTGGGTTGAAACTGTAGCATCCATAAAAATAATCCATATTCTATTAAGAGGGCTAAGCACTGCTGCACAGGCTACTTTCGTCCCTATTAGAGGCTGAACCATTGGTCTTCCACATGAACATTAATTTAAAAKAAATTATCATTGAACGTTTCTAATCAGCATAAACTCCAGGCAGTGAGATGAACTTTAGTTATAGTCAATATATAAATTTCCACCCATTCAGATAACATTTTGCAATTTAAGTAAATGGTTTTTGTCATGGTTGACTGCATACTTGACCCTGCTGCTCCCCCTGTCCCACATTTTTCTTGATTGTTGTACACTGACCTCTCATGATTTTTACAGTTCTGTAAGGTGGTGAAGAAAAGATGAAAACTCATTTACACAAAGACAGAACTTGTCAGGGTCATATGTCATATATCATCCTCACTTCTCTGGGACCCCTGCAATTTAAGTCTGCCCTCACAGTCAGCCAGAGAAGTGAATACTTCAAAATGAGACAGTGCTATCATTCAACAATTATTCATGATGGAATACAAGCTAAATGAATCAAAGTAGATGCAAAATACTATCAAATTATATTATACTACTGCAGACCACTTCCAGATTTTCTTTTTAACKTTTCCATTGCAAGTTGCTTCAAATGAATTAATGAAGAGTAGAGTAAAACATCAAGGTTTGTTGTACTGATCATGAAATAAAGGCAAAATTTTAGTAAAGGACTCACAGAATCATTGTAAAACAATTACAAGCCAAAGATAAAGAAGAAACTCTCTAATTTCAAAAAAATATAGGGAGAAGTACTTAGGAAATTAGAATACAGTTATTAGCCACACTTGAATTTGAACAGAATTTACCATAACTTATAACAACAAAACACTACAAAAATTGTGCAGAAACATTAATGAACACAAGCAACTTCTATGCCTTACAGAGGCTTGTTTTTAAATTTCATTTAGAATTAATATAATATTTTCTATTAGTTTTAAAAACAATTTCAGAAAAACACCAGATAGGTATTTTCTCAGTAATATGGTATATCAGGTATCAAAATAGTTTAACCCTACAGAAGTTTATGAATCTTTCACAGCACCTCCTACAGTAGCAGGATGAATTGAATCAAGTACAGATTAAGTGTCTCAGCTGCCCAAAAACCCCCCAAAAAAACCAAAAAAACAACAACAACAACAAAAACCAACCAATATCAACCAGAAACAAAACATAAAATTACCTGGAAATCCAYAGCCATATGTTGTAAGGAAACATCCAGCCCCATCAATCACTACTGAGCTCTATTTACACACGGCTTTAATGGGCAAATTCAGTGTAACCATGCAGCAGACTAGCAGCATATGCTACCCAACTGCTACCACCTTCATGCCATTACAGGAAGCAGCGTGTGTACGCACATGCAAGCTGTGCCTGATCTAAAGATCAATGTGGGCATCAAGTGATCCTCTGATTAAAGCCACAGGGTAGCCTAAAGAAGAAGCTCACCAGTTTCATCAAAATTGGATGCAAACATTTTTTGCTACTTTTTTATCAAATAAAAAGAGGAGAAAGGGATGAAAATCCTAATCATTAATTTATTCTTTAACCCTCAATATCTACAGGAGTGCAGACCATGCATTTTTATGAGAAGACCTCAACCTTAGTTAACAGATTAATAGATCCAGCCCTTAAGACGCAACAAAACATAATACTTTAGAACCTGGTTTTATAATCAACTTACATCATCGATAACTAACCTCAAATATTCTGAACACTTATTTCTACAGAAATATATTTTCCTGGCCAAATAATCAATTTTCTGCTTCTTCAGGACTGTGAAAATATCTGATACAAGGACAATGCAGAATCAATAACAAGTTCAGCAACAACTGTATCTTACATGTCACCATATTAAAATGAAAAGATATGGGAAGTTTGCATTTTCAGATTTTAAAGTATAGATTTTCAGTGGAAATATCAGTGAACAGAGACCTGGCTGGTCACCCATGCAAAAGTAACAAAATGCACAAGAGTCACATTGTTGCTGAACAGCTCTTTCAAGGTATCTCTACACCCCACATCCATTAGAGTRGATTAATCCAATCTTTAATTCATCTAAAGTCTTTAGGTATGGAACAAAAATATTCGACCTGATGTCAAACAGGCACTTGAATTTTGCACCCAGATGTGAGCTGTCTCAGCTGCATTTTCCTATGCTCCTCCAGCAGGAAATGCCTTCACAGGTCATCACTATTTCCTTAAAACTGGTAGTAGTGGAAGAGTGAGATGGTGACACGCTGTGTCCCTCAAACACAGGGATAGATAAAGTAAAACTGAAGCATTACCAATGAAAACAACATCCCACCAATCAAATTCCAATCCCTGAAAAAAAAAAAATCAATTTAATTTAATTCTAAATAAAATCCTTTTTCAGGTGCAGAAATGGAAGAGGAAGAGTGGAGTACCTTCCCAAAGAACGACAAAATCTGGAGGCCCTGAGTTCCAGTTACACTTCAGAAGGATCTACCGCCTTCTATGGTGCTTGCAGTCTGATGATGACTCCAAAGATTTACCAAGTAGCAGGGGAACTTTGGGAGCAGATTATAAGTAGGATACATCAATGGTCCACCTATTTTATTACGAGATATTATTGGGCTGAAAATGTATTTCAGTAGCAACAAGGCAATGTTGATCATTAGCATCCTCTAGCTGGTATGTGGGGTTTTTTTCCCTGTAGCTGAAATGGTTCAAAAGTTGTGTCACTCTTGTGAACCCACAAATTCACTGTCCCATGTAATACATGGTCTTTAGTCTTCAAAAGTTTCACAGGAAATCTTTTGGTTCCAGTCTGCCACCAGTAAATAGAAGAGTAAAGTTGTCTAATTACTGTTCCCTACGATTCACTCTTCAGGCAGTAAATGCCATGTTTAAAAATACATGCAAAAAATTCCATTAAGYAGAACTTGTTTCAAAACCCTTCTTTGCACAATACCAGTGTTTTCTTCAAAATCTGTAACTGAAATAAGAAGTACACYTGTACTTGTGGGGTGATTTTGTTCTCTGCTGGCCAATTCATTTTATCTACAAATTTAAAGCAATGCAGTGATGAATATTAAGAGCACTGTTACTGTGTAAAGGCAGCACTGATATTGATGGATGGCTAAAAGCACACAATAACAATGGATATTCCCTCTCTTCAGCTGTGGTATTTCCCCACTCCCTGACCCCCTTGTCCCACACTGCCTCTCATATTGTGTAAYTATTTTTATAAATTTTTGAAGAAGTAGGTAGCAATTAAGACTTTATAAGAATTTCCAGTAGTAGACCCAACGTTTAAGCCCATTTTTTGTCTTTTTTGACACTGCAGGTAGAACTTATGGAGGAAGATGAGCAATTAGGATCATGTGTTGTATCCTGTAGCAGATGTCAGGAATCACTGGGTGCTGCATTTCCCCACCCCTCAGGCTGCTCTACAATCCCAGGATTCTCTTTGGGCCTCAGCTTTGAGTGATGAGTAAGGCAATATCTCTTCTTTCAACCTTATAAAAAACTCATGGGTAACATAGGATATCTAGTAAGCAATAAAATGAACCTTGCTGTCAAACTTTGTCCCGCTTTTACAAATTTGTATTAAACTGACTTTTGCTGATACCTTTGCCAGTGCTTCTTTTRGTGACCTAAACTAATCATTCAGGACATTTATGTAAGAATCTATTGTGAAGAAATTATTACAAATTCATTACACTGTATTATTTAAGGAACTTYCTAAAAGGAAAGATTAAATGCATTGTGGTAAAAAGCACTTTAACTTTTACTTTAAAAGAAGCTATGTTCTACAACTATCCTGAAGACTGCAATTTTATATAATCACCAAAATTCCTGTGAACGAGTAGCTTAAATAAAAATGCATGATCACCTGCCGCACTCCATCTATCTGGGAAACTATACCCTGTTTTTTTCTTATGTAATACTCTGTATCACAAGCTTTTCCTTTAGAAGCAGAGTAAAAAGATAAACATGTCAAGTTCTCATAGTTGCAGAGATTCCAAGATCTTCTTAATCCATATAAACCTTGAGGATGCGCTCTGGAATAATTTCAAGCAGATGCAGACGATAGCTTCATATTTCAATGTCTGCAAAGAATCACTAACTGAATCTGGTTTGTTATTAGTCATAGGGTAAATGATGAGAGTGAATGTGAGAAATTAATAGCAAGCACAGACAGACATCATCCTAAACTGTCATAGCTATGACATATCAATATGACTTTTTCAGCTGCCATGGAACTTCTCTCCTGGGAAATGTGCAAATATATCTGAAATCTTACAGGCACAGACCCTGGTGTCCTTTATCTGAATTGAATGTCTTAGCTATCCATCAGTGCTTTGAAAGGCCATGGCTGTATTATCTTCTTCCACAGCCACATTTGAAAAAGAGGCAGCTGTAGCTGATCCAGACTGCAACCCCATCCTGTAGATTTATAAAGTTTMATTAACTTGGCTTTAGCTTGACCAAACTAGTAAACAAGTTTCTTTTTACTTCAGCACAGGCAAAGCAAGTGTAAGCTGTCCTGAAACACATGTGAAATAAATAAACATAAAAAATCCCAAAGACAGCAGTGAACTTTTAAGGTCATCAATGTCAACACTGTACAGCCAGCAATCAAATCTATACCAATACTGAGAGATGCCCATAATTTCTCATGGCCAAGTCTTCCAATGCACACATAATAAGGAATATAAAATTTCTCTTATGATGTTTTCAGTAAGTTCAAAGTGATATCCAGGATATGAATATTAGAAATGTCATGTGAACACAGAAATAGCTAGTCTATATTTATCTTTAAAAGGAAAAAGAACCAATAATTTGACCTTTTTTTTTAGCCTGTAATATATCRCATATTTTTATGGCAAACTAATTTTACATCCAAAAATAAGGTCTTTTCCATATAAAAGAGCTAGTTATGTCCCTTAGAAATTTACTTAAAATATATCTTATTTTTATTGACTCAAGTTTGCAGTAAAATTTACACAAATCCCTGTTGCCATTTCTGCCAGTCTTTTTCAATTTCCCACACTCTGTCAACATGTGTCAGGAAAAAAGCATTATGCCTTGTTAAATTACATTACAAATAGAACCTCCATCCCAAACTGAAAGGGAAATTAATTTTAARATAGCACTGGCTAATAACATCCTGTGGCTTTTCAAAATCCTGTCTGTTCTACAGAATCTAAAGTWCATTGTTTTTACAGGCACTCAGGGACAGAATAACTAAATTTCTGAATTCTCAGGCACAGGAGCATGGTCTAAAAAGCTTTTGGTGCAAAAGAGACTGCAGATAGCATAATATCTCTGCTTATGTGTATCCTAATTAAAACTAMTCAGCCTCCTGTCACATACAACAGTGGCCTCGGTGTTTGTTTTGTAGCCAGGCCCTCAGTGAACAAGGCTTTTGAGAAGTTGACAGCACACCAAGATACAACTTAAGGAAAGGAGGAAAAATTAATAAAAGATAAATCAAAAATAATATCTAGATTCCCATTACAAAACACACTGTATGTGGTGATTAAAAAAAACAAAAAAACAAAACAAAACATCTGGGAATTAAGTTCCAATTAAACTGCAGGGCTGCACTCCAATAGGGACTTTTGCTTTTAAGTGCATTAAATAAGTGCAAAAGCTTCTAAACAAGCTTTAAACAGCTGGGAAAATAGGATTTACTGGAAAATCCTAAGGACCCTCCCTATCTTAGGTCTCGAAAGTATATAGACACTACCATCATGCTAATCAAGTAAGCAAAATCTCATCTAGAAAGGTAAATTCAGGTGCTAATCCTTGGCCATGCAGACACATTTACTTAAGTGCTTGAACTAAGCATTAACCTGTTTGTTTCTGAGGCAGTTTCATGCTCATTGAGGCTTTATCAAAAGGAACTTCCTTCCCATTTTGTTGTCCATTTCGTATCTATTGCCCTAGACACTGAAAAGCAAACAAGAATATGGTTTTAATCTCCTCTGAGAAGTATAGAGACAGCAAGGTTGAATGCAATTAATACAGCAYCTCTTTACTAGATGGCAAACTGATGTGTCTGTTCGATCATAAATCCAGAAATGTACCTTTTAGAGTTGGCTGCTGGTTTTTGTTTGTTTGCTTGTTTGTATGTTAAGCAAATTAAGATTTTTAAGACTTTAAACCTGATTTCAGTCACTATATCTGATAGAGAAGACTGGACTGGAAATATAATTCAAGTAGGTAAGGTAAGGACAGTACTGGTTTTTTTTGGCTTTGTGGTATTTTTTTTAATTACTTCCCAGAGACAAATTCATCTAGAGTGTGTGAAATTGCTATTGCATTTACATTTTTGCTACAAGTGTCTGGCCAACACTTCTGTGGTTATACTTTTTGTGCAAC
Organism: Malurus melanocephalus; assembly: GCF_030028575.1. Classification (NCBI taxonomy): domain Eukaryota; kingdom Metazoa; phylum Chordata; class Aves; order Passeriformes; family Maluridae; genus Malurus; species Malurus melanocephalus. Next base: position 120,943 of record NW_026623234.1, read on the forward strand.
AGTTCAGAAAACAAACTGTAGAACTGAAACCATAACCAAAGTTTTCTAAAAAAAAAAAAAAAAAAAAAAAAAAAAAAAAAAAAAAAAAAAAAAAAAAAAAAAAAAAAAAAAAAAAAAAAAAAAAATGGATAGTCATTATGCTCACTGTCCCATTAGGTGGAACACCATTTAAAGCTATTTTTATTTCTGATGAGGCAGACACGATTCTACTAATTTGGGAAGTGACCTACCTTCTACATCATATGAGGAGGTTTTTTAATTTGTGTGTAGAGCATTTGTTGCTTTTCTCCTGCTTATTTTACATCTATCTCATTTCCATAGCACTTTCAAGTTACAGCCCTGAAGGTGTCATGTTTAATTTACTTAATGAATATATGATAATTTATGTCTGTCCTGTTGCTTTATGGTGCATATATGTTCAGATAAATTCTTCATCTTCGATTTGCTTTCAAGGAAAAGACATCCTAAACTTGCTTGGGTTGAGGTGAATGACAGCACTTTGAAGAGCAAAGTTTGGCCAAGGGCTGGAGACACACATCATCTGCTTTGTGACCTAATTCTCTAGTTTACTTGAACAAATAGCTTCATAAAAAGGAAATATTCTCTCTTGTAACTCCTAAATCATTTGTACTACTTGTAACTATTGTAACTACTATAGCATTTTACTATTTTTGAAGAGCAGTTTTGTTTGTAGTATTTTACAGGACAATGATGAAAAAAAAACCCCTCAAATTTAATCCAAGACTGATTTTCTTAATTTTTCTATTCTTAGAAATTCTGCAAATAGTAACCATTTTAAAATTCTGTTCTTGGTGATAGAGAATGGAGACACAGGAGACTCTATATTATAGACATCATCCAGAGCTTGCTCTGGAGCTCAAAGTATGAAAATAATTTTTTATTTTTTTTTTAAATAATTTAACTTTTATTTCAAGGCAAGCCRTATTGTCATTTACATTGATAAGAACCTTAGTATTTGGAACAAATCTTTCTGTCTCCTTGGTGCTAAACATCCTACATATTTTCCCTCATTCTCCACATTTTACGATAGAGTTGAACTAAGATTTTCACAGTATCTGATAAAAAGTATGCTCCAGCAACATCCAAGCTGGTAGAATTCCTAAAGCAGAAGTCACTGAAAGTCAAAACATCATGTAGAGGACCACAAAACTCATCTTACTGGCAAAAAGCTTTTCACAGAGGTGGTGTGAATTCATTCTGGACATGTAAATCACACTAATGGGCCGGTGACAAAAATGGATACATAACTACAACTAATACTGTGGCTTGGTCTCAGAAGAAATCAGGATCGAGAGTGCACAGCTGAATGGTTTTCTGGCAGCTCATTTGCAGAAAGTTCTGTTCTCTGAGCAGCTGGAAGAAATGTCGCAGCTGTTCCAGCCCTGACAATCAACATGCTCTGCTGAGATGGCTGCTGTGCAAATTGTCCTTTGTGGCATACACAACATACTCCATTGGCTGGGAAGTGGCAAACAAACCAGTGTGGGAATTCCTACACAGAGCTGTCCTGCTAATACTGGAGAAAGCTGGTTCTAATCCCAGTTTTACAAGCCACACTTCATAATTAAAAATCAACATGAAGTGCTGTGGGTGAGATTTTAATTTTTTTATCTGGACTCATTTACTTGGYTCCAATGACACAGAGCTGCATAAGGTGCAATATTCTCTGTAAAGTCCTTTAAAGATCTCTACTCAGAGTTCTAAATCAGGACTTACTGCATTAGCACATGGAAAAGCTGATAGCTTTTCAAACACATGTCCCCTAAAAGATAAGTAAGTCAGGAAGCAAAAAGCAAAGTACGTTCCCAATCACAGTGGCAGGTCCCACAATAWATGGGCATGCTAGACACATAAAGGTCAGAAACATGGTGCACGAGTGATTCTTCTGGTTCAAGACATGTTCTCGTCYTGAAGTTATGACAGATGGGCCATAATGAACAGATTCCTCAAGCGGGAATAGCAGAAGTTGAAGGCTGGAAATGAAGGACAGAATAAAGACCCGAATATTATTGGAACGTTAAGGTGGTGAAGAGGTAAACCTGTATTTATACAGTTGTTTCTACCTTCAAGAATCACAAGGATCTTCATAATAAAATTACATGTATAGCAAAGTATTTTTATGGAAAGCCAAAGTATAACTCTCTAAAAGAGAGAACAGTGAAGATGATTGATGTTTTGAGGGTTGTTTGGGGGTTTTTGGCAGAGGAGAGGATGGTGGGAGAGTGAGGTGTTTCGTTGTGTTTTTTTTTCTATTTCAGTACAAYAATAAAGAGGTGTCAGACAAATTTAAGGATATAAAATACAATAATAAGGATTCAGAAGGAGGCTGAAATGTGARGTTAATACTAGATTTCTTGAAAAATCTACTTGCTAAATTCAGTTTATAATGATTGTAAACAGTCATTATTTTCCAGCTGCTAAATACTCAAAAGGATAAGCAGCAGCTATTGAGTCTCAGCTTCTTAAAGTATCTGAAATCAATTTTCCTTTCAAAATATCTTTAATGAGAAAAAATAACTGTCCCTCTCATATGGCAGAACACACTAACATGTTCTTACAAAAATGATTTATTTTTGCAGGGATTTTTTTTTTTTTAAATACCAAGACCTAAACATCCAAATTATTTTATTCAAGTGAGTGCTTTTCTGCTCAGGGTTGATCATATCAAATAATTATAGTTAATGTTTAGATATCCAAGTGGAGACCAGTGATGGTTCCCAAGTGCTCCTCTGGGCTTGGCACTGGGACCAGCACTGTTAAACATTTTTGTTGGTGACATGGACAGTGGGACTGAGCGAATCCTCAGCCAGTTCTGCTGATGACACCAAGCTGTGTGGTGCAGCCAGCACACTGGAGGGAGAGGGTGCCATCCACAGGGACACGAACAGGCTTGAGAGGTGGGCCCATATGAAACCCTGAAGTCCAACAAGGCCAAGTGGAGGTCCTGCACCTGGATCAGGATGATCCCAATACAGGCTGGTCCAAAAATGCATTGAGAGCAGCCCTGAAGAGAAGGACTTGGGGGTGGTGGTGGATGAGAGGCTTGACATGACCCARAAATGTGCAGTTGCAGCCCAGAAAGCCAAATGTACCCTGGGATACATCCAAAACAGTGTGGTCAGCAAGTTAAAGGAGGTGAGTCTCCCCTTCTACTCTGCTCTTGTGAGACCTCACCTGGAATGCTGCATCCACCTCTGGGGCCCCAACATAAGAAGGACATGGAACTGTTGGAGAATTGTCCAGAGGACACACTGGCGTTGATCAGAGGACTGGAACACCCTTCCTATGTACATAGGCAAAAAGAGTCAAAGTTGTTTAGCCTGGAGAAGAGAAGACTMTTGTGAGACCTCAGCGTGGCCTTTCTGTACCTAAAGAGGGCCTACAAGAAAGATGGAGAGCCACTCTTCATAAGGCCATGTAGTGATAGGACAAGGAGGAATGGCTTTAAACTGAAAAAAAAAAAAAAAAGTAGGGTTAGATGAGATAGTAGGAAAAATTTTTTTACTGTGAGGGTGGTGAGGCACTGGAACAGGTTGTCCAGACAGCTGCTGATGTCCCATTCTTGGAAGTGTTCAAGGCCAGGTTGGATGAGGCTTTGAAAAACCTGGTCTAGCAGAAGATGTCCCTGTCCATGGGAGGGGAGGTTGGAACTGGATGATCTTTAAGATCCTTGACAACCCAAACCATTTTATGATTATATGGTTCTATGATTTCTAAGATGAAAAGTGAAGCAATATGATTCTTAAATGTTAGATTAAAAGAAAAGTAATTTATCTTCAACTGTTCTGTATTATTTCTCATTAGAACAAGACTAAGTTTAATATTAGGTACAAAGTATCTTGTGAGAGCACAGTGGTCATAGTTCAAATCTTGCATTCAGAAAGGTTATTCAAATAATGAGCTTCTGTAGAATGTCAGTAGTCTAAGAAAACCCACGTACATTCCCCAAGATTGTATGTTATTACAAAGAATGTAAAAAGAATGATCACACCTAATTAAATATCAGAAATACAAAGAGTTTTGTTTGGACCTTATGGTAGCCTTCGAGTTTTGAGGCTTATCTKCAAACTAGCTATTTATATCAACAAACAAATAAAATCTGATTCTTCATCACAGATATTTCAGACCTTGTTTTTTCAAACTGTTATAATCACCACAGTCAGAAAGAACAAAATGTATGTGCAAGCTGAGCTACAAATGTAGGRTATTAAAGAATTTGATTTTTGCTGTATTATATACTCTATTTGCACTCATTTTGCTTGGTATTAAAAGAAATATTTAATATATTGTAAAAAAATAATTAGGGGAAAGCAAATTTGGATTAAGTATGTTATAAAACTTACTGCTGAGTGAGAAGTCCAGCTCCCAAAGATACCAGAACTTCCAGGTTTTTTCTTGTAGAAAAAATATGATATGAGTAGTAATATCAACTTTACTTGACTATTACAAGTAATAATTTTTAAACACTGAAATTACTGAACATATATCAATTATTTCTGTTCTGATCTCATTATATAATTTAACTGGCACCCAAACCTCTCAGTATGACTTTGCTAGTTTCACCCTAGTATAAAAGCTCAATACTACACTGAAACAACTMTTTTTTATCAAAACAACTGACAGACGCAAATACCTAAAGGGGACGAGTTTCAYGTTTTAGCTGTGTCTAACTGAATGATTTATTGGTCATTCACAGAGGAGRTAATGTCACTCACTGCCTACCTTGGTTTGTAGTCAAACAACCTGTACCTCTCCCACTGAAAAAACACTTTTTGTTAACTGTTAGTTTCAGAGCGCTACATCTACTCTGGAAGTAATTTCTTCTGGACTGTATCTGCTAGATCTTAATTTCTGGAGAACTTTCTAGTAATAAGCACCACAGGTATTCTGTAAACATGTTTTCTAGGACAGCTATACACTTATATTTATATAATCTTACTAGATACAACAGATGGCTTAATTATAACAACAAAATTTGCCAAATAAACATTACTTCTTGCTTTATRCATGAATTTTCATGTCAATAACTTGTCTTTCCAAGCAAAACACTCAGTGTAATAGCTAATCATATTCCTTGAGAARCAAGTAATCCTTTGACACTAGAGCACTTGGGCCATCATTATTTATCAACCACATTTACTGAAACTGACCARATACCCTTTTGGGCAAGCAAAAGTGAAAAACATCCTTTTAAACTACAGAATAGTGCACATAGCACACACATTATTTGTTATTTATGAAGCCCTTCAATTTTAAGTCACGCACAGAAGCGACTGAAAGCAGTAAATGTTATGCATGACACAACGTAGGCTGTGATTTCTGCCGTCATGCAATGCATGGAAAAGGAGTAATTAATTTCTTATTAATCTAGTGACCACCCACAGTGTGTGGCTACAGAATTTATTAATTTAGACTTTGAACAGCCTTTTACATCTTGATACRTTTTTCTAAGAATAACTTTAAAAGCAATCTCCAATGTATATACAGTACAAGATAAATTGGAAAATTATCATTCAAAGGTATTAGAGCAAGACTTTTCACAATGAAAAAAAGGACCCTACCCTGAAATGTTTACTGTCCACAAAACAGATGTTTTGGTCTCACAAAACATGTACCATGTCATCTGTTTTACCTAAAGGATTAGAAGATGGATCTGACCCGGGTAGGATTTCAGTCTATGGATATAGATGAAATCTGCATTGACTCTTCATTGATATTCACATCACTTTACACACAACTGACCCCTAACATTAGCACAGTAATGTTAGGGGTCAGTTATTATCCACCGTTTTTGATATATGGAGATTAAACAAAATACAATTGCACCACTACAGAAGAGATCTGTGCTTTGAGAATCATGAATTTAGTCCCAAGCTGGAGAAGGTGCCTGAAACTTGGTACCTTCATTTCCTACAGCCTTTACGTTCTGTGCCCACAGCATCACAGCTTTCATTTGTTTTTAAATACCTAGTCAGCCATGCCTTTTGCTTATTAATTTTTTTCTTCAGAAAAAGATAAACATTAATTAAAAAATACGGAACATATTTTTTTCTGAACTGGATAGTGAGATATGATGCAGATGACTTCCAACAYCTCCCTGCTTGCAGAACTTTAAATAGGCAAGAAACAAAGACGTAGAGAAGCAGCCAGGCCAGAAGAGATGTGCAGGCTTTAAGAAAGCAAAGTTCCCCCAAATACTTTGACACTTTTCCCATGGAAGCTGCCACAAAGTTGTTTTTATCTAGTAAAACTGTTTCTAAATCAACCTCACATTTCTTTCCATTTTTATCTGGCTATTGCATGAACATAAGCCTTTCTGCATCACTTGCCTGAGACTTGTATTTCATCCTGGGTGCAAAGCAATCTTTAGAACTCCCCTACTGAGGCTTAGGTTGTACCAAACGAATACCACAACCAAAGGCATACAGTCCCCATCACGATGTGTCCTCCTGTCTGAAGGCTGCAAGTGGTGTCAGTAAATTACAGCCAGCTGAATGATCTGGATGCTACATACAGAGAGAGTAACTAGAACTTTTGTTCTGCTAGCAAGAAAAAAAAAAAAAAAACACAAAATAAAACCACAAACCCTGTTAACTTATTACTTCCCACCTACATTCTCATCTTAACTATTTTTAAAAGAAATTTGTACATGCCCCTGCCTCAATACACACCTTTTGATGGAATCTGGAACATGAATGAGTAAGGAATGGAATACAACCATAAAAGGCACATAACAAACATAATATGCAAATTTTCAACAGACAATTAAAATTCCTGAATTCTCAAACAACAATTTCACAATGCTACAACGCATCTAAATGCAGTCTAATCACGATTTGGATGTTTGGTAAGATGTCTGCATTCCAGGAGGGCACACTGCTGCCAAGTCATTCAGCACAGGTGAGGTTTCACCTGGAAAACAGGATCAAAGAGTTCCATCCTTGCTGCTGCATTCACACACCTCTCTTCCTCTCTGTGCTCTGCTGCATAGAGTGCTGCCACAGCACTCTGATCCAGCATCATGCTTAAGCATGTACTGAAATATCAGAGACATCACAGAATGCATGAAAGGGCTGTGAAGGGAGGCCCAGAGTGCAGCCTGAAGGGCAAAGCAGTCACCTGCCGGCATTGCTCATTCAACAAAAATCTACAGGGCTGATCTGCCACATACATGTTCATACTTAAAAGAAGAAACAGTGGCTATTTCAAATTTCTACCCAAAGACCAGAAACCAAATGCTGGGCATCCTCCAGCAAAAAACCTCTGTTTTTGCAGCAGAAAGTTCAGGATGAAAAAAACGCCCACTGTTTTCACTCATCAAAGGTCTATCTTACACTGATTTCTAAAGGAATTCTTAGGTACCTAAATACAATTATTGATCAAGTTTGAAGTCTGCTAATTTCAGTCTTAAGCACAGGCTGTCTGAAAGGACAGATTTTAGCAGTAAGAACTGTATGGAACTCAGATTATGCAGCCATGTTGATTTTAGTGGTATTATTTTTGCATACATGATATATATTCACAAATTGTACTGTATAACATTGCTGAAGTCACGCTGCTGAGGTTCTGTGGGGAATATCATCCTCCACCCCCTCCCTGAGCACACTGAACCAAGTGGAATCAGTGTCGTGGTTCTTAGTCATGTAACAGTTTCATGTGTGCACTGGGAGCAAACATATTGTGGGAATGACACCAACACAGTAGAAAGGTTAACAAAATATTACCAAAGACAGATAYTTTTTCAAAACCCTCAAAGATTCACACAGACTTCCAATGAATCTACTYGTATCTTTTACAAATTTGCACAATGATAAAACATTCAGTCTACTCCAAATAATTCCTGACATTTCATCTGGAGGCAGAATTCTTCTGCATTTTCTCTGTAATCTTTGTAGTAATTTCCCACTAAATAACACAGTTTCTGTCTCAGCCTCATACGGTCTTCAACATTTTTGCACAATTTTGCTTAAAAATATAAGATTATTTCATCTGTACGTTTCTTAGTCAATCTATTTCCTTTCAAATAACTTCCTTCCAAAAACATCAATTTTTACAAGATGCTGTTCAAACCAGAGCAAAGAAATAAAAAAAAACACACAAAAAAACCTCTAAATCAATTATTAAAGATCCTTCTCAATCCACGCAAGTATTTCATTAATTGATTAAGCCATTAACAAGAGGGTCAGGGAGGCGGCAAGTCTCACTTGAGATCTTGTGTTCTGAAAAGACCTACTGACAAAGGTTAAACATGCAGATATGGAAGTGTTGGCCACATGAGTAAAGACTTTATGAAGAGGTGTTACTATTATTATGTACCATGGCATCTTAGAGAAAATATCTTGATGTATCTCTCCCAGTGGTTTTGCACTACAGTTCAATTTCAACTGTAGTTTGTATTAAAAAAAAWAAAYAAATATTCATTTTCAAAGTGATTGATAATCACAACATCTGTATGTACCTCTCAGTGTTTACCAATTTAGATTAAAAAGACTCTCCTACATCTACCTGGAATTCAGGCTGCCTAAACRCTCATGGTACCTATATGTATGTAGTCTGATTTTCAGAGCTGTTAGGCCTTCTTATTTAAGGAAACAATGACAGCTGAGTATTGAGCACTTAAAATCTAAATCAAGACATCCAAGGATTCTTGATTGCACTACAAAATGTCATGTAAATGTAAGTGACTGTAAGCTTGCGAAGAAGTCATGGAATCGTAGATCATTTTGTTTAGTGACTCAGCTGGAGGCTGACATTGTGGTAGATAAGTACCTCAGACTATATTAAACATGCTAGAACAATCAGGAGTATTATCATTTTCCAGTGCATTACAGTCAAAAAATGCCAAGTCTCATGAGCACCATTTTAGGAAGAAGCACAACTAGAGATAAAGGTTAAACCATCAAATAGGAATGCTTCACAGATGTAGCTGTGGGCTACATATTGAAAATATTAATTGGATTGATGAGCAGCACTCAATCATAATTTCTCCATCTTAAATTAAAAAAAAAAAAAAAAAGGTTGTTTTAAGTATGATGATGTGAACTCACTAAATGGGAAAACATTGCTTCTCTTCTTGAGGAAACTCTGGGGTAGGTTAGATCAGGTGTGCTGTCTGACCCAGAGTATTCTGCCTTCTTACAGGGGCTACATCACCTATGAGACATCAGACCCAAGAGCATAACACTGTTCACACTTCTTTCCCTTCAGCCCCCTTCCTCCCACTTACAGCCCTGCTCTAGGCATTGTTTTTCACACATGAATGTCAGAAGCATTATAAAACTCTTTCTTAGAAACACCAACGATTACAAAAAAGTGTCTCATTCTTCCCACATAAGAGCTATGAAAATGGAATTAATGAGATCCTCATTCTRAGACAGCAAGCCTTCCTGAGAGTCAACGTACACTGACAGCAGTTCAGGCTCAACATCACACTGAGTTCACTTGGTTTACAATTAAAAAAGATGCAGTGAGCTTGCTTTTGTCAGCCTGCATTGTCACTTCTAGCTATCTGATTTTAAGTGTTACAATGGATTCAGAAATCAGAAGTTTATTGCCACCAATTTCTGTCAMTTGTTTTACCATAGATTCAAAGCAAGAATAACTGTAATGTTTTCATCCTCTGTACTAATTCAATACTTCATTTCAGAGGGTACAACTGTGAYGACATTTACACTGATGTTCCCCTGGTGTAGATCCATCTTTTTAAAATTTCCAAGTAGAGGTGACATGAAATTGAGAAACACATCCAAAATAAAACTATTTACAAAAACATGCTATTTCCAAAAACTCTTTGCAAGGAAATTCCGGATTTCATTAATGTATTTGCTATTAAAATAATTACAGCTTTATTCCTCTCAAATCAGCTCACTGCAAATTATTTTCACAGTGCTTGGTTAGCATACAATTGATAATGCATTGGGAAGTGTTTTCTGGGATGGATTTTTTTTCATCAGTTTATGTTATTTAGAATAATCTGTTTCCTTCWGTCACAAGATGGTTTTGTTTTCTATTACCTACAGGAAAGTATGAAATGTCAAAAAATGACTGTTAGCTAGAATACACTTTTTTTTTTTTATAATGCAGAATCTCAAATGATGTCTTTTTTATCATTGTTCTCATGCTATCATTTGTCCTCTTACTGTGTTTTCTAGTAAGGATTTCGAAACCATTAATTAAGAATACAAAGAACATTATAAACAATTTTTTTTTATTTTTCTTTGATTTAAGCACAATCAGAAGTGCAAAATATTTTCAGCTGGAAGATACTTTTCTTTAAGCTCCTTCAGGGCTTTATACTTCAATAGAACATTGATGTTTATTAAGTGTTCTGCAAAAGATGTTAGAGACAACTTAAATCCTTTTTCCTCCTAATAGCATAACTCTCAATCAGGATACAAAGGTTTTTTTTTTTTTTTTTTTTTTTTTTTTTTTTTTTTTTTTTTTTTTTTTTTTTTTTTTAATTTTTTTTTTTTTTTTTTTTTTTTTTTTTTTTTTTTTTTTTAATGTAGTTGTATTTAACAAATGATGTTCTAGAAGATAATGTACTTGGAATAATGCAGTATTTTGCTTTTTAAAGACCTTGCTAGTGCATTGCATTTTATCAAACTCTGACCACAGATGAAATGTAGGAATATAAAAATCCAGATAATTTACAGCTTTCAAAATAATAAAAAAMCCCAAACTCATTTAAAAGCAAATAGTTTTCATTGCTGTGGAGACTGCTTGTTTATTGGTTCCTCAGACTCAAAGAACAGAATCATTTATTCGTAATGTGTTTGTTGCTTAAGATTAGCATTAAGGATTAGCTTAGCAACAAAAGTAAAAAAACTACCCAGTTTTAAAGTGTGAGTAGCTACACATAAAATTACTTCATCTTATGCAAGCTAGATATTATATTTTTTCTTCTGATGTAATTTAAATGCTCTAAATCAACTTTTGGATACACTTAACTGAATCCAGTGACTACATTAGGAATTAAATTTTAATGCTTTGAATCACATTAGAGTCTATTAATTAGATGCGTGAGTAACTTAAAATTGATGGCAAGGATATACCCCTGAATATCAATTCCTCTCAATATCAAGAAATGAAAATAACATTTTTTTTTTTTAAGTTTGCTGAATAAAAGAAAAAAGTTCAAACTTGAGAGTCTGAAAAACGTTATCACGCATATAAGGACAATTAGCAGTGTATTGTACAGGCATTAAGCAAAAATGCATATTAACGAATGAAGACATTACACTTATAAAAGGGAACAATAATGTATTTAATTAAGCTTAAAACTAATTTAATTAAGCTTAAAACTAACTCTCTAGACTACAAATTTGTGTATTTCTGTAGGTAAAGGTATTCAGCATGTAGTGACAAAAAAACATGCTTATCTAGCTCCCATTGTGCCACACTGAAGTCAACAGTACTGCTTCTCCCCCTTCCTGAGGCCAAAAAAAACCCCAAAATTATTCAAATGACTTTTCAGCAAAGCATTCTGATATTCAATACAAATGCAATATCAGACAAAACTCTCATGAGTAAATATTAATCTTAATGAAATTTGAACTTAATTCATCTGTTTTTGGAAGAATAACACTAGGACGTGATTAGTGTAAATAAAACAAGAATTATAATCACAGAATTACTTGGATTGGAAAGGCCATGTTGTTTCAACCTTTTCCCTCCTGGGAACAGGGACCTGTTTCACTACACCAGGTTGCTCAGAGTCCCATCCAATCTGGCAAGAACACTTCCAGGGGTTCACAACTTCTCTAGGAAACCTTCCCAGTGCCTCACTACCCTCAATAAAAAAATTATTGCTAACACCTAACCTAAACTTACTCTCTTTAAGCTCAAAACCATTCCTCCTTGCCCGGTCACTCCATGCTCTTGGAAATAGTGTCTCTCCATCTTTATTGTATGTGCRTATCTACCACATCATGATATTCTGACAATTATTCAAGGTCATTTTTACTAAGAAGACTCCTCATTGTTAAAGTAAACTCTGCTGAAGTGTAGATACTCTTCATTCCTGTATCACAGAATGAAGAACTGGATGGCTTACAATATTCCATAAATGCCTGCAAGGGCTCTTCTCTGAGAGAACTTTCAGAAACTCCACTGATGGTCGTCACTTGCAGACATAGCATGACCATATTCATCTCATGCTTTTGTTTTCCACATGTCTGTACAGGACTTAGAAGAGACTCTTAGTGGGTGYTAGTTTTTCTACCCACTCTCCCTCAGTTTCTGGTTACCACAATCACTCTTATCTCAGCTCAACATGGTGCAATGTCCTCTGTCCAGCCCATAGTAAATATGAGAAATTTGCAGAGAAGCGCTCATGCACCATTGGAAGCCCAAATGGTAAYCAGGCTCCAGCAGGTTAAGTAGGGATCAATAATCTTTCCCARCATGAAGCCATATTTTTAATTCCATTATTATTATGCAACTCTTCAGTCAATTATGTATTTATTACAGTGATCCAATTCAAATCTATTTAAATCAAACATATATTAATGAACGGTTACTACCTAGGACTAAAACAGAACCACAAAATCTTCAGACACAGCTGAATTAAAATTAGCAGTCATGAATCTGCTTTGTTAGATTCTGAAAAATTAGTAATTTCATAGACTACCTCTAATTTAGATAATGAAGCTCACATGGAGAAATTTGGTAGCAATCAGGTACAAATATAGGATGTAGAAAAATATCCATCATCTAGTCTCACAATCTGGATGTTCTCTAAAACTCAGTGTTCTTAGCAACAAACTATTCTAATGCTTTTACGAGGAATGCTGGAACTTTTAAAACACCCAGATAAATGGAGAAGATAGATTATCAAGATTCTGTGGCCTCCTGATGGGAACACAGGAACGACATGTGAGAAAACTCAAAAATGACTATTCAAGACTGTTCTTTGGAGAAATTTTAGAATGCACTCCATCTTACACTGCCACTTATTCCCTGTTTCATTAGCAACTGGAGWGCAACAGAGAATTCTCTTACTTTAGTTTGTTATAAAAGTAGCTGAGCGTCAAACATGGAACCATACTGAAGACCCTTCTTTAGTGCTATTCTATAACTCTTGTTTACGAAAGTGTTTATCTATTTCTATTACAACATTTTTCCAAATATAATGCAAAGAATTTCTCATGTTTGCCCAGGAGTTTTGCATGCCCAATTTTGCAGCAGAAACTCCTAAAAGATTTCTGGACATCCTGGAGACATCTGCTRTGAATGTAGTTATCTAATCCACAATTCATTCATAAGGATTTCAATGTTAGTTGGAAAATCAGATTATTAGACTTATTTATGTCTTGAACCTCTTGGAGAAAACAATACTTTTTAACAATCTGGAGTGTCTAAACCCTATAAGCCAGTGTAAAAAAGTATTAGGTGTTCAATTATATGTTAGCATAGTGGTTCTGCAGTGTCCAGTGACACAAACTATACAAATTTTGCTGAAACAGACACAGAAAGAACATTTGGATTGGAAACAGCAGTTGTAAACCTACATATTTCTGTTATAACGAGATATAGGCAGAGAGAAAAACTAAATTAAATCTTCACACAGGAAAGTACTGCTTGATAACACAACATTTGTAGATSCATTTTTCTTTATCCCTTTCATCASTGTTTGGCCAGACTCCCACAGATCTCCCAGCAGTTATTAGATAAAACATTCATCTGCCTTTTCACCACTCTTACAGCCAGAGGCATCACCTTAAATAAGCTGGAATTGAACATGACATTTAATGTCAAGCTCAGCACTGCTAATATGATCACAATTGTCTCTAGAACAACCTGTAGCATGACCCCWTTCTGATGTATGTGAGATGTGTATCCTTCTTCCTGTCCTATTCAATATTCCTTCCCCAGACATTCTATACAGTTAATACTGAGTATCTTTTTTTACTCCATTTAATCTCCAAAGTAAGTTGTTAATACCATTYCCTCAACACTACTATCTCTTCCTCCAGTACTTAACACACCCACAACTGCCATCTCACATGAGAATGTAGCAGTCAAAGTTGTTTTTTTATGTGGTCAATGGGTGGTGTTGTTTGGGTTTTTTAAAATTATGAGGGGAAATAAAGAAATTTGATGCCCTTCCCCATGAATGCTTAAAAAATTATGAACACACTTCTGTCTGGTAATAGCAGAGGGGGTCCATGAAGTAGATGAGTTACATCAAGGCAGGGAAAARCAAGTAGAAGACACTGAATTGCAACAGCTCTACAATATTTTTTCACCAGGACAAAAAAAAAAGAAAAACAAACAAACAAACAAAAAAAACCTTTTTGAAAGACTTATTGACATAAGATACATTTGTATCCTATTAAATGGTGAATTTATAATCTACTGCATTGCAGATGATCACAAAGTAAAATTGCAAAGCACTCTCTTGAAGGCCTGTCACAGAAAAGCTGCTTTTGGGTTACCTGGTTTACTCATAGTTCACCATCCTTAAATATCAGTGTCCTGGGAATTTTTTTACTATTTATACGTCTGMAGTAATAATGAAGTTCAAAGAAACCCATTAGAGTTCATAAAAAAGAATACTGACTTTGGGGAGAGGGAATAGGATTCTACTCTTATTTTCAAGAAACAAATGAAGACAGAAAACAGAAAAGGCAACTTGAAATTTTTTACAAACGGTGCACAGAAGGATGAGGTCGAGCCCAGGCAGGTAAGATACCGGTCAGTAATGTTCCATAGCTTAAAAAAGGTAGAAATCTCTCTTGGGATAACAGGTTGGCTTGTTGTGACTAGGACAGTGCTCATCATGGGGACATTATCATAATAGATATATGTTGGGGTGTCTGGCTGTCATTTGATCATGCAAGGGACACCTCAGCTGGAACTGTTGTAATAAGTATAAAAACCTCAAGACATGTGGGTACTCATTTTAAACAGTCCTTTGTATGATCTGTTTTTCTAGGAACGGGTGCCTTGGTAAACATAGTCTACAGACAGAAAACAAATTGCTAAATATACACACGTGCTTTGGCCAACAGCAAAATATACTCAGAAACCTGATGAAACAATTCTCACTTACAAACAGGTAGCCAGCACTTTCTATAATAACTTACACCTTTACAGGAGGATTATTTTTTCATTATAYAAATACCATTTGGGGACTAACCTCTGATGCAGCACTTTGCTTATCTGTGGAATTAAACAGATTTCACATTATTCTCTTATGTTCTGATGTCCCATAAAACAACATAAAGGAATTYGATTAATCAAAATAATACATTAATTCCACCAAGGACAAAACCTTCCTCTTATGCAACTATTTTGGTGKTTTATGTTGTCACCATTAACCACCAAGGGCTTTAAACAGGAAAATGAACAGCTACAGCAAAATCCAAGCAAAGCTATAATACTATTTGTCCTACTGTAGGTTAAAACCCAGCTTGAAGGGATAATGCAATGAGGTTGAGATAAAAATTGTGGCTCGTTTTTTGTCATTATCAGCAGTGCTGGATGGATGACTTAGAACAGAACAGACAAGAACTGGCTTTTTCCTACTTATATAGCAGACTGAATTCATCTGGACTCCAGTGGAAACAAAACCTCAGACTACAAATACATCCTGCACAGTGGCTCACAGGGACACCACAGAGAAACCTACAGGGCCAAATTTGGTCCTTGATGCAATGAATATGGAGCACTTTCAGAACTAAAGGGTATGATGAATATGCCTTACTGGAGTCTGTATCTGTCTCTGGAGGGAAAGTCAAAACATTTTAAAAGCTTGAAATAAAACATAAAAGTTATCATAACTCATGGTGTATCAAAGTCTTTCATCTAAKCTTACCAAGGGAAAAAATGGGAAACTTGAATTTCAATACCTTTAATTAGGGGGGACTGTCACTTATGTGAAAACTAGGGACAACAACCTGTTCTCTTATTTGTGTTTTCTGTTCTTACCAGCACCTTACATGTTTCCTCAATTTAAGCCAACTGCTATTCTTCAAGAAACTCACTTCTCATAAACATTCTGTTTTGCCCTTAGTCACGACACATTATTGAATATATTTGCTGGATAATTTGGTCCAGTTCAGTGAGCTACAGAATATTCCCGAAGGCCACTGGTTTGAAGCAATTTTTTTTCCTCACTTTTCCCAGTTCTTTATTTATTTCGTGTCTCACAAACTTTTCTTCAAGTCAGTCTCTTCTGTTTTTAAAAACAAATTCCCCTTTTCCTAAATACCTTAAAACTACAATTCTTCTAACATCATTGTTAAATGTGCCACCAGTAAATTCTGGTATTGTTTTTTTTTTYYTTTTTTTGGTATTTTTTTWAACAGTCTCAAGGTATTTTATAATATCATTTTATTTACAAGTTACGGTGGGTGCAGACTAAAAGAAATCTGGAGAGGACATATTCACAAGGGCATGTAGTTTCAAGACAAGGAGGAATGGCTTTTAAATGAAAGGGTGGGYTTAGATTAGATATGAGAAAGAACTTTGCTGTGAAAGTGGTGAAGCACTGGAAMAGGTTCCCCACAAAAGCTGTGGATGATCCATCCCTAGAAATGTTCAAGGATAATTTGGATGAGGCTTTGAACAGCCAGATGTAGTGGAARGCATCCCTGCCATGGTGGAACTAGCTGATCTTTAAAACCACCTTCCAACCTAACCTTCAAACCATCTTCCATTCTCAGATTCTACTACTCTAGGATTCTAAATCAAGCAGTGGTGCATTAACTGGGGTGTATTTGATTTCTGAATGTTAGCATATGAAGCATCCCMTATTAGAGTAAGTGGTGGCACTGGAACTTAGCAACAGCAAACCATGACACCTGCCAGAAAATTTGGGCTGCAAATGATCATTTCAGAAGTTATTTTTAAGCAGGCTCAACACTCAAGACAACACTGCTTCCCCTCCACCCCCTGAGATGGAGAAAATGAGATGTCAGCAATCAACAGAGTCAACAGAGATTCAATACAGCATCTGACAGCATTTATGTTAATAGCACTTTCTTGTCCCACGGTCCAAAGAAATGTGCTGTCAAAGCTYCACATGCAACTGGGACATCTCACTATGGTTGTCTCATCCTCAGATGAGAATCTCCTGACAAAAATTTGAACATAAAGTTAAGCTTTCTTGTTTACCAGTGAATCCAATTTTGAGGAATCTATCATCCAGACTCAAGTAAGAGTAAAGATTAGTTTGCTGCAACTTGTTTGAGCCAGTTGGACATATGATGTTCTATTAAAATTTCCTAACAGCTGATCATGAGGCGTTTAAGGAGGTTTGATCCCATTCTGTTACACTGAGCATTAAACACTATATTTCTAGCCTCCTGAAAAAAAAGTTTGTATTTCATGAAAGATATTTTAAGCCAACATCAAACGATGAACAGACAAGGGAAATATTTCCACTTACTTCAAAGTCTTTCAGTTAAATGTCATAATTAGATGTCCAAATTATTGAAGAATTATTTTTGCTTACTTTGTACAATAGTACCAACTTTTTTAATCAGGAAGCAAATTTCTGTGAGGTCAATCAACACACAAAAGTCTCCATTATATTATATATAGGAAGTACAGTGAATTATGTTAAGCAATTCTTCTATGATGTGTGACTTTAAATACTACAGTACATTTGCGTTAAGAAAAGGAAAGAGAATGGATGTGAGAAGATCTTGCAATTTTATTTTTACTTGGACATGATATTAATTTGGGAGGAGAGAAGAGATATATTCATGTGCAAGTCAGCTGTTAATTTTCATTTCAAAAGAAATAAGAAATGTTTGAAAAGCAGGTATTTTTCAGATTTAGTTTTTCACCTTTTAAAATTGTTTTCTATAGGAATTTGCCTAGATTTAAGTACTGAAAAGACAAGAAACATCTGGAAAAAAAGTAAAAAATTCAAGACTGTTTTTGATTTTCAGTTTGTCAAGAGGACCAAAATCAGAAGTACTGAGTAATTCTGATTTGCAATTTTATTTAGATGCTATATGATAGCAAGTGCAGACCCTTTTACTGTCAGAATCTCCTACAAGAACATTGTGACATGCACTTGAAATACCAAATCAGCTTTTACACCAGAACTTGGAAGTTGTTTAWAATGTATACTTCAAGATATCACTATGCCTAAATTAAGTCATACATTTTTATATAATCTATACCTAAATGCATGCATTAATGCTTGCCACCCCTGTAATAGGCAGCTGCTTCACTTTTCAGGTCTAGGGGGCCATTTCCTTCCCACGGATCTCAGTCCCCCTCCTTCAACAGTACTGGATCATCTTGTTACAGAGGAACTGCAAGAGCTGGATACAGGGGTTTGGGTTTTGTTTTTTTTTTTTTTTTTTTCCCCTACTAATATATTACTTTCCTTACTTCAAAAGAATTTTAAACACATAGTCAGGAATTTCTCAACAGGTTCATCTGGGGACAGCTAAAATATTTCATTTTGCAATCTGGATCTTACCTTTTTTTTTATTTTCTTAAGCTAAATTTGCCAATATTTCAAACTAAAAATACACTATTTAAAAAGAAAATAATTTTGAAACAAAACATTTCAACGCTTTTAGAAATCTTCTCCTTTCCATTATGTATATTAATTTAAGCTGATTGATTAATAAAAACTATTTCTGGTGTAAAGAATTTAGTTTCAGCAAAACAAAACCCAGTTTTGGCAAAGATGCAAAATTAGAGTAATTTTCTGCTTYTGAGAATAAACTTCTCACCTCTAAGAAAATGAATTGTAAAACMTATTTGCCCATATGAAACCAGCAGTAGCAGGGACTGTTTCTTAGGAAATTTCCAGGCACCATATGAAATACCAAGATCAACTTCTTATACTAGTCCATCTTGTAGATAGCCACAACCCATAATTGCTCTAAAGTTTTAAGTGATTTTGAAACTTAGAATGGATAGACACAAGATTATGAAGGAGTTTTTAACTTTTGAGAGTACAGACACCACGCTTAACAATAGAAGTAGTGCTGCATCTGCAAAACTGCKCCATGCCATCTGCATTTCATGAAGATCAGGCCCTGATTTTAGAAATTACAGCATTTATTGAAGTCTTTATTTAACGCTCTTGTATCTTCCAGATGACGTGGCCACCTAGCGCAACTGATGATTGACAATAAATATCCATGATGTCTGTGTCTGCTGGGCAAACAGACCGAGACAGCCTGCTAGAATATATTCTGTTAGTTATTCATCTAGAAAAGAGCTATTGTAGTGATTTACACTTTTGCAATCCTTGAGACATCAGTTCCTATTATTTATGCCACTCTGGATGCTATCTCACAGTAGGATTCTAACTAAATAGAGTAGGATTTCTTACMAGATTAATATTTTCATGGGGAATCAAACTGCTGGAAGCATGAAGGTTTTGTGTATGTCTGCCTTTCATCTAAGTTTTGCCTTAAAACACAGGAGGGCAAGGAGGTAGACTAAAGGATTTCCTTTAAGGTTTATGTAACTAAATTAGCTCATTTATTCCATGCAAATTCCCAGTGACTGCTGAACCATTCAGTAATGAATACAAGTATATGTAATTACATGACAAGTTGCTTGAGTCTAGACTGTCTGCTTCAGCAGTGACAACATGGCCAGTGGGAATATCAGGAATATCAACCACTGTTTTACTCTTCCATCCTAAGAGGAAAGGTCTCTAGAAAATGCTGTGTCCTTTCCCAYATTAATAACTTCTTATATTGCTTCCTTTTACAAATTGTGATAGGTTGTTATATAGCAAAAGAGCAGTAGAGCTACTACATGTAGTAGTATGGAATCTCTTTCTCAAGTAAGTAGTTTATATGCAATACTACAAAAAAGACARTAAATTTATAAATGCACTATATATAGTTGGAGTAGAAGCTGCTGTAAATCTACCTTTGTCTTTGCAACTGAGCATTACTAGGGTTTGGAGGAAAAAAAAAGGAACAGAATGACTCCCTATCCAAGAACACACAACCTTGGGAGTTGTTAAAAAATAAGAAAGATAAAAATTTTAAAATCATTAGCACAGAGAATGGAAAAGCTGTCATTTACCAGAGGAGAGCAAAGCACGAAAATGCTTAAAATGCTAATCATTTCCAGTAAGTAAGATTTGMCAGAGTCTGTGAGGTCTCATTGAGCTCTGACAGGAAGACAGGCAGAGAGAGAGGAAAGCCTGGAAGTGCCTCTTTGGAAGGCTAGTCTAAGATCCTCACAAAAATGGTCAGGCACCTATAGGCAAATAAGGTACAAGAGGTTAAAATACACCTTTTTCTAAATACTTTCACCTTAAACAAGCATAGCTTTGCCTTGATGAAATTATTTTATTACAGATTATCACAGTCTTAATCAAAGGGGGAGGAGAATTATAAAGTGAGGACTCAAATCAGACCTGTTGAATGATCCAAGTTGAAGAACACAACTGCATTCTGTGAACCATTTCCATCACACAACAGATATTATCAGAGTGCTGAACTTTAGACTTTAGAGATACAATGGAAATATATTCCAAGACTGCATGCAGTCTATGAATTTAGCAACCCCAAGAAAATGGAGTGAAGTAATTCTATATTGTTCCATTAATTCATTACGTGGCTGCTGAACCTATGAATGAAATGAAGGCAAAAAAAGCAAAGGTCTCAAAATTATAATTCATTCCCTTACAGTTTTTTAAATTTTCTGTTGCATCAACTGCCCTTTGTTTTGGGTTTAGCTTATTCTGTTGGCTTTTAGTAGCCAATAGGAGAGATCATGTAAGACAATTAAAGAAGGAACCAAGCACATCTGTATTTATTTGCCTGAACCAGATTGAAGCAGTTTAATTTCTGTTGGGTTTTTTTTCCCTCAACTCAGTATATTTATGAGCTGACATAAAAATGGTCTCTGACAGTTTACCCTGCTTTTTCAGGGAGAAGAATAAGATACAAAAGGCCACTGTCTCAGTAGAGCACTCAGATTTCATTAGTGAAAAGGACAGGCTGTGCAAAGAGCTGCCCTTACATAAACTTTGAAATCATGGCTTATCTTGGGAATAGTAACTTTCCAAATCCAAAGACTAGATTACAAGAATACCAGCAATGATCTGGGTCCATGTGGACTGCACTTACTGTTCACATTTCAGTTTCTCTGCACCAGACGCACAAGACAGATGCAGGGAAAAACAGCAGCTTTGCCATCCCATGTGTCTTTGCAATGAGCCTCATCATTGATTTACTCGTAATTTCTTTGTAAACTTCTTCAGAAATCCATTTTTTCAAGCATCCCTTCAAGTGTAACATATACAACCTGAATATCAAGGTATTTTAATTCTAAACCCATGGCAAGAGTTTTCTACTCACACTACTATTCATGTTAAATCAGAAACACGCAGACCTTGAAGCCAGTGCTGAAATGAGTCAACCTGCACAAAGCTTTAATGCCAGCGTGAACCATAAATATACTGTTTACATAAGTTCAATGCCACACAAGTGCATGATGACAGGTATTTTTTTTTTATACTTTCTCAAGGCAACACACATTTTATTTGTAAATTATTGTAATCTCAGTGCCACACTGATCTTTATGTTAGGCTTAAGTGAATATTTGGTGATCAATAAAGATATTTTTGATAGTAATTCTGAAAAACTCCAAGTGCATCAGACTGCATTTTCCTTCAGTACTGATTAAACCAGTAACAGCTAAATCATTTGGATATGAAAGAAGATATTAGGCATGTAAATCTTGTATTGAAAGGTACAACACAGAATTAGCTATATTAATTTCAACTAAGTCAAAAACACAAGGAAGAAAAAAACACACACACACACGTTCACATAAAGGTTTCTACAATTTCTACTTGTGTAACTCAAAGAAAATATCAGTTGTTTCCTGGTTGTAGAAAATCCAAACCATCCTTTGCTCTTAACAGAGGGAAGGCAGAGGAAACAATCACACCTTGAACCTTGACACATACTTTTTCTTATATATGCAGTTTTTCTGAAGGATTTTGAAAAAACACTATACAAGAGAGGAATCATTGGCATTAAAAATACCTGAGACCCATATTTAACACATGTGGATACAGATAATCTCTTAGTCAGAAGTTAMACTCATACAGGGTAGCAGGTGCACCTTCTAAAACCATTTAAATGCTCCCCAGGCAATATTAATTTTAATGCAAGCGTACTCACAAATACACACAGCTTCTTTTGCAGTCTTGGGGATGTCTGAACATCTTACACCCACAGTTTTGTCAGTATCCCGTAGCACATCATCCATCATAGATACATAAAGCTACTAAGACAACTAAAGGAAAAGGCACCAGGAGCATTGCTGGAGGCTGTGCATTTACTTGCTCAAGCTTTTTGGTTGCTCACTGAACTCATGTACCTTTCATGCTTGATTTCTTTGGACAACTATCTATGGAAATTAAAAGAAAATGTAAGAAAAGGAAATGGGCTTTGTAGGAGATGAATAGGCAAAACACCTGCTGTGTCTCCAGCCACTTACTACACCTCAACAGCTTTAAGGTTTACCCTCTTCTTCCTTTCCCTGCATTGCAATTTGCAATGTTYTATTCTCAATAATACATCATTATGTATTAAGCAAACTCCCCTGATACTCATACACTTTTCATAACATCTGTGCATCATCTAAGGTGGAAATTATCATTATTTTCAGAGCTGAATCTAATACATGGCTATATTGTTGTATTTTCTATTTCTGCAATACTTGCTTTGCCATGGTATGATAGGGTCTCTAAAAGATCCTAAAAAGTTATTGCTTCTGCTAGGGTAATGGATAAATGCTTTGCCTTAATTGTACTGATTCTGATGGAGTCCTGAGTGGTCTTGGTTGAGAAGAAGCCAGACTCTCAAGGACTAATTAAATAAAAATGATACCTGAAAAAAGGTTCCAGTAGTGTCAGTCACTTCATCATTACCTTCAGTTGCTGAGTTAGATTTAGATAGCCTCAAAATTATAAGGTGTTAAGCTCTGTATAAATTTAAAATGCAACAGAAGTCCTGATATGGAATGACTTGACACCATAGATGGCAGATTAACGTTAAAACAAAACAATTTTTTTTTTTTTTTTGCAAGCATGGAGAATGGAAAGCACATAAATTAAATGATTTCTTCATGAGGAAAACCACACATTTGTGCCAGTGAGATAAACATTACCTAGTTACTTGACAAGGGCACTAATCACCCTACACATCTTCTGTCAGTAAAGGATGTAACCCGTTCTTCCTGCTTATTACACTTCATCTAGTAATCAAAAATTCACAGACTGTAACAGCCACTATTTTGTTAATTAGACTCAGGCCATGCTGATGGGACATGACATTACCCTTTCTACAATTAATTCCTACGCTACTGTATGATGAAGTCAAAGAAAGATATTTTCTRAAATTTCTGCCCCACAGCCCTAGATTTCACCTCGAAAACATTCTGTCTGAGCTACACGGATTACTGACATAGTCAGTGGAAGTGCTGACAACCTTAACTTTTATATCTAACTGGAATAAGAAAAATTATGCTATGGTACAGGAAACACCCACATGAAATCATCAGAAATATTCTTTTAATAGTGGATATGTGGCAGTGATTTTGCATTTACAGCTGGCAGAGCTAATGTCATTCCCTGAGGAGAAAAGAGACATGGCACAAAGCCATGGGGTGTAAGATTTTTCCCCCCTCATCTTTCTTTTTTATCTTTTCACTTTAGATGTACAACAGGTGCTTGTAGGAAAACCACTATTCTAACCTAATCATGCTCACTGTGATTAAAATGCTAAGAGGCAACTCTGGGGGGAGAATGACAAAACACATTTGCATAGYTTGCACTACAGATTTTATTTAATTTAGGAAGAAAGGCCTGTGAGGCTTACTGCATTGTCAAAAACTGTAAATAAAAAAGTGCCTTTGGTATTTCTTAAAGTGCTAAATAAAAGGTCCTTTGGATTCAGAGGTTAACTTGGGTTGATGAAATCAGTCTTCATAGCCTTTTAAGATGATCTTTGGAGGGTAAATATGGTTTGGGTAAACCCTACTACCTTGAAAAGAGTTTTAGTTAYTTCATTAGAAGAAAATCTCATTCAAATCTGGACTTCCCAGCTGCAATGTTAAATAGCTCATTCAGTGTTTTCACCTAAGTATCCCACTTCAATATATATTCAAAGAACTTTCCACAATATGCATATGATTTAATCATCAAATTATCTCAATGTTTCATAGAACAAATTAACATGGATACTATCCAGATCTGACACGATTCTTAGACTCATTAAAAGTAGCTATTCATTAAAGAAGAAATGGAATAAAATAGCTTCAGAAGGAAGGCCAAAAAGCATGAAGGGTGTTTACCTCATTTGGGAAAGGATGGTTTACATTCTCCTTTCTTGTACATGCTCCCAGAGTATTGTTACACAAAGAGAGACTAAAATGAATTGAAAGAGCAAGTGCCTGCCAGCTCTCTACTAGCAACACAAAACTTCTTCATCTATGGAGCAAAGAAAAATGCCCTTTGGTGCAGCTGTCAGGTGGGTCTAAATCCTGAGTTAATATATATATATATATATATATATATATAAAATATATATAAATATATAAGTACTTCAGGAGTAAAAATGTTTATAAGTGGAAACTTCTTTTAGAGGCATTTCTGTATACAATAAGCTCTTCAGCTAAGCAATGAATAAACTCCATAAAATTTTTTTCTGTTTCAAATAGATTTCAAAAGCCCAACCTCAGTATCTTCTTTGTTCTGGCAACTCAATTTAAAAGAAATTTTAATGTTGCCTAAAACATTTTGTTAAGGACCTTTTTCTTTATCTGCTCACTTATAGTAATTTTTTTATGCTAACTGAAAACTCCATTACTTTTTCTCATTTGAGATTTGTAGAGGTTTCATTTTGAATGCAATTAAGAGTGAAAAATAGAAGTTGACTTTTTTTTTATTCTTAAATCTGTGAGAAACAGACATAGATGCATGGACTATAAACCATGAAGATAAGTGGCACTATAGTTCAGYAATTAGAGATGAAAGACCCAAAACRTGCTGCATCATTTTACAACTCATGTTCTAATCTCAATATTCTCATTTGTCTTCTTATGATATTCTCTAAAGGAACATTTCAACTACTAAAAACAAATTTAATAAACAGGTGTGTAATAAACTGAGAAAAYTGCACCCATGAGCTTTGGAATTTTTTACCCAAAACCATTCAGTCAACACGTCCAGCTAAGATGTTTTACAATATGATTTGATCAGCTTACAGCACCTGCTCTCAAAGTATAGTCATGATACCATTCTGATGAGCAAATCAATATTTGAGTGAGGAACACACATGCATTCACAAGCTGCTTTCAGATGTATTTAGTTACTGAAATATGTAGCTATGTAATGAAAATCGGCATCTAGACTACTCAGTCTTTAATTTTMAACAAAATATTTTTCTCATTTCATCAWTGAGGGTTTTAAGACTGTCTTATTTAGGTATTGGCTGTAYCAAAGGTCTTCAGAAACATTTTAGGTCAAATTATTTGAAAGATAAAAGGAAGGAATAAGAAACATTTTTCTTCTCCATCTAAAGGCATTTTAAAACCCACACTATAATGAAATGACACAAAATATAGTCTTAAAAACACCACTACTGCCTCTTCTATGATATTTCAGCTTCAGAACACATCATCCTGACTTTTGGTGATGGAAAACCTTCAATCTATCCTTCTAAACTCAGCATTGAACATAACAGAATATACAACTCTCTTAATTGTACCAAGYTGGAAAGGATCCTCAATTAYAATCTCACTAGTAAGAGTCCTAGCTTGTTTGTAAAGAATAAAACAAAACCACCAAAAACTTAGAATATGAAAACACTATAAATAGTTTTAAAATGTACTTGTCTGACCAAGTGGATGCAGCAACTGTGTGCAAGCCAGAACAGCTACTGGACAACTGAGGAATTTTACRATCTTCTCTTATTTAGGAATGTGTTTATCTTTAACTCATAACTTATTGYAGATAATGTACCATGAATATATACCACATACATATTTACAAATCAAMTCTTTCAACCAGAGTGTTTTCCTTGAACAAGAAAATTTGTGGCATCATGAAGGTCAGCAACTACAACAGCCATGAACAAGAGCAGCATCCTTGATTCTTAAAGGCTATCCCAGACAATTTGTCAGAAAACTTGTACCAAGAGCRAAGAGATCTCAGCTAAGTCAACAGTTGTATAATGCACTCATGATAGAAAGGGAGAGCAAGTCCTGTTTGTAGAATATCCAAGGGCCTTTTCTGCTCTGACAAGCAAGAAAATCCCAGCAAGTGCTTCCACCAACAAGTGACTACACTTTCTAGAACTYTTCCCCCAAAATTCATAATTGTTCTTCCAGAAGGACAGGTAAGCAAAGTTTTAGCATTTCTATTAGCCACAAGATTTCCATTTCCCTATCCACATTCCAGAGCAGGATTTGGCACTAGCTAAAACAGGTCTTATAAACAGTAGYGAGGATGGCAGGATTCTTTCCAATTACTAGATCCAGTAACTACTCCTGGTGACATTCTCCAAACCTGAATAAAACAATTGCTTAGCTGACTTGGACACAGTTGTGTAAGACCAACAACTTGTGTAAATGGTATTTGGTACTGGCTGGTCTCATGCTTGGTGTGGTAAACGAAACCTTATAGTATAGTATTCCTTAGGGATACTATAACCCTGTGTCCTCAGACACAGCTCAGATGTCTAATCTTGTAGATAGTCCAAGAGTCAGGAAATTCTCTTTGATGATCTAGCATTCAGCCTGTGCAATAGCATTTAATAATATCTTTCCATTTCACGGTATAATGAATATATTAACAACTGCAATTGATGAAGATATTAAAAAAATTAGGGCAAATGACAAATAAGAGTTAGATTAGGATTCAGCAAAGCACATGCAGACCACCAATGATTAACTTTCAACCATTATCTTATTCTCCASTCTCTACCTACAAAACAGAAAATCTATTAATTTTCAACACAGGGTTTAAGATGAAATGTTCAAGCTTAGGAAGATACAAGTGCCTGAGGATGACATGGAGTTGAGTGGGAACATTGATGTGCTGTAGGGCAGGGAGGCTCTGCAGAGGGATGTGGAAAGGCTGGATAGATGGGCCAAGACCAACAATATGAGGCTCAATAAGGTGACGTGCTGGGTCCTACACTTCAGTCACAAMCACAGGCACCACTACAGGCTTGCAGAAGAATGGCTGAAAAAGTGCCCAGCAGAAAAGGACCTGGGRGTGCTGATCAACAGCAGCTGAACATGAGCCAGTGTGTGCCCAGGTGGCCAAAAAGGTCAATGACATCCTGGCTTGTCCCAAGAATAATGTATCCAGGATCAGGGCAGTGATTTTCCCCCTGAACTCAGCACTGCTGATGCTGTATCTCAAGTTCTGTGTTCAGTTTTGGGCCCCTCATTATAAGAAGGRCATTGAGGTTCTGCTGAGGGAGCTGGGGTTGTTTAGCCTGGACAAAAGGAGACTCAGGGAAGATCTTATCACTCCCTACAGCTGCCTGAAAGCAGTTGGTAGCCAGGTGGGGATTGGTGTCCTTTGCCAGGCAATTAATGACAGGAGAGAGGTCACAGTCTCAKGTTGCACCTTAGGTTGGATGTCAGGAAGAATTTCTTCACAGAAGGGATTGTTAAGCATTGGAATGGGCTGCCCAGGGAGGTGGTAGAGTCACCGTCCCTGGAAAGGTTCAAGAAATGACTGGATCATGAACTTGGTGCTATTGCCTAGTTAACAAGGTGATGATATGTCAGCAGTTGGACCGTTGATTTTAGAGGACCTGTACAACCTAAAAGATTTATGTGATTGATTTTTGATCCTGTGTTCACTTCATCARCAACCTACATGGATAGCCTTTTACTAAGTTCCCTGACTGATTTCATGATGCAGACTCCTGCAGGAATACACCTCACTCTTCTCTGGCACACTTCTCATAAACTGTTGAAATAGATAGTTCTGATAATCAGATTTTATGTGGCATTAKATTTTATTTATGTTTTCACACTTGGAGGTATGCTTTCTGAAAGCCAACCTCTTAGCTATAAGAAACAAGAAGATTCTTTTATTGCAATACTTTTGCACAAAGCACCCCTTAATGGCCTGACAGCCTCCACACTAAACTGGTAGTCATATTTGCATAAGTAGAGAAGCAGGAAGTGCATGCAGACAGATGGGTGAATATTAATTAAAGCTTATAAGGCTGAGGAGAAGAAGCAATTTGAAATTTGTAACACCCTCTTCCCAAGCAACCTTGTCTTATTTACATTATAATATAATTCTAGAAGACAGAATGTACTAAATGCATAAGGAGCTACAAGCTTTATGTTCAGCATTTCTTGAAAGATAAGGACAGGAAGATGCACTGTTCAGATTATTTCAGCCCAGCTCCTCCCAACACTGACAGAGGGCAAAAGCAATTCCTTACATGGTAGAAACGTCATATAACCAGAAAACTATGTTATTTAAACTTGTTAGGTGGAGACCCCAAACAAAACTCACCAAATAATAGAATTGTGATGCTATTAATAAAAATCAGATCTGATTCCTGATGAGGTACCATCGATGGAGCTATGAATAGTAAAGGCTAGGATGTCAATATTAAGTCTTATTGTCCATGGTTTCTGTGTATACCATCTTTCTGGCAAACAGTTACCATTACTGCGAAGCTCTTTTTCACTGTCAAATTAAGCACAGCACAGCAGCTGTGATACTGAACGTATGCCATACATTACCTCAGAACAGAGCTTCTTCAAGATCAGGTACAACCAAACATCACATCTCCTTCAGCTCTGAAAACTGGGGTGTGTGTCCCCTGCACAAAACCAGCATGTATTGAATACAGCGTGCAAGAAATGCGGCTGCATTTCCCCTACAAAGTCGGTCCATACACTGAAAGATGACACTAATCATGTCCATAAAGAGCATCCCCTGTGCTCRTGTCTGCAGATATTGGCACACTAATGTTTTGCTGATATTACTGCATTCTTGTACAATTTTTTTGATAGGCCTTCATTAAATACCTATTCATCATACTTCAGTATGAAAAGGGCAGCTTTTGCATGATTTGAAGATGATGGCAGTATAATAAGTCAGATGAAAGAACAGCCTTGAAATGAGAATAAATTTTTCACAATTTTCAGGCTTCATTTCTTTTTTTAGGCAGGAAGAACAGGATCTAAAATTGCATAACTGTGTGGAAAAGCTATATCACTGATATACAATAGGATGTTATTTTATTCACACCCAATAGGAACTCAATGGGCCTGTTCACATGTAGATGAGTAAAGTTTAAAGTTCTATAAATTTTGCTGTGAATTAATTCACAGTGTGCCTGCAATGATTCTGAAAAGTTGAAAAACTGGAGTTATCCCTTCCAACTCAGAATATTCTATGATTCTATGATTAAGAGTCCACACCATTTCCACTGATCAGACCTTTTTGCTACTATGAAGCTAAAATAAAACCTTAAAAAAGAAATTTGGGGGGGGGGAGGGTGGAGGGAAGAAAAAAATATAACAGGAAAAAAGAAGGGAAAAAGCTAAAAGCAAAAATGGAGGAAAAGATCCCAAGATGAGAAAGAGAATAAGGAGAACAAAAGTTTACATAATATTTTAATTAGATGAAGGCTTAATCTCAGGGAAAATAAGAGAGTTCTATTGAATAGGCAACAATTACT
The DNA here is from genome assembly GCF_030028575.1 of Malurus melanocephalus. Classification (NCBI taxonomy): domain Eukaryota; kingdom Metazoa; phylum Chordata; class Aves; order Passeriformes; family Maluridae; genus Malurus; species Malurus melanocephalus. The sequence continues at coordinate 150,648 of NW_026623234.1, forward strand.
TAAAAACCAGAATTCTATCTGTATGCAGTGTTTACTGCTCTTGAGAAAAAAAAATGGGCGAAATTTTTCAGAAATAAATTCTTTCTTTCCTTTTAATTATGATCATTAGTTTTTCATTACAATACAASTGCAATTCCTCTTTAAAGAATAGAGAATTCTTTTTGTGGCAAGAATGTACAGAGATATAAAAATTATATATTAGTGTCTGTGTGTGTGTGCGTGCCTGTATTCACACCTGGTATAAGCCAATAGCCTATAGGCTTATAGTCAAGGTTCAATTAGMAAATAAACCAAGAAAAAATATTTAGACATAAAGCACAATAGACTACCTGAAATCTCACRGAAGTCTCACAGAAGTGTAAAACATTATCAAGCTTCATTCCCCACTTGAGTCAAGCAGCAGAGGAGGTAGAGCTCCTAGACAGCTGCTTGGCTTGCCATTCTACACAACAGTCTGYCCCCCACTGGGACTCCTCCTGGGAAAATTGGTTATCCAGAACTGTGCATCAAGGACACCTGGTCCCTGAGAAATGGCACAAAAACGATTTAGCTGTGAACTCTTGAAAGTTCATTGACCTGAAGGTGATTTCGTGATCTCAATTTCAGTCTACAGAAGTTCCCAGTASAGGGTGGTGATAGAAGACTGGATCGTGAAACAAAAAATGCCTCTAGTTTAAACACTCAGATTTTCCTGYGTTCTAGTTCCATGGGTGCTGGTTCACAGCATAAAATTTCAGATAGAAATGTGTGTTTAAGGAGAGGCAAATAGATTTTGTAGAGTTTCCAACACTAAGTATCTTTGAGCTTTAGAACACATAGAATTTTTACTTAACCAAACAGAATACAAACTTATGTATCATTTCTTTCTTGGATTCCCTACTGCCATTTAGCTATCTACAGGATTATGGTAGTCATTCTTACTTCATTCACACATTTTCAGGCTGAGAAGCCTTTAAAATTTGTAGTATTCATTTTTAGCTGTATTTAATCCTTTTTAAGCACACCTCTTTCCTTCCTTTTTTTCATTTTTTTTCCCTCAGAGCTACTTCAGAAAACTTTCCCTGTTGTAATTTTAAAGCCTTACATCAACAACTCATCTCCATTTTTTGCAAGACTCATCCACTCCCTTAAAACAACAATTCTCTGCACCTAGTCTGAATAAAAATAGTTGACATATAGCCATGTTATTTTTTCATTCAGAAAACTGTCTTCCAAACTCCAGATCATGTAATCTGTTTAATGTCTTTTAGATACAAGACATAAGGAGCAAAAATATCACAAAATAATAACAGAGGATTGACATATAATCTCAGAGATAATTCACAGACTGTTCACAGATTGATTCCCAAGCCTATACCTCAATACAGAAAAAAAGGATGATGCAGACAAAAAACATTAGTATAGTTTAGTACTTTTGCTTATATGGAGACAAAAAAAGAAGACAATTTCAGGCTTGAAAGCTGTTGTACTTGAAAGCTGCTGTTACCTTACTGTAAAGGTTACATGGCAACATTCATTTAGACTTCATCCAATTTTAAGACCTCAGAAGATAACATCTAATCTACATACCCTCCCCAGAGGAGCTGGTTAGTGTTAAAAGGGAAACAAATACCACTYTCTCCAGAAGTACTAGAAGTCAGGTTTTTATGTGACCTGTTTCTAATAATATAGAAAAGATAGAGATTTTATATAGTGGGCAGGAAAACTAGAGAGAAGAGTGGAGGGGGCAAAGCAAAAGCATTGGAGGCAGGAATAAATTCCAAATTGTTATCTAGTCACTGGAGCACAAATACAGCTCCCCTAGTACYTGGAGGATTATCAGGCATTTATCTATCTTAAATATTATAAGCTACATGTAAAATAATGTTTTGACTTGCCTCAGAAGACATTGCAGTCAAATGGATCCCCTAGCAGCTGTAGCACCTGTGAGTATAAATCACAAGATGCCCAGTAAAATTAGGATTTTAAATTAAGCTGGAACAGTTCAGAAAAGAACAGTCTAGTCAGCTCTGAGCTGTTTTAATCTGCATGAGTAGCATGGGGAAGAGGAGGGAAGGGAAATAAAAAATATTTATTCAGACCACAAAGATATCCAAACCACCACCTTCTATATTGCTTGATAATTAACTTAGAAGGAGATCTTGTTTAACAACACTGCTATATCCTTTATTAACAATTGAATGTGGGTRCCTATTTTAAGCCTTCACTCAGATTGCTCACTATATGGTTAACAGAGAGTCTGGAGGATGTGAGCTCATCAGCTGATGAAATAGCTTGAAATGAGAACTGCTGGATCACGTTCCAACATTTATCACATGGGYTGGACAACCACACATGTAAATTTATAAAAGCAAACACAATGCAGAATTTGAGAGTGTTAAGAATGATACTGTAGCCATGTAYAGTTTAATGGTGTGATGTCTCTCAGAAGCATCTATTAAACAAACACAGATAAAGCTGAAAAAAAACCCCAATATGCACTGCTAACAGAGTTTTGAAGACAAGCTTATTAACATATAGAAAATATGAGAAGGTMCAGAGCTGAAGGCTGCAACAGGAAAATAAAAAGATATTTTCTATAAAATTCCCCCATATATGCTGAGTCTGCAGACACCAGTGTTGTCATAACTTGCAGGTGGCTTTTAGAATAGGTTGCACCATTTGCATTCTCATTACGGAGGTGATCTAAAGAATCGTCATCCTGAAAGAACAGACATTTTTGAGCCTTTAAGCATTCCACTGTTCCAGTCTAGAGCTGAACACATATTTGAAGGTAAAATAATAAATGTACACAACAGACCTTAGGTACCCTCAAGGAATAAAAGGTTCTTTGTAAAAATAAAAGATTGTTTTGCTTGTTTAAAATGAGCTAAGATAATGACTGGTACCATTTAGAGAATGAGATGTGAAAAACAGAGAGGTTTTGGACCATGAGAGTTCTAATAYGTCTGCTATTACAGCCTTTTATGATTGAATCACTACTGTTTGATGAAGCATTTTCTCCTAAATGACACTATTGAAGACACTAATGAAGCAGGAGACCTAGTGAGTTAAATTAACATTTTTAACTTCAAAAGGTTATCATCATTAATATTGATTACAACACAGGAAGTATAATACCTAACACAAAACAATCTAGAATAACATAAAATTTTGTGGTTGTTCATTTGAATCACAGTAAGGCAAAGAAATACTTGGAAAATAGTTCTTTGTTCATGCCCAGTTAATTTACATGATAGAAAATTTTAGTCACTCATCCATTCCAAAATCTGCTGTCTCAGATTGTTGAACCTGATTGAGAGGGTTGGTCCTGAGAATGCTCTTATTTATGTAAAATTGTTTAAAAGAAAAGTTTTTAAAGCCTCGGTTCACACACATACAAATTGTAATTAAGTTTAATGATAAAAATAAACACGGGATTGTATCAAAATCCAAAATTATTATGAACATCTGATTAATTTCTGCACAGATTCTTATTTATAATTGACTTTTATTCTCCTAAAGGCCACTTATTTATTTAATGTATTAAATAGAATTTTATCTTCTTTTTTTTGCCAGCACTTATTTTTACTTTTATTCTGTTGCACCTCATCCAAAACACTTCTAAAGAATGAAAACGCATACGAAATTTCTCAAAGCATTGACAGAATTTAATGTCCTCACATCCTAAATCCAACCCAGACAATTGTCATTTCTAAACCATGACTGAAAATATTCACCAGTAGTAAATAACTAAACCCAGTATTTATTTGGCCAGATATAAACAAGCTGGAACAACTTACCACGTTTTATAGCTGATAACACAAAAATAGAAACTCCTGGGAAATCATCATGCCTGTTGCACAGCATTAGCAATTTAACACCACAGTAGGTCAGAAYGGGAGGACAGGTTCATACACTCATATTTGCATATATAATTTTTACACTTCTGTGCATTCACACACATGCTATGTGTGAAATACATAGGACAGAACTGTTGCCATCAACATAAAAGTTTTGCATCCCTGGAAAATTAAAAAAATTCAGATATTTGAAGTTAGAGATTATAGCGAGTCAATCAAACACTATTTTAATAGAGGTATCTTTGTTCTATTTTAAAATGCTCATTATACTTTGAAGGTAGAAAACTAAAGATGCAATATATTATTTGATTGCTTTTACATTTTGAGTAAGATCCAAAGTAGAATTCAAACCAAAACAAAAAATTATTTTACCTATAAATGATTCTAGAACTGTTCTATAAAATAAATGTCAGTCATGCAAACTTGGTAAATATTAGAAAATATCAATATCTTTGATTTGTTGTGTCATGGTAGGATATTTTTTATCTCCTCTTCTCTGAACTTTAGGTTTCATTTGGAATACTCTCCATATTCTAATCTACAGTCCTAATTATTAGGTATTTTTAACACACGGAAGACTTGCATTCATTCCCATGACTGTGACACAAAGGAAAACCAATAAAAACCCAAGATTTTCAAGATGAGAGATTTYACAAGATAGACTATGACTGCCACAAAGCAAATCCTTACACTGACTTGACTAGATTTTCTGCAGCCTTATGTCCCTGAAGTAGAGAAAAGCAAGCAAAAGAACATACAAGGCCAAAAAAGGCTGYAAAAATGTGTAAAGCAGATTATTACCACACTGCCCCGCCACATATACCAATGTTAACCACTCACACCTAAGTACCTAACACACCTACTGCTCTTGACATCCTTCGCAAACTTAAACTTTTTTTTGCATCAAACAGGATGTAGATAAATGGTCTCCACCTTTTAAGTGAGCAATGAAATTAATAAAATGATGGTAAAATCCAAAAGCATTGCAGCCAAAATGATCACAGTCCATGCCCAAAGCTTCTCACTCCCACTACATTTATTYACCTTGACAAATTGCTTTCTCTGCTTAGGTAACCCACAGATTTAATTTTGGTTGGAACATTAAGTTAACATTCAAGTCCTTTATTCATCTCCCCATCCCCTCCTGATTACAAGATTACCATTTTTAGTTTCAAKACTACTCATTTGTGTAAGCATACCACTTAAATGCCAGCTTCATGTCCTCTTCAGGTTACTGCAACTCTATCAAAATTACAGCACCTCTTCCAGTTGGGGTATAGTGGAACGATCTCATACACAGCTTTTAYCCCACACCACTCTCATTCCTTATATGACCCTCACAGAGACATTTCTAAGTCAAAACAACAGCTGCCTACCAGATTACAAAACCCTAAGTAATTCCATTCCATTTGAGCAGGAAGAACTCTGAGGGAGAAGGGAAATTCAGTTCTGATATGCAAATAAGATTGAAAACCAAGAATATCTAGACTATGCAATTATAGAAGCACAAGACTTTGCACATACAAACAGCTGTTACTCTTTGTATTTGTAAACTATAAATAAGGGCTCCTCCAAGTGTAGTGTCCAAAAGAGGCCCATCTCTATGGTGTGGGGCCTATAGGGGAAGTCATATGGGGTATGGCTGAGAGGTAACTTGGTCTGTTCAGWCTGGAGGAGACTGATGGAAGGCCTCATCAGAGTCTACGACTTCCTTGTGAGGGGAAAAGGAGGGACAGACASRGATCCCTTTGTGGGGACTGGTTCTGAAAGGAATCAAGGATGTGAACCAAGGCGTTTTAACTTGAATAATAGGAAAATGTTCTTCACCCAGAGGGAGACYGGGCACAGGAACAGGACCCCTAAGGAAGTAGTGCCAGCATCAAATCTATCCAAATTTAAGAAACATTTGGACAATGTGCAGTTATTTGGGYTGTCCTGTGCAGGGCCAGGAGCTRGACTTGATGATCCTTGTATGTCCCTTCCAACTCAGGATATTATTCTGTGATTCTAAGCACAATTGTTATCTGCATTGTCTACTGGCATAAGTGGTCTGGAGAACACCCATGAAGAGCTACAGATGTTCTGAAAGTGAAACAGGCTTCTCTGAGCTTTAGAGTTTTTCATCTTTGTCTGTGGTGCTTGAAAGAGAATTTCTCTCATATCAGAGTGCTCCCTTTCAAGCTGGCCCTTTACATGGGCTCATACAACTGACATTTCACTTTGTACAGGCAAAAGGGAGAGAACCTATTTTGTCTTCATCCAATTACCTTTCTCCCAGTGAAGAATTAATACGGTAGAAAATTCCTCCAGCAGCTTGGAAGTCCACATATATTCCACATACACTAAAAAAATCAACCCTATACTGGAAAAAAGGGGYGTTTTTGTCAAAATTCTTTCTCAGTGATTTCTGTAATTCTTTGCTAAGGTTGTTTGGCTATCCATGTGTAACACAGCAAGGGATAGAATTCCACAATTATAGTGAGCCACAGAAACAGAAAAGACTACATCAAAAGCAACTGTAATATCATATTCTGTGATGAATGATAGCAAGATATTCCTTTCATACAATTTCCAGATCACCCTAGAAAATAGAACTATACATCCCAGGGAATGAGAGGAAGAAAAGAAATCCTCAAAACACCATTACAATTTAATGAGGGATAGAACAAAAATGTCAGCTATGCTAACATACTAACCTGACAGCCATACAAACTTGAACAGATGAGATTAAATTTAATTCTGATCCTAAATATGGAGAATAACTTAAACATAAATACATCAGAATTATACACCAACAAAACAGGAGAAYTAAAATCCAGTGTAACTTGCTACCATATCACCTCCCCTTGAGTTTTYGCTCTAGTCATTTAAAAACTAAATTCTGCAACTGCAAAAGAGAAAAAAAGAAAAAAAATCTTCTTGACCTCAAAAAATGACCAGAAAACTTTGAAGTTTAAAATTAACACAAATAAGAATGCAAATTAGAGGCTGCCAAGACTCCTTTCAACATCCTTTAGATAAAATGGAACATCAGMTATCAATATATTCCTACTTCTTATGGCAAGAATTTTTGGACATATTTACATAATCCCTTTTGTTGGCTTATTTCAAGCCTCACCTTAAAACCATTTAGTTTCTCTGATTCCATTCTACTTAGAAACCACTTCATGTATTTAGAACCTCACTTCATGTATTAATGCAGGCCTTATTCAATTTATTTCTGATCAGTTAATAATAATTTATACAGTTTTAACATTATCTTTTAACATAATTATTCTCCCTCTGCAATATGTTTATAGAAAATCATCTTCTCTCAACCAGCTGGACTACACTACATAGAACATGCCTTCCCATGTTCTCTAAACTGCAATGTAGCTCTTTCTACTCTGARCATATTGAAATCACAATGTTTCTTCGTAGTATAAGTATCTGGTAGAYGACACTCTATATTGCTTATTAAAAAATGTCACTATAATTCCCATAAGACCGTTAATATTTCCCAATTAATGCCTTCTAGAACCTGCTTTGTCATTACCCTGCTACTTAACAATATGAGCAGATAGTCATTCTCTGACCAATACGTTCAGATTTCCTCCTTCTCCCACCACCTCTAACTGCTAAATCCCCAGATTATACCTAAATTCCTAGCTAGAGGTGGTCTCATGCCAGACTTTACTACTGGATTTCAATCTAGAGCAATTATTCAGAACAGGATCTCTCCCTGGTTTTCACTGTTGAATTATATCATCAATCTGTGCCTAAGTACAGCTCTCTCACTTTTGAGTGCAGCCTTGAAAAAGAAATAATTTATCGTATTAAAAGAGACATTCTGTCAAATTTTTATCTCTACTTCTGAATCAGAAAACAAAGTGCAAGTTTTATGTTTATTGCCCTTTTTTATCTGTCCTTTACTACCAAAACATGATTCTTTCTTACTAGAACTACTTGCATATCCATATATATGTATTTGTCTATACTCACATATATTTTGAAAYACTCACCACATTAACAAATATAGACCTTAACACTTGAAGGTGGAACACAGTATCTGTTTAACACCTTCCTATGAAACTTCAAAAAAGTATTTCCAAATGGTACTTTAAAATTGAAATTACTGGAGAGGAAAGAATGCTTTCCAGCATTAAAATGCATTAGAAATTTAAATAATGAAAAAATACATAAAATATCTTTAAGCTGTAAAATATATAGTTTTCCTGTAACTGTGTTCGTAATCAATGTCTTTTTTTGTTCATTTAAGTATCTGGGGAATTATTAGRAAGTCATCAAAATGTTCTGTATCATTCACCAAACATTAAATCAACCTCAAGTTAGAAAATTCAATAAACGCTTTCATCGCATTTCCAATAAAAATGAATGCAAATAGTATATCTATGGAAAATGATGAAACAAAAATAAAATGCCTAAAGCAGCAGTTCTTTTCAATAGTGTTATTGGGATTAATGACCTTTTTTCTATTAAAAAAAAATCCTTTCAAAAGCAATCAGCTCGACAAACTATTTAACAGAATACACTTAGAATGACTGGGAACTAATCAATCAGTCTGAGCGCACAGAAAAATGAYATGATACGTGATTTTGACACAGATGACGTTGCTTTGTGAATGAAACAATTCAATGGGCCAATAAGATTGGGGAACTGGTTGCTTTTCCATCTGGCACATGCCCAGAGAAGGACTATATTTCTACAACATTTACTGAAGAGCCATTGTAAGAAGTTCTTTATTCAGAAGTACACAGGCATAAAAAGTCTATTTCCAAAACTGCTACACACATGATCTGAAAAGCCTATGATTATTTTGTACCAGATTTCCAGTGCGCTTAACATCCTCTCCTAACAAATCAGGTTCATCATACATAATTTATTATTACTCTCAAGAGCCTTACCAAATAGGGTATGATGTTTGAACCAAAGTGGGGTGCTGAACATGTGCCAAGGAAGGCAGCAAAAGAACTACTTCATCATTTCAGCACTTCAGCCTTCTATTATGATTGCATTGGCACCTTTCCTAATGTATAAGTGAATTTAATCTGCAGCAGTGCTATACGGAAGGTGTGCTGTATGAACCTTGAATTTTAATGTAAAACATTTTGGATAATTTTCCACAGACTATATGGAAATTAGTGAAGTTCACACACTTGGCTGCCTCTAAATCTGAAAATGTCACAGATCTGCACGAAGAGTTGAGCAATTCTGAAAATTAATGACTGTCACATATGGCCATAAGATATTCCTAGTGAGTTAGTGACTTTAGGTTAGCGACTTCGGCTACAGGAGATATTTAACTCTGCAGCAAACCTGCACTTTCTTTTCAGTTACCTAATACACAGTGCACAAGAGAAGAAATACAGCGTGAGGACAAATGCAAAATTAGTCCACCTTCCCTTACTTAGTCCACTGTTTTTCAACATAATGACCAGTGGAACATTAAGYTTTGTGGCCATGGCTTAACTCTCACCTGCCTTTGTTACACTCTGTATGAGCTGTTTCAGCTTTGCCCTCTCTTATGGAGGCTAGGAAAGCCTGTTAAGGGTACAGGAAAATYAGCACTTCAAAAGTTGCAATACAATTACCTGGTTGTAGTTACTCTCATTTTACAATCTCCATAATTTTCTTTCTATCCCTCTGCCCCATCACATTCCTCCTTGTTTTCKCTGCTAGACTGTCTCACTCCCTTATCATCTATGTTACAACATACATGATATCCCTATGAATAGAAAATATTCAATGATCCTTGAGATAACACTTAAAATGCATAGAGGATCAAACTTTCTGTCCCAGCACCCTAGCTCACATCAGCCTAAAGTTAGTAAGAGTTAATCACAGGTACATTGATATAATAGATAAATAGAAAGATAAAATAAATGACAGATAAACAGAAATTTAAAATTAAATCTTGTAGGCATCTGTAACAAATGATATCACTACGCCCCAGATCAACAACTTCTCAGTTGATTCAGTCTCCAGCTGCCCTGTCGCCCAGCCCCTGCGTCTACAGCACATAGCTGAGCTATGCATGCTCCTTTCAAACTGCCACAAGACCAGTTTTGCAGAGCAGTTCATCTCCACAGCGGGCTCAGCATTTAGGAACCCTCTCTTGGCAAGAGGCTCAGTGGGTATCTCAGACTACAATTGCATCTCCAGAAGTAAGGTCAGAGGAGCAGCTTGTTTGTCAGTCATAGTTCTCAAGGCAAGGCTTTCACTATCAACTCTCCAAAACAGAACTTACATAGAGAGCAGAGGTACATTCCTCATCTGATTCTTTTCATCCTAAACAAAATATAGTCCTGAGAGATGACTCAACTCGATTAGAAGATAGTGGGTATGATGCTTGAGGCACCTCATGGCCTGTTAAGATCCAGCCTGATGGACCAGTTGTATCATTTCACAAGCACAYATTTAAATATTTCATCAGCAAAGGAAAAGAAAATTAAAAAGGAGAAAAATTGGGGAATTGGGTTTGTTGGGTTTTTTTGGTTTTTTTTYCCCTTCTACATGGAAGAACCAGCATTTTAACAAAAGAAGCCAGTACTGAAATATGTGTATATGTCTTTACATAAAGAAAGCAAATCATAGGTTATCAGCTTGGATATGTCACGCTTCATCTGGTCATTGCTAGATGTGAGCAATGAAAACAGAGTTAATGTTCCATAGAGAAAGCAGAAGTGACAGTAATGCCCAGGAATGGACTTTTACACAAAGAACTCACTGGAAAAGCTCAAATGTCAAGTGTAACAGAAGTTTACATTACTTCAGCTTTTTGACTTATGGCCTGTGCTTCCTTTTCTTCTATCCACACAAACCTACACAGTGCAACTTTAAATCTGATATTAGAACAGCACTCTCTTTTTAATCATTATCCGCAGAATGAATGATCAGTACTCCTAATGTTTGTGACAATTACTTGGAGAAAATAGCTCTTATTCTCTCACTTTTTTTGGGCAGCACGTGCCTCGAGGATGGACAAATCATAGCACAGGCAAAATTCAGTTGGACCTGATATTATAAATGCTACTTGCCTGAACTAGAAAGGGGATAARCTCCAAAGTAGTTTTTTAGCCTTTGCCTACTCCCTGCTGGAAAAGAATTTGTATTTAAAGCTTCAGCAAATTCCTGCAGCAAAGCTTATACTAAGTTTTCCCAAACATTTCCTAGATATTACCCAACCTCTCCCATCTGCCCTAATGCACTATWTTTTTATGAAATGCATTAATATATTTTTAAAAATTGGTATCTGTAAACAACATGGTGGATCATGACACAGAAAATATATCTGGAAACAATCATGTTTTCATAATTAAACTAGAATAACAAACAAGAAAAAAGAAACAATAAAAAACTGAACACAAAAAGCCAACACAAAAAGAAAATAAAAAAAAAAAAACAAAATGAGGATGGCTCCATAAGTTGAATTTTATCTCTTTACCACACAAAGCTCTGTAATTATGGCAATGGTGGTGGGTTCCCAGGCTGTAAAATACAGCCAAATTTAATCCTGCTTTTATAAATTCCTGTGACCTATTAGAAATCACRGGCCTGATTTTCAGAGATACTGAGCCTGTCTCTTCCATTTACTTTACCCTGAGATGTGTGTGCTCAGTCAGCTCTTCTGGAAATCAAAATCCAGTAACTTTACATGATATTAATGGCCAGATTCTCAACCTTCAAAGGAACTACACTGATTTATAGTGGCTGAGGCTGTCTCTCATGCTGAGTTTCTGGGTACTGCAGCCTCTCTGCTTACAGTAAAACAGTTAGAAGTAAGATAAACAAAAAATACAGAGATAAGATAGATGAGATAAATTAAACAATAGATTAAAATAGACATATTAGACTATCACAGGACTACTCCCTCCCACAGACTCCTCTCCTGAAGCTCACGCTGCTGCCTTTTTCATTTGCCTTTGGCAAGCTGCCACTGCCAACTCCTTACTCCCTGGTTTGTAGATGCAGTCAGCCTGACTGGACACAAGCTGACTGCAGGACATTCAAAGCCTTTGCACTGAAATTCTCAGTTCCTTGATCTAGACACACATATGCAGAATGGCAGTGAACAGAATCARCCAGATCAGCTATACTGTATCAGATAATTTTTACTTGAGCTCATGATACTGAAATACCAGATTTTCAAAGATCATTTTTCTTGTAAATCTTCATAATGTTCAGCCAATTCACCTGAGAAACAYTGTTTCCCTGTCTCATATGATTTGAATATACATAGCAATTTTTCCTTTTGGAGTTACACAGCCATCAGTACTTAGTAATTTTACCTTTTGAGCTATAAAATTTGCCTCAGAACAATACAGCATAACGTGGAAACAATTAAGGTTGTCCGCTCATTATCTGTAGATGTTTTCCAGCATCTGATAATGAGGTGACATAACTGAAAGCTTGCAAGGACTTGAAGTTTTGATGTCATGTACTCAAATCTCAAACTGAGAGTTTGGGAAATTCCCTGCAGTATCACAAAGGACACCATGCTGTACACATGACTCTTTGCAAAACTCATTTCTCTATTTGTATGAACTTATATAGCTAAAAAAATATGGCACTGAATTCTGGAAAGGTAAACTCTCAGTTGCATWTGTAGGAATTCTTAATCCTAGTTCTAATGAATGTATTGTGTTGAAGTCAGGCAGATGCAGACAGAAACTACTGCAAAGCTATTCCAGGAAAAGCTGTTTCTCCTGAAATTCAGAATATGAGTGCGCTTGTGCACCAGTGTGAGATTTGTTTTCTTTGGTCAAACATTCACCAGTTCCASCAGATTGGTTCTGCAGGGGCACAGAGGAGCTGTGTGTGGCAGTGACACATGCAGCTATTCTGTACAAAGAATGCCTTTAGACTGCATATCTATGTTTCAATGAAGGAGAGAGAGAAGATTTAGTGTTTTCTGGTTTTCCTTACTTTATATTACTTGTAAAAAAAAAAAAAAAAACAAACCAAAAAACCAAAGCTCACTTTGTCAAGTCTGTAAACTTTATCCCCTTTAACTAAAGAAAGAAGACAGAATTAGGAGAGTTCCATGTCCAACAAACCCAGTCTGAATTCTCTCTTTTTGTTACACTTAYCTCTCTCATGCATGAAGAGGCAAAATCCTCAACTTTCAGAGAGGTACATGCCTCCACTTGCTGACACACTTGTATTGCCCAGCCCTTCTAGAAATGGCTGCTGGTTGTTACAGACTGTTTTACCCATCTCACTTGAGCTGCTGAAATTATCTTCAAACAGTAGTAGTAACCAGTAGCTGGACATCAGAATAGTTTTAATTTTTCACTATGCAGATCTCATACTTGCTATCATCCATCACCAACATGMCTACCTCATTTATTTAATACTTGGCTTCTATCTTTGTCCAATTTCTCTCCATTTTCTCATTTTAGATGTTTTCATTTCCCCCCCATAGCAAATGCTTATATACAGAAGGATTTAAATTGGCTGAATTAACTCAGMTAATTTCTGTTTTGTGCCACCTATCCAATTTACCTAATACAGTTGTAAAATGAAATGTCTCTGCGTTTTAACTACATAAATAAAAGCAGAGCAACAACAAAAAAAAATCCATGAACATTAACATATAATTTTGTTTTAGTTCCTTCAGTGTTATATAAACACAGAGGGTTTTTATATCTATGTCATACAAAATTATAAAACTACTTGYTAATGGATTGAACAATTTTATTTCTGTGTTAAAGACTTTGGACCCAAATTAATCTTAAAGAATGGCCTAAGCCTTTTAAAGTCTGCAGAGCAAGCAATTTTAACAACTTGAATCTACAGACTCGAGAAGATATCTCTTCTCAGCATGGATATACTTATAGCCATGTGAGTTTTAGCAGTTGGTCTTTAGTGCTGTTTCAGTTGATGATTCATTTATTCTGTAGGTAGAAATAAGTATAGCTAATGAGATCACAGAAACATTCTGACAGCTTTGATGTGAATACAATCCCTATATTAAGAGCAGCATGTGGAGGAGTAAAGGGTGGGATGTTCTCACTTGTAATTTGAAATAAGTTTGGTGGATCTCAGCACAGTGCAAAGCAGACTGATGTTCAGAAAAATCAYCAGTCAAACTAAAATGGGCTCTATTCTTGGCAACAGCAGCAAAAAATAATGATTAAATGGGCACAATAAGATCAAAACAGATTTGCCATGCATTTGCTGAAGAGAAAATGTCTTGGGAAATTTGATGTCAACCCCATCTGTACAATGGAACCATGGTTGAGTCAACATCCTCAACAAYAAATAATTTTAATTTTTAAAATACAAGGAATAAATTTTCAGATGGCTTWAATCTGCCTATTCTATTGACTTCAGGAAAGCCAGAAGTTTCCAGAATTTTTTCAAAACTAAGAAGTTGTTATAGTCCCCCACCTATGAATTACTCTGCTAATGGCAGTTTTCTGAGGTATGCAGATCTTATATCTCTCAGGAAGATTTTGGCACTGGTGATACCAGGATCAGAAATTTTGTGATCCTTTTTATAGAATAAAATAAAAGCATATATTTTATGTAATCAGAAGCTCCATTATCATCCACCACAAAATAAGCAGCACAGTGGCTGTATGAAAGCTCTTTCTTGTATACGAAGGCAAAGAAGACTAAAGGTACAAAAAAGTATTACAGTTTTACTCTCCACACTTCAAAAACCCAACAATAACATAAAAGTTTTAATGTGATACAAATGTTTCATAAATTGATTAGTATTAAAGTAAATTTCCTCTTCTAAGCTTATCACCCTTCCCTCTTTCTACAGAGCAATAGAGGGGAGATATTACACTTTCTTGTGCACAGAATCTAGGGGGTTCTAAAATCACCATTCTTTTTTTTTTTTTTTATCTATACACAGGAACAATGGGTCTAAGAAGATGCTTTCTATGCTTTCTCTGGAATGACAGAAATGGGAATAGGACTGAAGATACCTTAGACAAATGGAACAGGCAAACCGATCAGCCCCAGMCAAGATGTGACTGCCCTCAACTCTCTCCTCTTTGCATTTGGATCCACTTTGACAATATGACATCTAAAAGCCATTTCCACAGTCCACACCATGGCAAAACTTGAAGYTTTGTTATCTTCCTCTCGTGCTTTGTCTTTTCCTTTAGGACACCYTGATTCCCTATTATTCTAAACATAGGAACCTTTTAACTGTCAAAGAACTGCATTAAAATATAGTGACACTGGACTAAACTTACCCTGAATARGAGATGCAACCTGCATTTATGATAAAAAAGAAAAAAAAAAGATAAAGGTAAATCCTGCAGTTTTAGAGAAGTGCAATGAACCAACATCTTGCTTTGTAAAACCATTTAGGAAGCACAGGTTGTTTATTAAGTTAAGGTTCCATAAGGCCAATCTTTAATTTACATCTATAAAATGTTTACATATATAAAARAGAATGCAAATGCAAAAGCTGAACAAAAGCATGAGTTTATTCCTTATGATCCCACCTGCTTGTTACTCTGAAAGGAGTTCTAATGTTAAAAACTGCACACGGCCTCACAGTAATTAAACTCAGYTTCACAGTCAGTCTTTTATTTCCTTCTATCACTGGAGGCTAAAGGATTCAAGGTAGTCTAATTCAATGAGAGGGCAATTCCTCAAAGCACTAAAAAGATAACAATTAAAGAAAACTGGCTTGAACTAAGTCAGCACACACTCTTCTGTTTTGAAGGACAGACAGCGAAGAGCAAGGACCTGGATGTCATAGGATCAAATTTGAGTGAATACAGCACTGCAAAACCACCGTGAAATGACTTTGCTTCACTCTTCTCTCCACTCTGCTATTTTGGTTTTTTTATTGTTTTGTTATATAAGGTATGCACTTTACTAGATCTATAGCTCTGTATAATTGCTGGAATAATCTCATRAGTGATTTTCCCTCTCAAATTGGCAGCAATCCAAAAAGCACTACAGCAAGCATTATGGTTTTAGCTTCCTTATTTATTTTTACCAATGTTTTTACAAAACCAAAGTTCTTCTGCCCTAAATCTGTGGAACTACAAGAATCTGAGAATTTCCTATTAATGCAATTCCTATTTCCTATTAATGCAATTGCTAAAGAAACATAGACTTATCTAATGTCACCAACTATTACTAACATAGAATCCTAACCAAAATGAGGGAGCTCTAACTCTCATTTGTCAAGAAATAGGAGGAAACAGATCAATAATAATACTAAAGTATAACAGACCACTATATTTTGATATTAACATGAAATAGAAGACTATATTCTTAGGATTTCTCAAGTAATCTTGAGAAAGATTGTACACAATGTTTAGACAGAAAAAGTATAGTGGAATAAAATCTGGCATCTGGAAACAGGACAAGTTGATTAGTGAAGAATAAAATATTTCTATAGAGGTTAGCATTTTTACAAGTATATAAATTTCACTGAATTTAAATCAGTAATTTGTTATTTTTCAATTCAATTTGTTTCTGTTATCCTTACATCCAAAAAAAAAATCCCTGTAATTTCCATGTATGAGTCTCATAGTGCAAAAATTCATCACAGAGCCTGATGGATGGGTGAGTTTTACTGGAGAGCTAAACTGCAGTTTAGTGAATTAATTAGTCAAAGTAAGTTAAACCATTTTCACAGATTCAGTTTTGGAATTAAGGTATTGAGAAGCTTTTCTATCAATAAGACATCAAATTTCCTAAAACAATGCAGCTTATACAAAAATTAGAAATACAAAAATCTCTATCAGCAATGAATGATGAACAATAATAGTAATTCTGGTTTGACAGTCGTGGTAATAAGTTGTTCCCGTAGTGCAGGTGCAGATAAGAGCTGCCTCATGCTACCTTTTTACAAATACAGATGAACTGGACAGTAAATGCTGAGGAACAAGAACACAGCAATGTGGCAAAGTACAGGAARCTACAATATAGAGAACAATTGATCYCTCTATGCCAGCAGTTTTCACATAAAAGAAAAAYATTCCATGTACCATGAAAAGAAAGTCTCAAAAGAGACTTTTTGAAGAAGTCAGCTATAAAGACATTGTGACAAATTCATTGAAAACATAAAGGTTGGTCTGGGAGGAAAATCTGTATGGGAGAAAAACTTCCCAAGAAGCAACCTCTCACTAAAAAACAAAAGAAGTTGCATTTTCAAAAGCASTCTATTGTATTTGGTAAGGTAGGGGTAAATTTTTTTCAAGCACAAACAAGATGATATTTGACAGAGAGACACAATACAGTAACTGAATTCCAAATATAGGTTAGTATGGCAAATCAAATAATTTACCAACATCATTATTACACACAGTCTTCAAATATCTTTTTTTCCCCAAAAAAAATCTCTGCATACCCCAAACATTCTCATATTTCTCTCCATAGCTGCATGGGCTATACAATAATTTYTATGCATATTTCTGAAGTCAATTACAACAGAAAAAGAAGTTAGTTGGTCAAGAATCATTAGATTGGCAAAGGCATAATTGAAAATCTGAACTTGTTGATGTGCAGAAGAGTTAATAACCACACTAACTCCTGCTAGAGTCATGCTTTCTTCTGCCTAAGTGTTTTACCCAGCTGCATCAACAACATGACTTTATTTCCATTCCCTCCTGAAAACAGTCCTAAAAGTTACATATATGCCTATTACTCTTACAGATAACTTGTAGACAAAAATAACTTTTGCCATATGAATATCTATCATTCAGAAGCTYTTTATTTATTAAAAAATAAATTAAAAAGATAAATATTTTTCATAATTCTTTATGTGACACGAAGAGTATAATCTAGAAGAAAAAAGTGAGCTTCTGGTTATTTCAATCAATCACTTCTTAATACAGAATTTAAACATTTAAAAATTTGAAATATACTTTTACATAGTATACAAAATATACAGAAATATATTTTATTATCCACAACACTATCCACATATAAAAATATAAGAACTGATTTTCTGAAATGCTTAGTGCCTTAGCTTCTACTGACTGGTTTTTCAGGAAATCAACYGAGCTGGAAATTAGGTCAATGGCCCCAATGCATAACCTCCTAAAACTAATATGTCCTCCTAGAAGAAACAACCATTGGTTCTGAGCTAGGAAGAAGATTTTTCTCTACTTCATTCACAAGCCCTTAYATTCCCAGATCCAAACTGAATCCTCTTTTTTACAGTTAAAGAAATACATGAGCCTACTGAGGTTTTACTGACCCAGTAGGCTCGAAGAAAATCCCTGATGATTTCTTGGCACTTGCTATCCCTTGTGACCTTTATTTTCTAAGAAGGATTATTATTACCTCCTTGCACTCTACACTTCCCTACAGGATATCACCAGCCATATGTCAGCCTTGCTCAGGGGGTTCTCATATACAACTCAAACAATTTTACATGTATTTCTAGTGTTCACTGAAAATAATGCCCATTTCTTTCCATATTAATTTCTATTTTTTTCAATTAAATGGACTTCTAACCTGCAGTTAAACACATAATAATTTATATAAAATACAGAGATCTGCTGGTATCAGTAATTTGAGAGTACTTAATTTTTATGAAATCATACACATGAAGCCAGATATGTGAATCAAGATGGTAGAAGGTAATATTTTTAAAAGACCTTTCTAGCCTTACAACTAATCATTTGATTGCATACCATTTTGGGTGATGTCTATGATAATGCATTTAGTCATGAAGCTTTGATCTTCTCTCATACCCTTCCCTTTGGTCATCAATTCCCCTCCAGAGTCTGTAATGCTGTCTCATAAACCACGACAGAGATTCATATTCTTTATTTCAGTAATCTTCACCCTCTGTTCCATGATGTGAGAAATTTTTGCTGCTGAATCTCTAAGTTTTGGTGTCTCATAATTTTTCGGAGTTGGAAATATGAAGCTTTGGGGGGGGGGGGGGGGGGAATAGAAGAACTAAAAGAGACGTATCTATGAAAGAGAAATAAGTTTTCCATCCACGTGGGTTGATATCAAGGATCTCAGATGGCAAAACATCTATATTCAGACCAATCAGAGAAACAAGAATCATAAAATGAATCTGCTACTTAATTATGATATATTTCAAGATGGCACCTGTTATCATATCTAGGTTGAATCACATGACTAACTTTTTATTGGTTTTTTTTTTTTTTGTTTGGGTGCTAAATTGTGGTGAGGGTTCTGTGATTAAAGAAATGGGGTATTATTAAGAACTGGAAAAGTTCTAAACTTATATCAGTACAATCAGTAGCTTTAGCAGTACTGATCATTTTCCTAAGCAATGTCATTTGTTTCCAGGCAAATGCAAATTTGAGAGGAGTCTTCCAAAATAACAGTGTCATGCCCTTCCACAATAAATTTAGACTGTAGGAGATTCTAAGTGCAATGTTTAATTAGCAGCGTAATGACATAGCTCCACATAAAAAACTGAGATGGCAACAGGAAGAGTGAAGAGAAAYAATCATTTGAGTCCCAAAGTAATTGTCACAACACAGGCAATGTAGTGCAAGGACAGTCCAGGCAATATAGTCCACATCTTAAATCAGAAACAGAGCTGTCCATAAACTTCCTATACCTTAGGGAAGACACAATACTCACAGATTTACGCTAAATATTTTAGACACTGTGGGAAATGAGAAACATAATTCTCATGTATTTCAACTGGAATTGTGCTCAAATTTTCACTTGTGAAAATGTCCTCTTTGAATACATTAAAAACACAATATAAAGAAAATAAATTGGATGAAAAATACCGATGTTTATATTATTTTCCATCACTCTAATTATGCTCTTCAAAATAATTTTAATATTAATAAGACATGYTTTAATCCAACATACTTATACATATTGAGAGACATTTCTGTCATCTTTTAAATATAATTATTATAGGCTCATTTTTAATTTAAGGTGATATGAAGTTAAAAATTCAAATACCCTGGAACATTTCACAATTCCTCTGCTTTCACATGTCTTTACAATTCAAATACAGTCCAAGGTTTCTAGAAACTTTCAAACCATATTGAAAGACACTGATTCAGTGGCAAACGGTTTCTCTGGAAAGACAGAAAACCCCTCGGAAAAGTTTTAACAGTGAATATAGGATGTCTTATGGACCAGGATAAAGTTTTACTGCTCTCAAGTGTCTCTAAGAAAGAGACAGTTCAAGAGAATGTAATCCCATGATCACATCAGTGAAACATGCCCGTAGAAGCAGTGAGCCAGTCCAAAAGCAGAAAGCAGATTCATCTTTCAGGAGATGAACAGTAARAAGCAGTTGTCATCAGCTACTGGCTATAAGAATGTATATTATCTTCCAAAATACCTTTACCTACTGACAGTAGGTCAACTCCTCTATGACTAACTGAGCACTTCCAGACACTTTTTCCAATTCTGGAATAACTGTTCCTTTTGAACATCACATAAGTTCACGTAAAAGTGTATCAAATATTCAAAATCTAAATGTTAAAAGCAAAAAGCTAAAGCAAATAGACTCATGTCCTTTGTGGGGTTTTTTTGCCCTCCCCCCTTGGTTGCACAGTAATTAATTCCTTCCTGATTTTAAGTATGAGATGCTAAAGAGTACCAGTAACATTTCTCACCTAAGCACAGAAGCTTTTACTAAAATAGCTGTTCCTTTGAAGTTTACCCAGTTGGAAAACCTTATACAGGAAGAACTATTTTCCAAGAAGTTGAGGGCATATGGATTTACGATTGCAAGGTTACCATTTCACAGATTTTTCAAGCATCAGTCTTCAAGCATAATGCATTCATGGTCAGTCTGATCCTTCTGGAGCACTCTAAAGCCCAAATATTGACAATATTTTTCATTATTTTATAGCAGAGGACTTTGAGGACTATACAATCTGAATTACAAAGTCACAAAGTTGCAAAGTATTGAGCCATTATTCTCAATTGCTGTTTTGTATATAAAGCCAGCAGAACCTGCAAGTGTAATATCTGCTTTTCTGACAGTGCACTGGTTCTCATCCTTTTTCCTTGGGAAAAGCTCCAAGGAAATTTTGCTGATGCAGATGACAAAGATGTGAGAGGACAAAGGTTCAGCAGGCCCAATTCATTATCCAATGTGAGTATGAAATTTTGAAAATAATTGTCTCTATTGATGCATCTTCTGTTGATGGTTTATAACAGCCATTGTTTGGAAGGTTTGCCTTCTCTTCCCTCAAAAAAGGTTAGTTGTCTAGGCTTTGAGATGCAATGCAGAATTTGACCCATAATAGCAAAATTACTAAGACACTTCTATCTCCTTGAGTGATAGAAGGTATAGCTCAGCCCAAGGGCTTCCTGAGACATATTTGAAAAGATTTGCTCCTTTGCAAATAAATCTTAGATGGACCAAGTCTTTCAGCAAGGCGATTCATTTTATATAAGTCCATTGCTGTTCAACAGATAAGAAAATTTTCAAGTTTTCAACATTGCAATTCCCCAAGTGAAACCAGCTGAAGAGGATAAAGTTACTTTTTGCTGTTAAGACTTTTATAAAGGAATTGTTCCTAAAGTACATATAATGTACCTGAACGTTTCTGCATTAAAAAATCTCTCATAAATTCCCATTTCTGTGTCCCACAGAAGCCACCCCTGTAGCCCTCCCACAACCAAAACCTCTCCATGCAAACCCAATACACAAGTCTATGAAACCCTAAACAAAAAAATCCCACTAAACAAAAGCCCAAAGCTCTAAGACATGTATAAATAAATGAGCAGAATTCCACCCTGCAGGTGGTAAACAGTTTGGAGATAGGAATCCTCAAAAACAAGTGGCAGTAATCAAATAAATACTTATAGTGCTATGTTGATTTTAACTCTTTTTTTTTTTTTTTTTTTTTTTTTTTTTTTCCCACAAGGGCAACAAAGAAGGACTAAATATGGATTCAGGTAGGTCTATATCCATCACGCTTTTACACTTATTTTGAAAATTTAAATTTCCTCTCTTTTTTAAATTTGCCTCTAAAGTAATACCAACAAGTGTAAACATATTCTAATTTAGCTCATCACTATCATTACAAGTTCCCCAGTTGTATTGCATCAACATACCAAAGACTTTCTCAAAATACCTCTCAGCAGTCTCCAAAACATGGCAGTCATCATTTCCCATTAATTTTTATTAGTGCTATTACAAAGGATGGTAACAATCTACTATAAGGGATACTAAAAACTGCTCTTAAGTAAAATGATTCTCTACACATTTGAAAATAACAAACAAAAAATAAATTATTCTTTAGAAGAAAAGAGTGTTCTTCCTTGATTTATATAGATTGTGTTTCTTTGGGGGGGAAATAAGATCACTGAAACAAAAAATCCTCATGTTCTTTTAATTACTCCTAATTTTGTTAGGTTTGTAGTATTTTTTAATCTTGAAAGCTTTTTTTAAGCCCTGGATGGTTATGGAACTCAAAACTCAAAATAATTCTCACTTTATATCATACTTGCTTGTAGGATAAAGTCTCAGAAAAAAAAAAAAAAAAAAAAAAAAAAAAAAAAAAAAAAAAAAAAAAAAAAAAAAAAAAAAAAAGCCAAACCCCCCCCCCACAAAATCAAAACTATCAAAACTGATTCTTCACCTACAAAATCCATTTAATTATATAGAAATGAAAATTTAAAATTCCCGTTCCAATGCTGGTACCCATCAGAATTCCCTTTTCACAATCACTAATGTACAAAAAATGCAACAAAAATCTGTCTGAAAGATCTGCTGTACCCTGAATTTCTCTCATGATTCAGTATTCCACTCTACAAATACAAAATACAGGACTGTGCTCCCATCAGCACACACTGATGTTCCACTAAAAGGCTCCACACTTCCTGTACTCTAAATCCCTTAGACTGCACGCAGACTTTTCGGATAATTAATGATTAATACTTAGCTTTGCTTTATGCTGTAAGCACAAGCACAAACAAACTCGACTACAAGACTGACACAGATGAGTCACAATAAATTCATTCCCTATAATTTGTGTCTGCTAKCAGTGGAGAGCCTGTAGTTACCCACTCAAAAGTTTGAGATCTGTCATAAACATTGATCACCAATCATTCATTTATCCACTTTTTTCTTATACAACCTTGRGTGAATATAGGAAAAGTTATAAATTAACAGGCAAGAACAGTTTGCAAAGAAGGTAATAGTAGGCCTTAGGAGACACACAATGTTAATGAATGAAAAAATGGAAGGAAAGCAATTTTCAGTTTACCTGTCCTCAGTAATTCATGGCACTGTTAATTGTCCTTCTTGTCAAAGTGTAGTGTATTTATTTTCTCAAAAGGTATGCTGTGTCTTAGGATATGTCCATATTAACAATCTCCATTGCACATTCCTTTTTTTCTGGCAACCTGTGTATGTTGAGGGGAAAAAAGATAACATTTCATGGTGTGGTGTGTCTCATGCTGACAGAGCATGAGATTATCATGTGCTTTAGAACGAACAAAAAAACATTTGATTAATTATGAAACAAAAACACCTCTAAAGTGCAAGCAGTTGAAATTTCTAAGGCAGGCCACCTAAAACATACAATCTATAAATGAAGAAAATGAAAGAGAATTCATCTGGGTTTGACTGCAGGTTATATTCTGTTCTGCTACTCTTAATCAACAATAATTTTAATAATAATGTGGAACTTTTTCTTGAAATACCTCAAAATAGGTAGTCTGTRTTACAGTCATTATCCCATTTACCAAACAAAATATTGGCCAATTCACACCAGAACTCAATGACAAAGAAAAACCATTATCCTTTTCTGAACTGCTTACATTGAAATGCAGCTTGTTATTTTATTGTTGGTTGGGTTTTATCGAATGTTTATAGCATTTTAGAGCATTTGGCAGGACCTGCACATTCAACAARGCCAAAGATACAATGCTAGGGAGCACCAGGGAACTTGGGTATCCTTTGTGTACAAATTGTCTCTGACAGTAGAGGTACTTCCTGACAGGAATTAAATGCCAGGTATCATTACCATGACATACATAAACCTTCCCTACTAGATGCATGTCTGAACAGTATTTTGTTTTTTGTTTTTTGTTTTTTTTTTTAATCCCCTAGGACAAGCTTTTCATCACTCTGATTCCATTACAGTTTTATATAAGTGTGACAGTCATTAATGATTACTTATCTATTTTATTAATCTCGAACTACTTTACGTTACTCTGCTGAGGAAAACAATAAGGCAGGTGTGTACTATGTTATTTTACACAATATAGCTATTTAAATACCTGGAAATGTAATTTCTCCTTCAAAGTAAAAAACATCTGGTAGTAAATAGGGTGATCCCTAATTAATCAACAGCACTCAGACGCGTGATTTCTGAAAAATTCATGTCAAACATCAAATACTTCCTCAGAAAACACAAAATCACTTSAATTTCAGAAGACTAGTTTCTTCTTGTTCGAAGGCAATGTGCCAAGGAAAATTCAGGGACAAAACATGATAACATTCCTTTATAACTAGTAATGAGCTTAATTTGAGGTACTGTAATATTTGCAGTTTCTCTTATGTTTCATATCAGCTACATCTATATTATTTCTGAACTTCTAAAAACGATGCATCTAGTTAATAGGCCATGTGGAAGTAAAAGGGGTGTTTCGAACATTTCCATCTTGTTTTCTCCTAAGAGTGATTTTCTATCCCAAAGACACTTTATCACTTGCCTTTATTAGCCTATTGCTATCCAGTGGGTTTATTAATTAACTGTAATTAAATTYGTTTATTGTCAGCTGCTAGTCTCTGCTGACTGCTTTCTATGTAAAGAAGRAAGATTACCTTCAGTATCTAGAAAAGATAAATCATTATTTAAAACTTAACTGGAGGGTCTGATAATTTCTTATCACTGGAAAAAATTTTATTTGTGAACAGATGTAAGAAATATATTCTTCCTCAAATTTAAAAAATATAAGAATAAAAATAGAAGCATACTAAATCATATACAAAAATATATATTAATACAATGTATAGGAAATAGAATATAAAAGTTTAAAAGTGTTATTCTTTAAAGCAGGAAAAAAAACGCTTCATGCATACACCTACACTACTGATATATAATTCATCTTCAAATTAAATGAGAACAATCAGGGGACAAAAATAGACACAAGAGAGAAAAACCCATCAGACACATTCACWGTCACAGATTATACCACAGCCTAATTTACTATTATGTAAGGGAAAACTAAAAAGATTACAGCTGTTCTGAAACTTAATCATCAGGATCATTTGAAAACCTCTTTGTAGAAAGTGATTTTTTTCTCCTGTGCTATATGAAGATCAGAATTTGGCCTAACCGTGCCATTAGAACTATAAGAACCACACTGTCAAAAAACAGGAATTACATATCACCTTATAAATTACTATTACATATTACAAATTGCTAGATTTTAAATTAGCCTCAAATATTTTGCTTGCCATCAGTAGTTTATCCTTCACAAGGATAACATGAGCTACTTTTGGCAAAGGCAGATGACTGGACCAAATGCAGACTGGAATGTCAAACTAGCTCACATACTTTTCTTCTTTGTACAGAGACAGTGATAATTATTTTATAATTGCAGAAGCAACAACCACCTCATAATAAAATGTTATTTTATTCCTTCAATGAAAAATTTTCTTAATCTGTTTTGCCTTTATTAATAAATCACAGAATCAATTAGCACTTAATCCAACTCCAGCAGTTGAGGTTAGTTAGTTGAGGTATTTCAACAACCACTCAGAGTTCACACTCACACATGCACTGTGCATGCTGGTAACTAGCATCAGTCAGTTCCTCTTCTGCTTTCCATCACAACTCAGGGAAATGGATTTTGGAACAGGTACAGATGACAGAGGGACTCTGATTGTAGAGGTGAAGTTTCTAATTCAGTCATATGTTTAAAACGGGTCACCTAAGATGGTAATGGACATTGTGCATAAGGATTTTATCTTTTGGTCTATGTTTTCCATCTGTAAAATAACAGTAGTAATTCATTGTATACTTTATATTTGTATGTCTAAACAATAGAACTATTTATAAAATGCATATAAAAATTATAATAACCTGATACAGACATTTTAATAAAAAAGGTAATAATAGAAGTAATCAGTAATCCTTTTATTGTTAAACGAGTATTATATTATAATKGCAATTGAGGAACTGCCTGGAGTATAAATACAATTACACGTTGTGATCAATTACTGAGCAATTTTCATTCTGTGTTTGGGAATCACTGAGTAACTTTGAGGACCTGCGAAGACCATCAAATCCAAGTTTTCAAAGACATGTACAATGTTTTGAGGATGTGCAAAAGTGAGCATCAGTTTGTTTCTCATGCTGCCTTTAATATCACAGAATCCTATTTCCTGATCATGTTCCACCAATACAATGGCCACTGAAGAGAAGACGGATATTTTATCCACTAGAAGCACAGTATTCTGTCCTCAAAACATTCTGCTATATTTCAGCAAACTGCTGGTGTCTCAAAACTAAAAAATAATTTTCAACCCTTTAATTTCAAATTCTGATTGGGTTCTGCTTTCTAGTARTTTGACAATGTACATACCTCTACATTTCATTTTCTCTTTTAAAAATACTATTTTCAGTCTGATATGATTATTTGATTTCCACAGCAAAGATTACAYGGTTGTGAAAGAACAAATTCTCTCATCTGTCTCCATATTGTATTTAAACAAAGCCTCATTGTCACAGTCCTTCTCATCCCTCACAGAAACTGCAAGGTCAAAWTATTTCACATTACAAATATGGAAATTCCAAAAAAAAAAAAATCATGGTATTGCTATTCCCTAATGAGTGATGACTAAGACTGAAATATTTGGATTCTCTTTGCCTTTGCATAATGCTCTGAAAAAAAAAAAAATGCATTCTGCAGGCTCATATAGTTATCCAGAATTTCCCCAAGGATGTAAATTTTCAGTGCTTCATTCAGGGCAATTTCCTTGTTTTATGATGATTCTTTGACTCCCAAATAGATTAAGTCAACAGACCGCATTCTAGGAGTCTTGTTTGGATTTACACTTGGGATTTTATGGAAGCAACTTAATTGTTCCCACTAAGGCAGTAAATMATATAACTTGTTGGCATAGTCAGAATGTGACATAAAATGGGCAAATCTACTTGTATTATTTATCACCTARTGAAAATAAATTAAAATGTTTTATATACTCTAATTCTGAGAGAGACTTCTAGGACGCTCAGTGAAGTAARCTGACTCAGAACTCAACCATAATGTTTTAAATTAAGATTATTGTTTTCTTTCTTAAACAACATTCATGTGCCACACAGAAAAATTCCTTGCATGCAKGAACCACCATACAGCTTTTGGAGRTATAGTTTCCASTCATGTGAAATGGAATATTGAAGAGAGATTGATAAAACATTTCCTTAGCACTGCATAGGGAATAAGCCACACTTTAGGCACTTTTTATAAAGATATTTTCTTATTCTRTCATTGCTTTAAACTTCCTGATTTCTTTTGATGGGGTATTTCTCCATTCCCAATGATAATTTCATTTCCCTCCTCTATAAAATATTCTCAATTTCTCCATTCCCAACAAAATAAAAAGTGTGAGCAACACAAAAGAAAATCACTTTCACTGCCATGAGCCACTTTTTTCAGCCCATTCCCTGGTGTCTGGCTTTGGATGGAGTCAGTAACACCTGTGCAGAATTAATGCCACACAAGACACATGGCAAGCAAATCACTATAGAAAAGTTTATACCCATCTCACGCAGGTATGGAATATTCCATACGCTGCAAAACACGGTAAAAATAGCTCTACTTAATTATAGGGATACTCAATCACAGTCCAGGATGCATGTGCTTCCAAAAGATAACAGGAGGAAAGCCTCCCCCTCATCCTTGCAAAGGAAGCTGCTCAGTAAAAAAAAAAAAAAAAAAAAAAAAAAAAAAAAAAAAAAAAAAAAAAAAAAAAAAAAAAAAAAAAAACCAGGAAGGAGCACCACCAGCTGATTCAGAGTGCCCTCTCCCAGGCACAAAAGGTTTCCTGAGAGGAAAGTCTTCTCACATCATGTTCAAATGTGTCCCTTCAACTCCTAAATGTAACAGAAACAGCTTGAGATGAGATAGTTTGGAGATAGACTGGGAAATGGGACAGTGCAGTGGAAGCTTTTATTGGTAAAAAGTTGGTAAAGCTTTTAAATGATGCCTTATATATTTAGTTTGCATGAAATTTCAATGTAAATACTACTGATATTTTAAGCCTCTATGTAAACATTCCTAACTTTAACACAGCAYTATACTGATTTAAGTCATTTTTAGCTGGCTTAAACTAAATCAAGACATGACACATTCTGGAACATGAATGTCTACACTGGGGCTTACACTGAAAGAACTGAAGYTATGAATCATTACAGAGCTTCAGTACAAATTATATCTGGACTTCAGTCATCTTCATGCACTATTTGACAGATGYTATTTAGTTAGGAAATTCAATATAGAATTTCCTTACCTCTAAGAGGAAAAGCAACTTCTGGACATGGGGAATAGCCATATCATAGTTAGTATTCATGTATGCAGATACTGAAACTATTTTCTGCACCATGACTGGCAAATTCCAATGATTTAATTTATCAAGACAGGAGAGCATTTATCTTTAATCCGATAAGTAAAGGTTGAAAAACCAGAAAAAAAAAAAATTATATTTATGTTGCTTTAAAAAAAATGCTTCGTGTTTATCCATCAGCACTGAAAAAATTAAATCACAGAATTTATTTGTAGACACCTAGAATTCACAGACATCTAAAAACCTTAGTCCRTACCTAATTAATGTAAATAGAACTCTCCTATTCCCATAAATATATGGATATAGATAATTGCTATATAAATAAGCAACATCCTACAATCAGATTAGACTGAGTTTATGGAATTGGTATTATATTTTACAAATATCTTGGAAACAGAATTTGAGCCTCATAGTAGGATGATATTGTAAGAAGTATCTTATTACCCCTTCCTTACTGTGTGCTTAGAATTAAAGACAAGCTGATACACATTCTGCAGTTTATGAATGTAAGACAAGGTTCTTTGAATGTAAGATAATGTCTTTCTAGCAATGTAAGACAAGGTATTATCTCTGAGAAAGTAAAAATAAACCATGCCATGATTATTATTTAAATATGACTGAAATGAAAAACGAAACAAGCAACATGCAAGCAAACATTTAAACTTCTGAAAACCTGCAACCTAAACTTTTACAGAAATATTTATCTCTTATTGTTCTTTGCAGATTTACTGATTTAGTTATTGATATGTACTGGAAATAGCATTGATCAAGCAAACATCCRTCTGAATGCCAATTTTCTCAAAAACCTTTGATCCAAACAGAGGTCTTTTACTGCGTAGACCCAATATATCTTATCTGCTCTGAGTCTTTCACAGGCAGCATTATATGGAGAGTTGTCATGTGGTTCTGTTTATGTTCAGTATAGTTTGATTTATTTTATTGTATACAACTCAGAATGGTATATGAAGGCAATTCTTGCAAATACTACCTTAGGTCATTTTGTGCTCCAGAGATTAATTTCAATTAAAAGACATTTTTCACATCATAAAATAAYAGCAAACACATTTGGTGAAAGACCTAAGTTGGCTTCTTTTAGCAGTATTTATTTATTTCAGCAATTAAGGCATGCCTGTAGGATCCATACTAAGGTAAATGGAAAAAATTTGGCTTTTTTTCCTGAGAACCTACTGATTTATTGTTTCTTCCATATGTTCCTAGATTCATCTATGAAGAGAACCTCTTCTCTAAGTGTGTGAAAACACATATGTGACCTCATTTAACAAACTACAAAAAAAAATAAAGTTACCAGACCAGTAAAAATGAAACAAAAATTAGCACACAAACCAAAGCATCTACTACAATAGTTTCATAAAGAAGGCATGAAAGTTTTTATCACTCCTCTTTCCTTGATTTTCCCCATGTGTGAATTATTATTTCAACAGCTTGCAACCTATTAATCATAAGTGATGACTTATTATTACGACACAGATGAACTGAAGTGTGCTGGGGCTGTATTTGGATTTGTGCTGGACAGAGTTTTGGTGACACAGGGATGTTTTCGTTACTGCTGAGCAGTGCTTACATAGTCAAGGACTTTTCTGCTCCTCATCCCAACACCACCAGCTGGGTGTATACAAGAAGTTGTGAGGGAGCACAGGACAGCTGAGCCCAGCTGATCAAAGGGCCATTCCAYCCCATATGGCAYCATGCTCAGCATGTGAGGGAAGGGGCTGGGTAGGGAACATGATCACAGTGACTGCATTTGTCTTCCCAAGTAAGCTTTGTGCACGATAGAACCCTGGGCAGAGGTGAATGAATTCCTTCTCTTGGTTTACTTACAAGAYGATTTTTGCTTTATCTATTAAACTGTCTGTGTCAACCCACAAATATTTTCACTGTCGCCATTCTCTTCCCGTCTCATGCAGARTGGTGGGTGAGGCAGTGAGTGAGCAGCTTTGTGTGCTCTGCTGCTGGCTGAGCTTAAACCACAGCATGAGGATTACACATAACTGCCCTTGGGAAAATGAACCTGAGGAAAGATCAGCGTATGGTGCATCGATCCCTGCAGCAATCAGCAGAAAAATRAACACACATTGACCCATGAGTGGAATAATGGCTTTGTTGACAATCTCAGTGAGGTTCAACCTCTGCAACTAAGTGGATAGACAGATAAAAAGATAGACTTGATAAAAATAATCTCTCTATCATCTCTCTTTGCTGCTTCATATTGCCCATTATTCACATATATGTCCAGATGGCCACAGATCAAGGATCATATGTCACTTCTGATCACAGTAGTTTCTTTGCCCTTCTGTCCACAGATAATGTGAAAATATGCCACTCATCAGAAAAACATCTCTACTTTGCAAAATATTAAAATACCTTAATGTAATAATTAATATTATTCACCCCTCTTCACCTYTTAATTAAATTCAGAAGAAGTCAGCAAATCCACAGTGGACTTTTGGTCCCAATTTATACTTGCAAATATYGTAAGGTCCCATGAGTATTATATAACCGATGATACACCAGTTGCATATGACTTTTCTAAATACATACATTGCATAAGAAGGAAAACAAAAGAAGAATAAATCAGTGAGTTGGATGCAAGAAGCAAATCAAGAAAATATTACATACACATTCAGAGACTAGACTGAAAAGGAGACAAAGATTACTTTTTTCCTGTTTAAGAAAACTTGAATTAACCTTAAGGTTAACTTTGGCAGGACATTAGAAATTTTATGAACTGTATTAAAACATAGCAACTCTTGAAAGAAAATAAAAGCAGCCAGTTTTATTATTTTAAAAAAAAATCCATAACAATCAATAATACAGTGGCATGATCTTTAAATCACTGCAGTATTGAAAAAAAAACAAGTTTGGAGATGTGTTTACAACAGTGGAAAGCAAGATAGTCCCATAGATAAAAAATTTAACTATACATTGCTTCCTTGCATAGAGCCCATTAATCAGGCATGTGAATGTCAGGGATATTTGGCATTGAAGTGGCTGGGCTGTGCAGTCTGGATGTCCATACAAGGAGCTTTATCATTTGACGCCAAGAAAGAAGATTATTCTACCCTCTTAATCCAGGCTTTTTAGGAATTTAAGTAGATTCAGTTGGAAAACAATAACTTTCTTTTGTGATAATTGCTATGACTTCTCATTTGAACACAGCAAAAGCCAAAGTCTCATGGAAATAAAAAGGACAAAAAAGAAGGAAAATCAAAGATTTTTATACAATTTATTAACACAGACATATATATATATATATATATCATATATACATATATCTATGTATATATACATATATCTATGTGTGTATATATACATACATGCACATATAATTAAAGCTACTCTAAAGAACTGGGAGCAATGCTCTCAAGAACTGCAGGTCAGGGATTTTCCAGAGAAAAATAAGGTAAAAGTAATCCAAGATGCAGATACATGCAAAATGTAATACAATGCAATGTMGTTTGACTGAAGGTATATTATCCATCCCTACCCTGACAAATATTTTAAACAAGAAAATACCTGGGTTTTTTTATGCTTATAGAGTCTGATTATTTTACCTGTCTTTATTCAAGTATCTGAAAATGGAGAAAAGAAACAGGATGATATTTATGGGTACATCCAAGGTCTTTCATTCCCTGTGTARAAAGGATTTGCATTAAATAGTGCAATCTTATAAACTGTATATGGAAGGACTAAGGTGAAAAGTTTAATGTTACTAGAAGTTACTGGACAAGAGAACATGACCATAATGAACCAGCTGGTATTTTTTCACTTGCAATGCAAGTGCATAAAACCTAATCTGGACTTCCATAGATCACAATCCATGCTCAAGGAATACTAATTCAAGCTGTAGAAGATAACAGGATCATCATCAAAAGAACAAAATCCAATCATAAGAGGAATTGGAAAATGCCTGGCTCATTCACTCTAGAAAAATCAAGGTTACGAGAAGATACAATTACAGTCTATAAATGTATTGGCTTTTTAAAATTAGAAAGACACAGGAAACTTTTAATGTAAAGGACAGTGTCATAAAATCAAATGAGCATAACTTAATGCATTTCTTAATAAAAAAACAGAAAAGGACTTCTGAACATTAAAATAGTGCATTTTCTGTAATAGACATACACTCTGAGAAGTGGGGACAACTGTCCTTTCTAATCTACAGTCAACTAAATTAAGAGAACTTTGTTTCTTAAGACAGTCTGAATTTATTTTAAGAAAGCAAATACATGATGTGGGGGTCTTGTAGAAGAGACAACCAGTGTCAGTAAGGTGTATTGCAACAAAATCAGTTTTAATTGTTTTGGTTTAATTTGTTKAATTTGTTTTAGTCTCTGGTCAGCTGTATTCTCACACAGGTATTATCTTGACCATATATTTACATACTTATTCTCCATAAGTAATTTACAAAAACACACATTTCTTCCCTTTGAAAATCAGTCAGTGACATAAGCCATGTAGCATATTCTATTATGATGCCCACATGATTACCCTTAAAATACAGTATTTGCTTTGGAAATTAAAAATCTATGACACTTACCTTTCAGAAGAAAAACAATGGTGGTACTTTAGGGATATATAAAATACAAAAGGTCTCAAAATCAGCCAGAAATCCATGCAAAAATTGAGTTAACTATTATTCTTACTTGTGTGACTGTTTACTTCCTTAGCTCCTACCATTAATCATTCCTCATCACCCTGTTTTTACTGACTGATTTGTTATGGGTGGATGCAATGATATGCATGCACATTGAGTAGGTGTTGCAATATTCCAGACATTTTCTTTTACTGATTGCATGACAAACAGTGAAAGTTGAACACAGAAACAAATTCTTACTAGAATTTGTTCATTGAGGCTTTCTTTTCTTCTCTTTTTTTTTTAATAAATATTTTAAAATAGTGGTGCTGCAGCTGAACTACATGACCAAKTCCAACACAAAGTAGAAAGGATATTATTACTACCAATATTAGCATTCTCCAGAACAACAAATGGAAAAACAGAAGGTGGTTTGGAAACCTATTCAGATCTTCAGTCAAAATTTGGAGAGTACTGGGTATAGACAAGCCATGGTGTCAACATTCACAAATATTGCTTAATGATCTATCCAGCTAAGCATTTCTGCTCAGATAGAATTGTGAAGGCCATGTTAGCAATTTCTCAGAGACAACATACAAATAGAAATAAAGGATCCTATTTCCTACCCTCTCATAAAACTATTTTATATTCCATGCCAGGACTTCAACTTATTGATTTTGCAAAAGTAAATACCAATACCTACTCTTGTCTGAATCCAACACCCTAAGGAAAGAAAACTTTTGATTTATATAATTTGGAGGAGAATATAAAAACTTTGCGGAAAAAAATACCCCAGGTTAAATGAAAACACATATCTTCAACTAAATGAGAATAATTCACTTTTAAGCAGTAATGAGATTTGACACCTAAATATAGTAACACTGTCTATTTATTATGTCTTGATTTCCTCACCTGTATAGTGCCTATCTCTTGGTTAAATACCATATTGGAAAGAGTTGTCTGAAGTAGATTACYCAAAACCACAGTATATTCATTTTCCTTATCTTCGTATTAATTGCCATGGGCAAAAGAGAGGTGATAAAATGTCTCAACACTCTTCATGTCACAGAAGACTACAGGAAAATAAGAATGTGAACTAGAATGATAGGATGGCAGAGTCTGTAGACCTCCAAGGAATAAAACAGGCTGAGGTCAAAAAGTCCTGCCATGTCAAGATTGCTGAATTAAAGTTTTGTCACTGCCCCAACAGATACTGGAACAACAGTCGCTGGAAACAGTCCTATTACAACACCACCATCTCCAGTTATTTGACAACAAAAAGCCAACAGCAAAAGGAAAAACCTTTCTTTGCCATTACAGAAATTAAAGGCAAAAATAACCAGGATCAGATCTCTTGTTTATAATTTATAACGCTGTTTGGGGAAAACTAACACAGCTTATAGATAACAATTCTGGAAATAACAATGACAAAATATAATTCCCTGTTTGTTTTTCCTCCTACAGATAGCAAAACTGGGGAAAAGAAAGCATATCAGCTTTTTTACCATGCAAGTATTTTAGGCATTTTTTTCTGAAGTGCAGTTGCAGGAGATTAGAGAGTAGAGACAATCATAAACACCAGTGTAACAGCTAARCCATTAATATGTTTCATTTCCCTAACTGGTTGAACTGTCCCATTAGACAGTTCTAATTAGTTTCTGAAGTACACATTCATGACACAATGTTAATATCAGATACCTTCCTTGACAGGTAACTCTTAGACCTCTTCACTGGCAGAAAKACGCTCATTTTTTTGACAGGCTTTTACTGTGTTAACCTTAAATCAGAAGTCGCCTCCTCTTGCTCTCAGAATTTCTGAAATGACCATGTACCTGCCCTTAGCAAGAATTCTCTATGGAGTAAAGTGAAAGTCAAGCCAATTTTGTATTCAAAACATCCTCTGCCTATTGAGTCAGCTCAGAGATCTGACAGTAGAATTTTGGAATATTAGTTTTGTGATATTGATGCCTGACACACAGTGGGACAAGACATGTGAAGTCTATATGCTTTTAATGTTTAATTAATAAGTTGTCATAGGTATATTATGAAAAAAWTTTAAAAATATAGAATTATATTATGAAGAGGAAGTTTAAATTATTATCAACATTGTAAAGAAAAATAAATACTAAACYGATTTGTATGGTAAATGGATGTTACAATTCATATTCTAAAATAATTTAAACTTGTAGAAGAATCAAAATCTAAAATCTAAGTGTGTCAGATTGTATATGCTCAGATTTTARTTAATCTCTACGTATCATATATTGCTTTATATTGATATGCAATGGACAAAAACTTTGAAACTTAAAAAAGATGTGTAACACTTCCAAAAGATTTCAAGACTTGCATGTGAAGAAGGTTTGTAGTACAATTTTCTGATGCCAAGAAATATATACAATGTGCCAAAAAGTAAGAGAGAAGCATTGAATTAAACATAGTATTTGTATCCCTTATAGTTTTTTAATATATTCCGCTGGGGAAAAAAAAAAAACAAAAAACAAACCAAACAACAAACAATTGATAACAAACTTTTCCATATACTACTGAGTACCCTCATCTGTGTTTAGCATTTTAAATTCTCAGCATCAATGCTAACAATATCAGTGAGTCAAATATTATGGCTAGATATCTAAATGCTGAAAAACTGCATGACTAAATACATCTGTGTTCATTAAGGCTAAATCAATGATAATCAAAATTCTTGTTTGTGAAGCAAACAAACTGCTACTAGAATTATGGAGAATTTTAGATCTTCACAAGTTCTTCTGTTTTCATACAGCATTATGTGTTATCAGTTCTGTTGCAGGACTTGTTTTGAGAGATCAGACATGATGAGTGGAACTGACTCAGACTGAGACATGAATCTGTGTCTGAAATGACAACCACACACTCTTGCTATATTTTCTTTGTGGGATTAATTTATTTTTTTTTTTAAATATGAAGATAATGAGCAGAATTTAAAGTCTGATTACCTAAACCTGAATCATTAATTTTATATATCTAGAAATGTTGCTACAAAATGACATAAAGACAAAAAAAGCATAACAAGTGCATTTTCAGTGTCACACTGAAACACTTTGGCTAGATCTAACCTATTATCTATTTATTGCACATATCCTTATGTATCACGGAATGACTCATGCAGCTAAAATAATAATTTTAAAAATATCTGAATTTCATGCTGGATTGACAGCCCTGGAGACTTAAATTTTCTCTTCATCCACAGCAGCAACAGTGTCAGTAGCTGTACTACTAACTCATTCTCATCACCACCTACTTGGAAGAGACTATTGTTCAAGGTAAAAGATTTCTTAACTTTACATGATAATGCCTACAGCTTTGAGTCATATATGGCCTCTTTTGAAGAGCTGATAAGCACCTGTATTTAAAACTGACTTTCAAAGAAATTAAGGGCAACTTGAATGTTTAAAAAAAAAAAAAAATTAAGGGAAACTTGCATCTATGGAAAGAGGAAAGACAAAGTGTACTGAAGTGACGCCCCTCAGATTCTAGGATCCCAAATTAGCGGTCATCTGGCAAATAAAAATAATAGTATTTTTCTTAAATAAGATCACAAAACAAATTCAGTCAAGTAATTGCTATGAAATATATAATAATCCAAATTTGGAGGAAAACATATAGTGATATTTTTATAGTGATATTTATTTTTGAATACATATTTCAGTAAGAAGAAACTGATTATATAAATTTTGTAACTGTGTAGAAGAAGGCTTAAATACCAGCATATATATTTTATCCCTTAGTTCAACCACTAAATCACGTAGATTGATTATTTAACATATGGGCAATTTCTTGCTCACTGTTAAGTGAATAAGAGACAGTGGATCAAAACTTTACCAAGGATTTTGGTGAGATCAAGAGAACCACACGAAAATAATACAGTGAAAGCAAGTTTAAGCCCAACTTCAATCACCTACTGTAACAAAGACTCACAACTTTTCTGTCATTTTAACACACAGATTGAAGCTTCCTCTCTTTAGCAACTGTGCTAAAGTCAACACACCATTCAGTTAATCGGTTATCACTCTCTTAATATTGTGGACAAAAATATTTCGAAGCAAAATATCTTTCCTTTATCTTAAGAATAGGATATATATTACTACTAATTCCATAGAGAAAATGCTGCTGTGGTTATCAATTTTAAGATTAAACTTTGATTAATATAAGTATTTCAAAAGCATACACCCATGCAGATGCAAATATACGTGGCATTACTGTTCTGTGAAATGGTCATTTCAAGATGCAATTGCACCTGTGCAAATGTAAAATGATTTAATTATAATCCAAATAATCTAAATTGAATAGTTTCTGTTTCAAAGGCTCACTTGACTGGTGCTAAGAAGCTCGGTAATTTCAATTAGAAAAAATACACAGCTGCCTTTATTCTGAAACACACTATTACAATAAAGTTCTTAGATTATTTTCCTGTAGGGTATTATTAGTATCACATATCACACAAAAGGTTTGAATAGTCTTGAAATCTTTTTACCTTTTACCATGTTTTTAGACATTCAGTCTCAAATAAAAGAAAAATTAATAGAAACATAATAAAGCCTTAACTATATTCAACAAAAGAACATAATAAAAAGAAGAAACATGCAAAATTTATTAAAAATCAGAAGCTGTCAACAGATACATGAATGGCAAGAATTCAGAAGAATATKCTTACAAAACAAAAATTGAATTTATAATGATTTTCTAGCAAGAGTTGRTATCCTTATGTTGACCACTGCACACAAACAGGTTTCATTTAACATCAAAGCACTTTAGCAACCAACATTCATTGTTYATTATTTATATAAGACTCAAAGCTAGATTCATTTGCCTCACAGAAAAAAAATAAATAAATAAAAATTAGCCTTCTTGTAACTATGTCCATACAAGGTCACGTTCACACACCTACATAATATGGTTTCATGTGTACAAGTTTGTATTACACTGACAAGCCTGTGACATCTTGGTCATTTCAAGTGGCTGAGACTCTGAAGCAGAAGTGAAAAAGACATGAAAATGGAACTTTATTAACTCATCAAATACTGYCATGTGTTCGTATTTAAAGTCACACCTTGACTCAGAAAAACTTGAGTCAATATAATGTGTTGATACATAGCTTAGTGAGGTCAAAGAACATCTGACAGCTCAATGGTACCTGTTTGTCACCTCCAAATTGTAAGCTGAAAATTCAAGATCATTCCTTTTAGACTCCAGATGCCAAGCTCAGCTGACTGGCTGCTYTGTGATAGCACTCAAATCAGTGTCAAAAGAAATGCACAGATTTCCCATGAGCAGCTTTTGCAGTCTCTTCTCCAACTACRTGAAACATATGTGTCCTAGGCAGCAGAACAAGGAGTTGAGTTGCCTGAGAAAGGACTGATGGAATGAATATTTATTAGAGTAGACCAGAATCTGGGATTAAACCTGTAATTCCTTTTAACATATTAATGGTATAGAAAGACCTGAGACTCCCTCAATGTCCAGCCTTCCTGGGTTCTGGAGAGTGTGCTGGAGCAGCTACTATGGGTAAAACATTTCAAGGAAGGTATAGCTAAAGAGTGACCACTTGAAAATACCCATGAGACTTTCCTATCCATACCTGGGAGAGCTTAGACAGTTTCTGACTCTCCACTTTTTTTTTTTTTTTTTTTGGGGGGGGGGGAGGTGTGGGGAGGGTAATGGGGCAAGGACAGGGATATTTGTTAGCAAGAGAAGGGCTGATCCTCCAGTGAAGGAAATGGAAAATATAAAAAATGTGACTAATTATGATTAAAAAACCTGTTGGMAAATGAGACAGAAACATGTCAACACGGTTATTTGAGTCAGAGATGCTCAGAACTGCTTTGGGGCACCGGACTAAGAGAATATTCAGGCCCCACTTCACGCTTGCACTTCACAGGCAGGAGCCAGAGGAAGGGAAAGATATGCACACATGGGAGAAAACAAACCTCATCTGAAACACACTGTTAACCTTTACTATCATTATTGTTGTGACATGGTCTATTGAATAACCAAATAACACAGATGTCTGGGGTCAAGGTGGATGAGGCATTGTTCTTTTACAGACTCAATGTTTGATTCATAAATCAAATGTAGAGGGAAGAGCACCACCTACTGAATCACATATGCCACTAGTAAATAAATTTTAGTTCCTTTTAAAGTTTCATCATCCAACAGAGTTTCGTTTTTTGGGGTTTTTTTGCAAAAGCTACTAATGCACAATTTATTTTGTTTGAAAACACACATGAAATTTGATCTTTGTATAAGATCAGTCCTCTGTGAAACTGTTGACCAAGCWAATTATTAATGTGATGTTTATGAGGAGGATGTTTAGGGACTCATGGAGTCCTGGCAGCTGTTTATTATTAGCTTGGGGAAAAATATCTCTGGATGAATTCCAAAAGCAGAGCTTAAAGCTTTTTTCTTTCCCCTCATGCAGACGCATTTGAGTCAACACAATCGAAGGAAATGCATTACATTGTGACAAGCATGTTGTGGCTGGACGAGAGACTGAAGAGTTTTGCATCTTCCTACTACCTCTGTCGTTAATCTCCCAGTCTTGTCTTCAACTGCTTATTTCAGTTCTTAGTACTGTTTCAAAGYTGAGAAGGAAGGGTATGATAAGAAATTTCAAAGAAACACTCAATGGATGAGATATGTAGAGTTAAAAATTAAAGACAAGGATGAGATCAACACATTTGCCAACCTTATCACTGCACCTGTCCATATTACTTTCCTCTGACTCCTCAATGCTTGTGAAATCCTGCTTCAAAAAATGAGGTTASCTCTTGGGAAAAAAGGTCACCTTTTTTCTTGCTTAAAAACTAACAAAATGTACATTYGGAAAAATAAAGAAAAAGGTGTGCACATCATCTTTGAACAAGCAGCATTACATATGTATGAATTGCAATAAAACCAGTATTATTAGATTAAAACAGGCAAAGTAATTGCTGAAAAGTCTCAGGCATGAACATCTAGAGACATTAGAAATTTTAAGCCTCCCTAACAGTAACACTGGTATTGACCAAATGAAACCTAGACCACTTCAGATTGGAGTTGACAATCAGCCTCTAAAGTTAAAACACAGATCTCTTTCTTTCTGGAGGGGTTCATTTTTCTGTGACTACACATTAGTTTTGAATACTCCTAGCATAACATTGGCTAGGACTTTTTAGAAACCCACTAGATTACAGGAAGGAGCTGTGACAACCTACATAGCCTATAGTCACACGAGACGCAAAAGGCAGAGCCACAGAGGTAAAACAGAGAAGAAAATAAATATGARGAAGCTCAGAATTCAAGAGAAAAAAACACAGATGTGATAAAATGTATAAATATCTGAGGGAAAAACCAGAACTAGAACATTGCAATGCAGGAACATTAAAAAAAACCAATAGCAGGTGACCCTTCCCTATCCCCAAGTGCCTCATCAAGCAGATGAACAATGTTAGTGTTAGCCTAAGCTTATTTCTAGTTCTAGTTTCTTCCTTCATGTCTCCGTCAATAAATTACTGCTTTTCACTTTTAAACAGAGCATATCCTGTTTGCCCACTGTTTGTGCAGAGCAAAAGCCATCCAGAATGGTGCAAAGCGAGACACTCTCTTCAATGAACCTTTACTTGTTCTCTTTTCACAAATTACACCAGCCTATCCATGGCATGCCTCACATGGCAAACATTTTAATCACAATTCCATTATAAATCTGTCATAATGTAATCCAAAAATTTTACAGTAACTGCATTATATTTGATGAAAATTGTAGTAAAATTTTGCAGATGAAGTTGTTTTAGAATAAATACCTAATGAAACTGATTTTCATTATTTGAGCCAATACAAGCTCWGTGGTCCAACAATAAAGAACAAGTTGTACAAGAACAACTGTAAAAATCTAAGACATTTTTCTACTACAACATTGTTTCTTTTTTACTTGAATTACTAGAGGAACACTTGGAAAGGAGGAACAAAAATGGATGTTTGCCTTTACTCTAAAACATACAATTTAATAATAGTTTTGAAAAGTGTGAGTCTATTTTGCATGCTGCTCTTCCTTTTCACTGAAACTAACAAAAGACATTATGAAAACTCAAATTCAAATCACTATTTGGAAAAAAGCATATATTTAAATGGTCAGTAACTCTCTTCTACTGTCAGAAGACAACAGCTTACAATTTTCTTCCATATAATGCCTTTTAAATTGTGAGAATGTCATCATGCTCTTTAAAGGGCAGGAGAGAAAGGGCTGGAGAGAAGCACATAATTCCAGGGCTATATCCTAGCACTGAAATGGATTGCTGCCAACTGTAAACATACTTAATTCACATCTTGTTATAGCAGAAGATGAAGGCCAGTTGTTAGATACATTTATGGTACATACAAACGTTGGCAGCATTTTATAGTGCTGTCATATTCAGAAAAGCGATAACAGAAAATATGACATTTAATACAATTGCTCCCTTCCTATCTACAGAGAGCTATCTCAGCCACTCTTAACAGTAATTTTCTGATTCTCTGAACTTTGCATAGCAAATATCAGTACTGGAGAGTAAAGTCTGTTGTACCAACCTTCCTCTCCTGAAATCATCCACACTATTGACAACTAAGTTGTGAAAACAGTTCTGYGAGCAGAATAGTGGAATGAGGGATGGCAGGGAGCAGTGAACATTAGGAAAATGTTATCTTACTCCAACTGGTGAAACATTAGTGCTTTCACAATACAGAGAACAGAAATAAGAACTAGAAAATGATTCCTGAGTTTTGAACATTCATTTAAAACTTCAATAAAAGTATGTGAAAATGTCTAACAGTATTTTTCAGAGATTCTATCTAGTTATAAACAATCTCCTTTTTTTTTTTCTTTTATTTCACAACTTCGAATTTTAACCTAAATTAACAACACATAGAAAACTTCACATGAGTTTGACCAATTCTACAAATGACAGAAATACACTCAATTCATCTATGTAGCTTTTGGTCACCATTTAATGCCAATACATAGAAAAAGAAAACTGTGCTGGTTTTGGCTGGGCAGAGTTAATTTTCTTGCTGGTGGCTGTTATGGGGCTGTGTTTTGGATTTGTGCTGAACACAGGGTTGATAACACAGAGATGCTTTTGTTATTGCTGTGTGGCCCTTGCACAGTTTCCAGTTCTTTCCTGCTTCTCCCCAGCAAGGACGCTGGGGATGCATAAGACACTGGGAGGGGACACAGCTGTGACAGCCAATTCCAGCTGAACACAGGGATATGCCAGATCATACAGTATCGTGCCCAGCATWTAAATATGGGGAAAGAGGAAGGTAGTGGGGGAAAGTTTGSAGTGATGGTGTTTGTTTTCTCCAGTACCCGTGGCACCTGATGGGGCCCTGCTTCCCTGGAGATGGCTGAACACCTGCCTGCCTGTGGGAGGTAGTGAATTAATTCCTTGYTTTTCTTTGCTTGGGAGGACAGMTTTTGCTTCACCTATTAAACTGTCTTTATGTCAACCCACAAGTTTTTCTCCTTTTACTCTTCTGAATCTCTCCCACTTGCTCTTGTGTTGGGCTTAGTTGCCACCCAAACAAGCAAAAAAAAAAAAAAAAACAAAAAAAACCCAAACAACAACAAAAATCCAACTAAGAAAAAACAAACAAGCACTAATGAAGTGCACTGCCTGCTGTTAATGACCACTGACAACAACTACTCATTTCTAAATGAATCTGCCATGTAAGGAATGCACGTTTTTTGCGCTGGAGCCTTCAGGTTTATATTAAATATAACAACAGAAAAATTGGCAGTATCCCTGATTATAGGATGCAATGTCACAGAAATCATAAGTAAAACATATATTTTAAAGTACTTAGTAACTTCACAGACCACCC
The DNA here is from genome assembly GCF_030028575.1 of Malurus melanocephalus. Lineage (NCBI taxonomy): Eukaryota > Metazoa > Chordata > Aves > Passeriformes > Maluridae > Malurus > Malurus melanocephalus. The sequence continues at coordinate 193,432 of NW_026623234.1, forward strand.
CACTTCAGGATGAACTGAAAATTCCCTACAGAATATTTACCGACATCAGTGATTCTGGTTTTTTCAGCCTATATAATTTTTTTCCATAATTTTGAAACTGCAAATCCACTTTCAGCCAGAATCAAACTATTTCCTCTAATTTTGCACTAGGAACAATAATTATGTKATTATATCTATATACAATGGTAGTGCAGACTGTACTCTAATGAATAGAGTCTCTTTAAGGGGAAAAACAAAAAATTGCATGAAACAAAGGAAGAGGTAGCCTCTAACTTACCCCTCTCATCTAATACTGGACCAAAATGTTCCATAAGAAATATTCTCTACTCCATAGGGATTTATTTGGTTGTTTTTTTTTTTTTTTTTTTTTGTCTTGAGTGATTTAGAAGTACATACTCTATAGAAAGGACATTTCACCATCAAAAAAACTTGACATGAACTTAGATTTTTCAAAATCCATTAAAAGAATTTGAACTTTTTGGCAGATCTGCATTTTCATGGATCAAATATTCTGCTAAAGAAGACTAGAAAATTTTTCATGGACATGAACAAATGCATTTTTTTGAATAACAACATGACCATGTTGTTGTGAACAAAAGAAACATGACACTTTTCCAACAACTCAATCATTTAATTAAACTAGGATTAATTGTAATTTAATAATTTTAACTGGACTGTTTTAGTAATTTCTGCTGGCCACATAAACATTCCAAGAAGATGACAGCCTATACAGCTTTTCTTGTCTTTCTTCCAAGGTAACAATGAATTCATTTACAATAAGCAAGATGATACCAACATGGTCAGAATTTTGCCATTTCTTCCATTAACTCACACTCTCAGAAATGTAGTGATGGTGGGCTACTCCCTTTACTCTGCAATTTGGAGTCTCATTTCAATGCAAACTTGCATCTCATATCAAATGTCTCATTAAGTACATATGATTCATCATATAGATTACCATTTTAATGATCACCAGCACTCTGTACAAATTAGTGTGCCAACAGCAGGATAAACCAGCAGTTAGATATACTAAAAATTTTACTCATTATTTTGAAATCTGTTTCATCATCCTGCTTCTGACTCATCTATTTATACCATCAGATGGTAATTCACTAACATTAACACTCGTAAAGATCTTACAAGACTCAATTTTCCATTTGGACCTTTCCCTGTCATTTCTATGAAATAAGTTTGCATACATGGTAGAATCYCTTCCATTTATTTATCCTTCCTTTCTTCCCTTCCTAAATCTCTTTTTCAGTTTGAATGGAGTGACTTTTCTAGCCTTTTTTTAGTCGAGTTCAAATACAGTCCCACTTGAGTACAAGTTCAATATCTTATGACTTGGGGAAGCTAGCAGCCTAAATGGTCAAAGGTTACTTTCTTATGAAAACTGCACTGCTTCTCTTGCCTAATAACATCTCACATCTCAACAAAAACATCCCTGGGAAGACGTAACAAAACACTGTGCATAAAAATAATGTTTAGCAGCAACAAAGTAACTGTTCCTTAATAGAGGGTGTGCAACTAAAGCACATAATTTCATTATTATTGAATGAAAGAGACTTTGTGACCCTTTCATTAGTATTTTTTCAGCAAATGCAACTCACAGCAAAGAACTTTCAGAAACCTGCTAGGCTTGACAAGTTGACTTTCATATTATCCACTTTAATATCAATGGAATCCTTTTTTTTTTTTTTTTTTTTTTTTTTTTTTTTTTTT
>NW_026623234.1:195208-225218 GCF_030028575.1 Malurus melanocephalus
AAAAACAAAAAACAAACAAAAAAAAATGCAAGCCACATGCATGATACATACAACTCAGCATTGAGTAATATTCTTACTGGTGTCCCAATTAAAAATAATCACTTGGACGCAAAAACTCATAAAAGACTGCAGGATGTAAACTGTGCCAAACTAATCATACATTGTATTTGACATGATAGTCATCAGTTTGATATATGATTGGCAATAGGAAGGAAAAAATGGAAAGGAGAGAGGGAATGAAGGAAAGGAWTAACTAACACATTTTTATGAAAGTCAATTATTTTAATAAGAAGATACAAATTGATGATTAGAGAGGGATTTTAAAACTGCACCAGAAAAGCCAATGGAGAAATGTGGTTACTAAAGAGCGTTTTCCATGCTTGAAAAAAGGCAAACCCACAAATTCAACACCTGACCTAAAAAATATTTTTTTTTACAACTCAGTTTCCCAGTTTGCCTCARTCTCCCAGTTTGAATGAAGTGCAGAGAAGTATTTAGGCTTAAGAGATTGAACTCTTKATTCCAAGGCAGAGCTTCTACTGAGAACAGTATTTCTGTCAAGTTTAAATATTCTGAAAGACCTTAATCAAGCTTTCTTCTACTTCATAGCATTCACAATCTGGTTTGTTTTTTTTTTTTCTACACAGAGATTAAGAATTGTCTTCTAGAGTCCATCTTGCAAAATGTAAGTACAGACCATTAAAATGTTTCAATGTCTGTGGAAAGAAGCATGTTCAAGATAAGTATTTGTCAGTTGTTAAAAGTCTTATTTTGTGAGTAGACACTTTAACTTCCAGGTTAAGTACTCTGCATGATATGAATGTATCCTTTGTCTCATTATGTACCTAAGTTCACGAAAACAGGAGTTGCTGGGGATGAACCACTTCTCTTCAGCTGTGACATCAATTAAGTTAGGCTGAGTGGGGCAACAGCTTCTTTGCTTGAGGTCAAAATGGTTGCAAAACATCCATTCAAAATAAAATTGGCAACATTCATGCAATTAGAGAGTCCTTTTATTTGCTGCTTCGTTCTTTTCAATATGTATAGCCAAAAAATGAAAAAGAAGAAACTGAAGTACTAATGAAAAACATATGGTATAATATTTGTTGTGGCAGAAGTGATGCTTAATTAATCTCCTGTTATTCACTATTACTAATATAACACATCTGTAAAATGACATGGACTGATGAAAAAGCATACCCATAGAAGTGAAATAGCATAATAATTAATCTAGATCAGAAAAAGTCACTTCAGTCTGCAAATATTCACCTCAGGATTCAATCTGCACAGTGCAAACAGTTTTATAGATACCTAAGCTTAAAGATAAAATTACCTAAACATGTCACTGTGCTTAAGCATGAACCTCCTTTTTAATTTAAATCAAAAGAGGCTTTGATCAAACAATTGCAAAAGCCCCTATGACTGTAAATCTTTCTGTTTTCCACCCTACCATCCTCCTTACTGCAGCTTTTGAACTCCTGAGAGAAGCAACACGTGGATAACGCTCCTCTGCCATCAGTGCAAACTGCTGGATGGAAGCACATGGTGTTTTAACTCAAACCCACACAAACTGCACTGCACTGCTCCTGAGGTTAACTGAATAAACTCTCCTGTGGCCCAAGACATGAGGGGACCACAGAGAGTGGTCAAAAATGCAGTTTAAAGCAGGAAAACTTTAACTGAAGTCCCTGTCAGTTTCTGCAGCAATCACTTGGCCATCATCCACTTGTCCTTGTGATCTAGTAAAATCTTTGGTTGACAGTTATACACCATAACTACATACTGCAAAACAATTTAAAAAACCATTAGATTTTACAAGCAAACATATTCTTTACATATTCACTTGTTATTTACACTATCTAAATAACAGAGTACAAAAATAATATTTATATGAAAAAGATTTAAATTATCAACAATACAATTCATACAATTTAATTAACATTAATTAATATTAGTTGATAATATTTATAGAACATTATTTACACATGTGTGAGAGATCCATAGAACAATGTGAGCCAAAAGGGAACSACAAGGATCATCAAGTCCAGCTTCTGATCCTGGACAGGACACCCCCAATACTAACATCATACGCTGAGAGCATCACCCAAATGTTTCTTGAACTCTGTCAGGCTGGTGCTGTAACCACGTCCCTGGGGAGTCTGGTCCAGTGCTCCAACACCCTCCAGGTGGATTACCTTTCCCTAATATCCAACCTAAACCTTCCCTGACATAGTTTATTGGGACATTTCCTCCCTCACACTGGTCACCAGAGTGAACAAATCCATGTCTGCCCCACTGATTTCCCTTGTGAGGAAGCTTCAAACCACAATGAAGTATCCCCTCAGCTCCTTTTCTCCAGTATGAAGACACCAAGTGATCTCAACCTCCCTCATGTGGTTTCCTCTCCAGGCCCTTCACCATCATTCACCCCGTTACGAACCACTAAAGATGATCTCTGATACTTAAAGCAAGAACCTCAATTACTTGAATCCATATCACCTACTGTTAATACTACTTTGCATAGCTTTTTCTCTTCAAAACTCTTTTGGCATTATGCAATATGTTTGATTAATAGTTGAGGGATTCAGCCCTGCAAGCAAATGTCATGCAACAAACCCTGCTAGWGTAAGTTCTCTAATTCAGATACAATAAAAGCAATATATTAGACATTATGGGCAGTAAATAAGTTTCATTCTTCAAGGTGACACACAGCACTTGTCCTAAGGTCTGACATGCAATAATGCAGTTACCAAAGCAAGTGCACATTATCATTTTCTTACCAGCACACTTCAACAAAGTGCAGTAATGCTGCATGACATATTTTTTTTTAGTCCTGCTTAAAAACAATGGATTAATTAATTACAATACATTTYAAAAACAGCTGAAAATATAACATCACTCAAGAGTAAAATCACTACAGTCAATAAGCAAGAATTATTTCCACCAGCTTCAAAAAAAAATCTAGTATCTCATGAAACACAGTGCATACAGATATATAATTCAGTACTGTTATATACCAAAGTGACACGCACCGTTAGAATATAGAGAAAATTATGATGCACAAGAGTGCATCAGGCAGGAGTGAGTTACACATCTCTTGATAAATGAAGATTAATGTCACAGAGCTAAGCTAACAGGTAATGATATAAAAATAACAACAGTTCCTACCACTATGGTGTTTTTATCTGTGGAGCTCATAGCACTTCAYAAACACTAATTGAAACAACATCTCTGMAAGGTGAGTACATTTTATTGTCGAYCAATTGGGAAATGAAGGCACAAATAATTAAAACAGCTTGCCCCAGGTCACAGGACAAGCCACCAGCTAAATCAGAAATAMAACTTTCAACCTGAAGTTCCCAGTTTTAATTCTTCTGTAATCTTATGTGCATAACAATAATACCAATTAAAACTCCTAACCAAGCACATATTCTGCCACTGAAATCAATATCAGGGCTGCTGCTTTCATTGGTGGAACTTCAACTGCTATCACCAAACAMTACCAAAGCTATGCTAACATCTTAACACATAAAAAATGGACAGTCTCCAAATGGCTCCTGAAAATATCTTGAGAGGGAGTTTCCATAACCTCCTTTTCCAGTGCTTTGACCTATTCCAGTGATGTTTCTGATGTTCTAAGGGAACTTCCTGTGTTCCAGTTTGTGCTTACTGCCTGTGGTCCTCTTACTGGGCAATATTGAAAAGAGCATGTCCATCTTCTTTACAGTCTCCTTGAAGGTTTTAATCAGCATCAATAAATTTCCCYCCTGAACCTTGTGCTCTCCAGGCTAAACAGTCCCAACTTTCTCAGTCTTGGTTCACGTCAACCATTTTTTTTTCCCTGGGAAATTGGTGCATAAATAATCTAAAACTCAAAATTGCAGAGACAGAGGACTAGACCCCACATCCAAGGATAAMGGAATTAGGCATTTAATTTATTTTAGAAATAATTAAATGTCCAAACAGTTCCAATTATATGAATGCAAACTATTTAGACAGTATCAAAGTGACTCCCACTATTTCCACCAATCATTAGATTATCCAATCTAACTTCCCCCAATATTTTACATGACAACAGAACAGCTGTCTGCCACATATTAAGCAGATGATTTATTCTCTTTGGAGTATGGAACAAGTTATTATTATTTTATAGCCACTTTGAAAATATGCTCATAGAAACAATTATTCAAAGGCTTCTAATATTTTACTAACACAAACTTGGATTTGTCTTCTCACATTTTCTCCACATGTTCACTGGAAAAACGGTAGATGTTCTTATTGAAAACAAAAAAATAAGAATATGTTCAATAAAGTTGAAAAGGAAGCCTTGTGTAATTTTTGATTGAGTCATCCTTTATTTATCCTGAGAAACAAAACTAATTATTCATATAACCCAGCTGCTGTCTTGAAGCACGTGTCAATACACCAGTAAACATCGGCTACTTCTGATTTTTTTTTCCCCTAAACAGAATATTTTAGAAGTAACTAAGAAGGAAAACTATCAGAAATGTCTTAGGGAAAATGATCATTGTAACTTAAAGGAAATTAGGGAAATAGGGAAAACTAAAGCACGTCTGCCTACAGAATCTCTTCCTATGGTGTAATACTGAACTATTTCATCCTGATTATTCCAATTAGTTCTGATTTTTTTCACCGCCTACATGTCAAGTACAATGGAACAGMACACACCTCAAAGCAAGAGACAGAAACGCAAAAAAAACAGCGAGCTATTTCTTCGCTACAAGGAAAAGCATTTACAGTAGTGGAAAACACAGAAGTGCCTGTAAACAGATATGCCCATTAAATCAGTTAGTCAGCAAGGTCCCTTTTGAAAGAGCAACACGGAAAACATCTTCTCAGGTTTTACTTAACTTTCTGTTCAAAGGATRGATGTTGAGCCTCAGGGATCAGCTGGTGACATGAAAATCTATCTTCCAAATCACTCGGGTGTTTTTCAGTAATGAGTTCCCACTTCCCTACCCCTRAAAGGCATGGCAAATAGAGTCATAGATCAAAGCAGCACAGAGCCGAGTGAGTACAGCTATGGAAGCTAAAATGGCAACGACTGCTGTGTGGTAATGAAAAGGGCCATCACTAAAGATTTACTCTAGAATTCAAAACTGTCACGTTCAATTTGAAACAAGGGATCCATTAGCTTAGTACACTTTTTATTGTTATTGATTTGCAATCTTTTACTTTCTTTTAATTTCAAACTGTCATTGAATGCATAACAGTTTTTTATTTCACAGAATAAACCTCGATGATTTTGCTTTCAAATAATTATTYTCAAACCACATTTTCTCGCTACATCAGCTTCCTAATGAGTTTCATTAATATAGGTTTCCATTTACCTTAATTATATTTTTGGCAGATTTGCTTTTAGCCAYGTCTCACCTTACCACAGTAGCGTTTTGTCAAATCCTCTGGTTAAGCCAGAGTGGCCTTGAGCAATTATTTCTTCTCCTAAAGTGTGTGTGGGCAGGGGGCTAAAGTGCACAGACACTTTTATTCATACCTGATAAAGAGAGCCAAACAACCTGCCATTCTCTCATCTAATTAAAGTTTGAGTTGCAAGGAAGTCAGCTCCTTTACCCATCCGTAACAGAGAAACTATACAAAACAATTCAACTGAAAGTGGCAGAAGAATTCCAGAACTTCAAGCCCTAAATATCAAAACTATGGCAATAACCTGGATCAAATGTCATACTGAATTATATTTACACAGGATCCTACTGTACAGCAGTAATACTGATATTTGAATGGCATCATTGCCTCGATGCACTTCTAAACAATGACTATTTTTATCCCAACCCAGTGAAGTCCTCACATATATACACAGATTTTAATTAAAACTAATATAAGGAGGTTATTCATATAAATTAAATGGCTRTTCATATAAGTCAAATTTTGCTGGATCAGGATCATAGTTCCTTAAAAGACTGAAAAGCCAATGTCACTAAACCTTAATCTGAGAAATMAATTTAACATTGCAGAAGATAAAAAATACTTGGCACAGTTTCACCTTTGCTTCTGAATGGAAACATTAGATTTCACAATACATGACACAAACCCATTTATAGATATATGCATATAAATTTGCATTTGAATGTATATACACAGGCACACCAGAAACGACCAAGCATTTTTCACATGATWTTACTTTTGTAGCCTTTCCCTCCTGGTCTCATATTCTTTCTCTGCCATTTTCATCATCTCTAATTTGAGTAACTCCTCTATTCCATCATGGGATGGAGTAGAGAATTAGATTACTACTTACTGACAAAATTAGACACCCCTTTAATGAARAGAGTGCATAATTTTATGAGGCAAAGTGTTGCCTTTCACAGTTTGGGTAAATCAGTAATTGCTACAGCTTTTGCAAATACATATTTCTCCTATTCAGAGTTCAATCTAACACTTTCTATTGTATGTAGAAACTGTCCTTGTGCATCAGTCTCACTAGTATTAAATTTGGTGAAGTTTACACTGAAGCTCACACACCCTCTCTGGTATATAATCCATCAATTTAAACAGATACTATGATTCTGCCTTAAAGTCCTGGCATTTTTGCAACAAATTAAATTTTTCAAATTTTTAAAAGCACTAACAGGAAATATGGACATCTATACTGAAGTCTACAATCTCATGGTTGCTACAGCTGAAGTTCCTCCTAACCTTTATAATATTAAATTCTGTTAATTGACTTGTAAATGTATTTTATGATACAGTGATTCATGAATCTTTTTCTTTTAAAGCTAAACTAACAAACCAAAATCCCAAAGGATTTTGCAATACATAGCCCTTTTTGTACCATCACAATACACCTGCAGCTCTACCTTTTAATTTGTCATGGCCAAACATCCACAGTTACTCAGAACAGTCTGGCTTTGCTTTCTAAGTTCTCTTGAACTGGATTTCCATAGCCAAAAGTATACTCTGATATGAAAATTCCTGTAAAAAAATGCAAAACACTTGATCTGCAAATTACTTAGTTGATTTGCAGATTCTGAAGTCCGTATACTTCCAATGCACAACCTCAATGTTGGTAAGAGAGATGTAACCTGAAACTGAAAAAGTTACCTTAAACCTTATGCTGACAACAAACAAAAGTTATAGTTTAGGCACAATTTCTGGATTCCTGACCCTAAACAGCCATGAAAGTTCCCATCCCTGCAACTTTTCTAGATGAGGTTGGATGGGGTTTTGAGCAACATGATTTAGTTAAAGATGTTCCTACTCATTACAGCAAGGTTGGACAAAATGATCATTCAAAGTCCCTTCAAACACAAACCATTCTAGGATTCTATGAAACTGCCATACACCTTTAAACTTTAAACATTTCACTGTATTCCTAACTTTTACTTTMTTTAGACACTTAACTGAAACATGAATGTTCAGGTTCACTTCATAATCCACAGAAAAGAGATACTTCAGCAGAAGTTCTCAAAAAGTGATATTACAAAATTAATTCTCATAAAGAAACATACCATTAAATTTTCCCCTCAAAAAAGGCAAGCTATTTTTCTAAAGACTGTGATTGTGTTAAAAAAAAAAAAAAAGGTGTTATAGAAGTACCTSTTTTGGTCAAATAAGTAACATTTCTCTGTTGTAATGCAACTCTTATTCAATAGTATGCTTTTTATTTTCTAGATGTAACCAATCTTCAGAGATATTTAGGACTCAGGATGACTGCATTGTTTCAATTTCTCCAGCATGAAAAKTAACTCTGTAAATACTCTAGCAAATTTTAGATTTTTAGACTATGGCAAACTATCCTCTCRTTATGTTTACTTTCTCTTCATGTGCTCTCTCACTTCATTGTAATCTTTATTTTTAGATGAGGAACTACATTTGAGTATAGATATTTTAATGACAGCAGATTAAATACAATCAGCCACATAAGTTTTCTTTTCATTTGTTCTCTGGTAAACTAGAATAATTGAGGTAGACAATCTTTCATGAAAATATCCAATTAGGAGTTAAATGAGAACTGCTGAATTTTTGCACAGAGTTTTCTTATATGATTCATTTGATAAATTATTTTTTCTGTCTTTCATTTTCAACTCTTCCTTTAAACATATCTAAACCCCAAACAAAAGGAATCTTTGATTAAAAACAATCATTAGTAATGCATATTTTATAAATAACTGAGCCAATGAGGTGAAATGCATTATACAAAGAATTATTTTATAAAAATATGCATATTACCCTCTGATTTACCAGAAACCATACAAAGACTAAAATAAAAAAAAAAAAATCCTGTCTCAAAGCATTTCTGTGTTTTCATCAAAGCTGAAAATTGAATTCACTTATGTCAAAAATTACAAAGGTGTAATAGAGCAAGCAAGATGCCTCTAATTTTCCTGAATTAACTTTTTTTCTCTCTCAATTATTAGTTTAAAACCCCAGACACAGGAAATGCTTGGGATCTTATTTTATCAGAAAACTGAAGATGAATCAAATGGCAAAGCTTGCAAAAATCTCAGGCCTTTATACTTAGTTCCAATCCAACACAGTTTAAAAAAAGAAACTAAGTATTAACTGAGTAATTTATCCCTCTGTTTATTAAGAATGTTCAGGTATCTTTTTCTTTGTATGCCAAAGATATTTTAGAGCACATTCCAGAGCATAAGATCTAGTTTTAAGAAATCAGCTCTCTATGTAAAATGGTTCAGCAACTCATTTGCATTCACTGCTTAGTAAATATACCCATGGATGATGCTCTGTAATGTTTCCCAGTGCCCAAATTTTATTCTGAATCTTCTCACACTTTATGCCTTTAATATCACAAACAGATTTACYACACATCCATCCTTGGCCAGTAAGTAAATAGTATTCAGCAAATTCCAACATGTGTTAGTAAAGGGAATATATTCTTTCAAAACCCTGACATTTGGCTAGTCTTGGACTCGCACAAGTAAGTTCAGCATGGATTGGAGACATGGATCCCTCCTGCAAAATACGAGCAGCTCATGTATCTGAACTTTTGATTCTACAGTCAGGGCAATCCTAAGAAACACCTTCAAAGACRTGGACCAGAAACTAAAATTCATACAGACTCATTAGAGGAGCTTGATTTTATGGAACATTATCGTTTTTGCCTATTAAGGAACTCCTTTTTGCGCCCCAGGCTTTTCTACTACACAGATAACCCTATTTTCCTAGCAGATGGCCTAAAATGAARTTAGACTACTTGTTTCCAACTTGTATTTAACTTTCTACTTGCTTTTAAAGGCCAGGGTACTGTGCACTTCTCTTCATTTAGACTTGATCCTGTGAAGCAGTTGACACCAGGTGCTTACATGTACAGAAAAGATTTTCAGAAAACATGTCAACAGCTGACAAGTCTGCTGTCTACAAGATTTTACAAATTGCTAAATGGCACAGGTACGTAAACAGATTTTCTAGCACAGCTATAGTCAGCTGCACAACATTCCCTTTATCAGATGGTCTGTCCCATGTACAGAAGSCTACGTGGAATGTGTTTGACCATCATGAATCTGATTTCTACAGCTGCAATGATTTATGCTCCCAACTTACACTAAAATTCATCCATGCAATCTTATCTGCATTCACTGGAATTCAGAGCTCTTTACAAATACTTTTTGAAAGTTTGTTTTGGGGGGAAAAGCTCTTAAGAAATGACACGAATCTGAGAAATATTCTTTTCACCATTCAAGAAATGTGCACTACATGAACATTTTTTGCTGCACAGAGGAATAACACAAGTAATACAGACATACAAAATAACYATTCTGGTAATTGCTGTTTTATTGCCCCATCAAATGAAGAATTCCTACATTGCCACCAAACCAAGAAGTTTACACTTTCTTTGCCTTCCCTTTCCAGTAATAATTCCAGCACTGGAATAGAAATTTCTTTTCATAACTCTGCAACTCTTGTGCTGATAAGCACAGAGAAGGCAAGCACTGGCTCAAAGTCCCAGCTCAYAAGCCTGCTTTACAAAGATATAGTTAGGTCTGAACTCAGCCTTCTAGGGAGGACATTGCATGTTAGGTATAAGAAGGGCACTGCTTTTATATGTTCAGCTTACTTTCTCACATGTTTTTTCAAAATTCTCAGTTCTGTACAAACCCATTCCTTAGGTACAGATCTGATAGAGGAAAGAGTTATTTTAAAAAGAAGCAATGCTAATGAGATGGACTCTTAGCAGCTATTACCACCTGCTCTTATGTGGTTTGCACATGAAAGAGATTGGAATGTATTTTAGGATCAGAAAGCTCGGCTGTAAATCTAATTTCTGCTCCTACATTGCTCTAGATTGTCTTTAAAAGTGTATTTTCTATTACTGCATCCAAAAAGTTTTCAAGTAAACCAAGGTATTAGGCCTTGTCTACCTTTTTTTAATGCAGACATCCAGAAAATCAATTTGTTTCAGTTTCAGGAAGCTTTTTAGAAGCCACCCTAATTTTTATAAAACGTAAACAGAATGGGCATGTGTTTCTCTCATTACACAACTGAGGCATAAGCAAAATCATGAGACCTTAATATTTAACCATGGGCCATGCTTTCATTTCACCCTCTGCAGTAGTTCTTTTTAAATAAATACACTGGATACACGAACATATATGAGTAGCAACTGGCTCTAGGTAAAGATATCCATACAAATCTTTGGTTAGATAGAAGGCTGAATCATTTATTTCACCGGTCAGCTGAGCTTTCTAAATACAATTTTCTGAGAGGATAATAGATATGTAATCGGCACAAGCATTACCTCAAGTTTTGATTCAATTTAGSAACTTCAAAAACTCCCCCTTTTTAACATTAAAATAAAACCAACAAAACAACAAACCTCTGAAATGAACCATTTCTCATGCATCCATTAAACCTGACATAACAAATGAAACATTTTCAAGTTGGAAAAACAGGAACCCATTTAATTTATGTTTAATTTCAGTTTGGCTACTTTTATGTTTCAGTTTGGGTACTGAACAAAGAATTAAATTATCTGAATAAATTATCTGCATAGCTCAACATGTTATTGAGTCAAAATGTGGGTRAAGCAACACTCAACTGGGTGCAGTCAATCTGCACCAACAGTTGAATACCACACTATAAAATACTATTGCATAAAAGAGATTTTGGGGGTGATGGTCATTTCAATTGAGCTGAATAAACCGGTAGTTTATTTTTCAAGAGCAGGAGATAGTGACTTGATAAAATATAATCAAATTGGATAGTAAGTAATCAAAATGAATAATCAARTAGTTTGCTGCTTAATAGCAAACAAAGCAGGTTTATATTCATTAAGATTTCCCCTTTAGGCTCTCAGGAGCTTACAAGTGCTGTAAGTATTTGAAAGAAAAGTAAATCCACTTTTAATTTTGACTATYAAACAGACTTACAGATGAACAAATTAAATATTTGTTGCACTTGCTGCCTTTTGAAAGCAATTCCATAAGAACAAGAACTGAAAAAGTAGAGACATTTTTGATTKACTCTAACCACATTTATGAGTCTTTGAAGCACTGGATCTGTAACTTAAACACAGGAAGAAGAAAATATTGCTGGACTCATGTTTTTGAAAACTTTTTATATGCAAACTTGATAAACGGTCATGCTGCAGATTACATCCTGAAAAGATGCGTCAGAGAAAAGATATTTTTTCCGTTTGTCTCAGTGGAGCTGTTCACTTTAACAACCATCTSTATAACATAAGAGTCAGTTTTAATAAGTTAGTGGAGAAATATGATACGAAAGCCCAAGCCTATGTTCACACTTCACTGATGCCACGACTAAGAACCTTGCAGAACTCACAGAAGCTCGTTTGCACTTAAGGTATTGCATTATCTGCAACTTCAAATGCTGAGGGTTCTAAAGGCAGCTTTACTTGAGTAGAATAAATATTGTATTGGAAAGTCCTGAGGGAATATAACTTAGTGCAGCTCTATTTCAGTAACTGCTTCAGAAACAGATTAGCTATCTTCAGAAATTTGCCTATTCTGGCAAGTTACAAAAAACCACTACATCCATTCAGAATCTGGCATACTGTCTAAACATCCATATTTTTCTGATTCATAAGGGTACTGGATATTACTGAAATGGTAGCCTTTCCAACATGTTTTTCTATTAATTGTTTTTAGCTATTCAGAGCAATGAAAACATTGAATTCAATCACCAAAATATGAAATATAAACATCAGTATAGCTTTTAAACTTGCAGTCAAACCAATGTGTCTATTTTAGTTCTTTTCACTTGAGCACATAGGTCTTTATAATTGGTAAAAGTTCAATGTGTCAAATAAAATAAAAAAAAAAAAAAATTATTTGACTATTCCGAGTAATTATTTACACATTTGATAATCAAGTAAAAATAAGCATTAAATCAATAAGAAACTTCAAAAGTGTATAGAAGACTCTCAATTGAGTTAACCAAGGTATGGACAGTGAGGGTTTCGTTGTGAMTAGGACTGTGAAGAAATAGTTGAGGAATATTCAGAATGTGGTCCTCTAGAGAACAGAAGTACTAAGGAGTCAGCCAAGCCAAACATGAACTTCTGAAAATAATTTAAATGGTGCAGAAAGACAGCCTCGTTTCTTTACAATGATGCAAATCTGTGTCTTCACCAAACTGCAGGAATTATGTTCCCTATTTCACACTTGGTAGAAACAAAGCAAAACTCACCTGTTTTTGGTCATTTTTCACTTTAAGTCATCTTGAATTAGTGTGGTTTTTTTTTTAAAGTTTGTTAAGAAGTGATGAGGAGGATTTTAAGAACTGATTTATTAGGACAAGCAAGCATGACCCTAACTCCTACAAACTTTTAGCATTCCTGAGTATTTAAAAGATAAAGTTGGTATGTTTTAATAGAAGATATTTAGGCCTGTTTAAAAGTCTAATAAGACAAAAAAGGAAACTAAGCCTAAACAAGGAAAGATCTCTGACAGCAGAATTGGGGAGCCAAGGTTTTTGACCTCAACTTCTTTGTTTAAAACATCTAAAATCTGCAAGCATCTTTGAGATTACAATGTCAGGAAGCCAGCATGAGGACTAGAATGCTTCCTAAATAAATAAAGGCCTTCCTGTAGGAAAATAAGCTTTTTTCATATTCCACCCTCCAAAAACAACAAAAAAAMCACCCCTCCTTACTACTAGAACCTGGCACAAAAATGATACTATCTAGATCTACTAGTCCTATCAACAACCTAGAATTTTGAGCACACAAAATTTTGTTCAGGGAAGTGTCAAGAAAAAAAACCAAAAAACACAGCCATAGAGGACAGTGGTTTCCAGAATCACCCTCTTGAGTTCTGAATTTACCTATGAGTATACTGGAGTYTCCTTCAATTTTTATGCCCCTAGACAACTCTGAACAGGAGGCCTACAGTAATCTGCCAAACCAATCTCGAAAAGTTTGGGGAAGTTTACTTTCTTCCAGTAAACATGCTGGTTACCTATCAAACAAGTCAATGTTCAGTTGTAAAGAAAACTTTTCAGAGTAGATGGGAAATGATCATCCTCTAAGCTCTTCTCTAGGCAGAGGAAAACTCAGAAATATACAGCTTCATAGCTCACTGATTCTAGCACTGARGTTATCATCTCAGAAACACGAGCAACATAACAAGTAAGACATCACAAACTGGAAAAATAAATTTATCCTGGGGTTTCTTGATGGGTGTATATTTCTCTTAGGAAAGGAGGGAGGCATTATCTCTCTGGACATCTCTGCTGATAGCCAGAAGAAAAGTCAAGACATTCTGATATATTTTAATTTAAACAGAACAGCAGCACACAAAGGAAACATTCAGTTGTCTTAGGGARGTCTGCAGCCTTGGAGCCTGAGCCCTCAAGAAACTGCTTCATGCCATTCCTAATTGTGCTTTCACTCTATACAAGTTTTRTTAGAAAAGTGCTTTGAGGCTGCTTTCTTAGAATTCACATTGGCACAGAAAGACTCACACGTGCTATCTAATATATCATTTGCCTTTCAYTGAAATGAAAATTAATTACATATAATGACCAAATTCACTAATCATTTTGTAGATGGCAGATTGTTTGAAAAGAGCTTAAGATCATCAGTAATGCTGACAAGTCTTATTGTTTCAGCATATTTTGTTATGCTGGGCTTATCTTTAAAGCACTGCTCCAAGAATGAATCTGTGGCAAGATCTTAATGCTGATGCTTTTCTCAGTAACCAGATTTTAATGCTGCACATGTAAAAAGGTGAAAGCAAAAAACAAACCACCAAACCCTGGTAAAGAATCCCTCCTCCCCGCAAAACCAATCAGCCAAATAAACAAAACAAACCACAAAATTTCAAAATACTATCCAAATACTTAGAAATTCAGAAAATAAGAGAACTTAGGTTTTAAGGATTTGATTCAGGGTTTTAAATGTTTTAAATGGTGAGAATGTTCAGTTGTATTAATTCAGTTGAGCACAGACTGCAACCTTCTGCATCCTCAAATAACAACTAAAGAATAAAATGTTATCTTATGCCAGGAAGGAGTTCTTGAAACAGTTTAATATATGTTCTGACATGTTTAATTACTGAAATATTTTGCCACTGTATCACTAGAATCAAAAGTGGTTTTTTTCATACATTATCACAAAGAACATTGTTTATAGTAGCTTATTTTTCAGCAGTGACTTCATTTCTATTACTCTAAGTAAGCTTCATTAAGGTAATTGACTTAGCTGGAACCATTCACAGCAGTTAAGGTTTGCAGAATTGCAAGAATTAGCTGTACTGGAAGAGCTGAGAATAACACAAGTATTTCTGCCGACAGTGAATAAACCTAGTGAGTTATTTGATTTATGATGTATCAAACAAATAAATTAGCTAAAAGACTATAACTGTGATAGCTTATATAATGACAGCTCACACAGAAAAAAGAATATAAAGATATATATTTTCTGAGCTTTCTAAAAAGAAGCAGTAAGTGTATTTGTGACAATTCCATTTTCTTATCTAAAACCACCAATGAAACATGTATTTCTATTCAGAGCCATTACTTACAAGGAAGAAGGATGGTCTTGTGCTTGTGGCCCAGTCATAAAACTCCTCCACATCTCTATTTCAGACTACACACGCAACCTTAGGCAAGAGACTTCTCTATAGGGGACCTCAGTTTC
This sequence comes from Malurus melanocephalus, assembly GCF_030028575.1. Taxonomy (NCBI): domain Eukaryota; kingdom Metazoa; phylum Chordata; class Aves; order Passeriformes; family Maluridae; genus Malurus; species Malurus melanocephalus. The sequence continues at coordinate 210,306 of NW_026623234.1, forward strand.
CTCAAATCCTCTCCATGTGAAAACTGTAGTTTACTTCTGCAAGGATTTTGCTGGGTTTGGATGGTTGAGCATTACAGAGCAAAATCAATATAACACAGCTGCTCAATATATATACTCTAAATACACAATTGTGTTTTCAAAAGGTCTAAGAAACTAGTAGTCAAAATGTAAGAAACAATAAATTATCATAAATAACAAAATAAAATATATATACAGCCATTAAGGCCTGTTCAGTCAAGTTTTGTCTCAGTTGTTTCTGAGTAAACAGATGTAACAGTATTTTATGAAATCACAATTTTATTATGAGGATAAGTTTACTAACTTTGGGGGACACACTCCAGTATGAAGTAGGAAAGAAATCACAGAACTGTCACCCCTTTCACTGATAAGAAGCCAGCTTCTCTGAATACATTTTCTTTCAGGGTTTAATTTTAATTAGTATAAAACCAGACTTCAGATTTTCCATGAAAATTCATAACTTTAACATCAGCATTTGCTCATGTAGTTGTAAACACAAAATGGATATCACAGTTACGGGATGAGGCAAACCCTGACACGGTTCAAAGTGGTCTGCCTTGTGTGAGGATAAATAGATGTCAGTCAAAATTCAGAAAAGCCCATCTCTGATTCTTCATCAGAGGAATATCCTTGACAATAATCAGTTTCTAAAGAAATGTCATCCCAACTCAGTGACAATGCCCCTGCCATCTAMTACTTTCATTTTGTGAGTGCCATCAGTAGGAAATCACCTTTCTTTGTTTGCCAAAACTGCTTTATATCCTCTGTATTTCCCTTCATGTCTCTTTTTTCTTGTATGACTAATTTATGATCTATCTCCTTCAGAGGCAGCTCCAGCCTCATTAAAACTGACTCCTGTTGCCTTGGCTGAGTGTGGGCTTCAACGGGAAAGCAACATCTGAGTGCAGTGGTTGACCTGAAACACACTCTTTAACTCCAGCCCAATCAGCTGTCAGAATTTTATCAAAAATGAGACACATTGTAAGAAGGGAAGGCTTTATCCATGCTACTTAATTAGATATGTTTTAATAAAGACATGACCTATTGCCTCTCTTCCCACCTGCAAGCACTATAATTAAAGTTTCTCTAACAGAACAGCAAGCTATTTTTGTTCTCTTGCCATTTTAAAAAACTGAATACAGTTCTGCAGGAACTTGAGAAGTGAAAATATGTCAATCCTAGTACTATGATAAATCTCTATTTTTCTTGTRAATGCACAGTTAAACACTTAAAACAGTAAACAAACCAAGGTAGCAGGTATTCTAGAAGTTTTGGTTGGCACCTTGGTCTTTTCCTCCAGTCAGTAGGAACATTTATTGTGCAGAAGTATTGAAAATCAACACACATTTGTTTATTTAGCCACTCAAGGTCCTTAGCATCAAAACCATCTGGACTTTCACAAGTTGTAAACACCTAAAGCCTCTTACGTCAATGCATGTGTTATAAAAAAAACAAACAAAAAAAAAACCAACAAATTACACATGATTCAGTGATGGCTTCAGGTATGAGTCTGTGTTTATGGGTCTGTTTGAACTGACAAAACAACTAACATGAAAAAAAACCCCAAATCTCTAAATTAATATGAATTTCATTTAAGTGAAAGTAAATCCCACTTTTTCATTTTGCAGTATTTCTWTTCCAGAAAATAACTATCAATTAACAGCATGAAGGAAATTTAGAAAGCTGCAAAATTCGTGTTCCAATTTTGAAAAGAAATAACTTCTCAAAATTGATTCAATTTACCAAATTCAACAGAGCTTTGATAAATCCTTCAAATGTCATGCTAGGAGAATAATCTGTTTACAAACATATGTAAGCAAAATGAAAGAGCAACCTCATCTTAAAACTGAGAATCTCTGCTGTTGTTTATAGTTGATATGTAAGGGACCGGAATTATGTATATGAGAGTTCACAAGCATAAGTTAGTAAATTCCAAATGAGTACATATATAGTCATTACATTTTGTGTTTCTTTTTCCACAGGCTTGCTGACAGAATAAAACAAAAACCAATATCTCTAGTAAAAGAGGCTAATAAGTTTAATTCCAGAAAGGCATTAGTTTTATTCTTAGTGTTATTTGAGGAGAATAAAAGTCAATGGGTTTCAAAGAAATAGTTTGAACTTCATATCCATTTACTGACATACGACATGAAAGACAATGACGAGATCAAGACAAGCAAAGAGGAAACGTTATGAAAAGCCACAGGCAGCACGTTCTAGGAAAAACATACATAAGTCAGTGAGTGAAGGTGTTTCAGATGAAGTGATGTGAGACAGAGTGTCTTAGCAGACTGCCTCGAAAGGCTCAGCACAGAGCCAGCATTCACAGCAGCACTCGATGTACCACTTTGAGTAAAACAGCTCYTGGTAACTGAAATGCTTAGTGGATAGTAAGCTTAACATCTCACATGCAGAACTGTTGAGACTTTCATTACATATCTGAGCATAAAACCTAATCTTATCTAGATGTACCAACAGAGGGGAAAAAAAGTATTTCCTATGGTTAAATAATTGYGACTGAACTTACTGACCTATAAAGATCAGTGATAAATGTAATATTGCAGATCAGAAAGTGACCTCAAGTCAGAATAAGCAGGCTTAATGAAAAAAGTAATTATGAAACCTTAAAGTGTAGACTAGAAATTGTCTCTGAGACAAAGGAAATTGTATTTTTACTCTACTTTGCCCTGAAAAASGTTTCAACTCAAAATTGTCTCCCTAATGGGAAGTCACACTTCCAGACAGYGAACAGAAATCTAGAATCTGTATTCAGTGACAGCAAATGAAACAAATAAGTGTTACTCAGTTTTGAGAAGACAAGGAAATGCAAAAGACCATTGCAAAGAGATTATTCTCCATTAAGCATTCTAGGTAGCTCAAAGAGAAATATTATATAATTACCACAATGACAACACATTTTAAGGTAATTTCTACAAGCAAGCACTAGAACACATCCCCTACTCCAGATCACTAATGTTCTAAATTTCAGTTGGTTTATTATGTTTCAGGAAGTGTACACTGCAGATGTTGTYTTCTACAGAGATGTTCTAAGATGGGCTGGAGGCCCTTCCAGTACCCTTCTGTAGTTTTTTGTACATCAGACAGTATTTTCTGATGTTTAAAATCTTATTTAAATGGTAATTTTTGTTTGACTATGTATCATTTTCATCAGTCTCARGACATTAAATTTGGAATGATCAACAGTGTACATTTTTTCCTCTCTCTCCTTGTCTGTTACTCTACTCTCTTAAAAAAGGCTCCTCATTTTGGATGAAATTATATTATTAGTTCTGAAAAGTATACATTMCTTTCAACAACCTTGCAGCTTGAAAAAAAAACATTAGGGCTTTAAAGTAACATTTTCACTTCTCTACTGTGCGAAAACAGTGTAAGAAATTCAGATTTCTTAGTGCATTTTAGCTTTATTACAACTTTAGCTTTACTTGGTCCAACTATAACAACAAATGGGCAGAAAAAATAAATTCAGAGCTTGTGTACAGCATCCAGTGAGATATGTATGAGATGTGGCTGCCTTTATCCTTCCTTGCTAACCTTGCCATTCTCCGTTTCTTGGGAAAGAGAAGCACTTGAGTTAGTGCACTACTGCTATTGATTTATGTTCAGTATTATCCCTGCTAAGTATCTGATAGCATCACAAGAGGAAAAAAAACACAGCTTCTTCTACAAGTAATGAAAACAATGATACATTCCTAGCAATGAAGAGCARTAACACTGCCTTTCAAAAGTAGTTGGGTGAAACCTATCCAAAGCACGGAAATATCCCTGCAAAAGTTTGTGTCCCATGAAACAGCTGGGTGGTGACATGCTTCTATCTCAGAATAATGCTTTACAAAGGACAAAATAAAACATAGAGCTAAACCAGCACCATGTTCCCACTCCAAGAGCAGCATAACTGTATAGCAAAACACACAATAGGAAAGTTCACACTCAATCCCTCAAGACATAGCAAAAGTTACTATGCTAAACAAAGCTACAGTACAGACTGAATGATTCAATCAGTTTTCAAACAGGGAGATAAAAGGCTGCGTGAATTCATATTTGTATTTTGGTTTATTTTAGTGAAGTCCAGATCTCCAAACGTGTCCAGAAGACATCATACTGGCTGCAAAAACTTAAATCAAATCCTAATCCAAAATCAACCTTCAGCAAAGCTAAAAATTGCTGTGTTACACAGCTGGTATAGTAATTTTTCTTGGTAAAATGTATGGTGTTGTCAGTATCACAGGTCAAAATAGGCATTCTTTCACTGAGCTGCCTCCTGCACTTCCTCCTACAAGTGGTCCCCTGAAAAGAAAAAAACAATGATATTTCCAAATAACTGCAGTTAGAATTGTAACCAAATGAAAATGTCTTTTTTYCCCCCTGCAATTATCCGCCTTTTCATCCATTGTCTTTCTTGAACATTAGATTGTCAGCTTCAGGTCCCTGAAATATTTTCATTGCTGTTTAGAGCAGAAATTTGTGGAAACTCACATTTTTGTGTTTGGTCTAGCCTCCTAGCTATGATTTGTTGTGAGGAGCTATCCTTCATCATCAAGGTTTCCTTCAGTGTGATGAGTTAGGAAGCATGAGTGAAATAACTACAAACCAGTAATTCTTTAAAGCAACCTTGAGAATTCACACCTTTGTACCACAACAGGAAAGTCAGCGTCAAAGTGCTCTCATCTTCTTTAACTATTTGTAAACTCTAAATGATAATGTTGGGGTGACCCTGATTGCATGACAGGTGCTCAACAGGCTGTTCTGTTGCTCCCCCATCCTCATCTGGACAGGGGACAATGTATATAATAAAAGACTCATGAGACAAACTAAGAACGGGGGAGATCACTCACCAAGTACCATCACAGGCAAGACAGCCTCACCACAGAAAATTAATATAATTTATTGCCACTGAAGTCAGTGCAGGATAATGAGAAATAAAAACTAAACCTTCAAACACYTTCTTCTCACTCCTTCCTTGTTCTTGGCTCAGTCTCACTCCCACTATTTTCTCTCCATCCTGCCATGACAATGGCACAGAGGGACAGAGAATGGGGATAAGTCGGTTCATCCCATGTGTCCCCTGATCCCTCCTCCTCAGGGGGAAGACTCCTCACACACTTCCCCTGCTTCAGCATGGGGTACCTCCCACAGGAGACAGTTCTCCATGAGCTTGGCCAACATGAATCCAGTTCATGAACGGCTCCAACACAACTTTCTTCCACAGGGTGCAATTCTTCAGGAGAACACTGCTCCAGCCTGGGTCCCCTGCAGAGTCACTAGTCCTGCAGGAGCCTGCTCCAGCATGGGTCTACCACAAGTCCCCAGGTCCTGCCAGGAGACTGCACAAGTGTGGGCTTCCCACAGTATCACAACCTTCTTTGGAATGCACCTATTCCAGCATGGGGCTGTTTGCCCCATCATGGACCTCTATGGGCTGCAGCGTGGCTGCAGGGGAATCTCTGCTCTGGCACCTGGAGCACCTCCTGGCCCTCCTTCTGCACTGACCTTGGTGTCTGCAGGGCTGTTTCACTCACAGATTCTCACTCCTGGCTGCTGTTCTGAAAAAGGGATTTCTCCCCCTGTTTTTGAATGAAGTATCACAGGGGTACTCTCATTGAGCTGATGGGCTCAGCTTTGGTCAGTGGCTCTAAAGGACATGTGGGAAGGTTCCAGAAGCTTCTTACAGAAGCCACCCTCCTGTACTCACACCTCAAAACCTCGCCACTCAAATCCAACAGAGTGATTCTCATTTTTAGTTTCTATCAGATTAGCTACTGAGACCATGAAGGAGGTAGCCTTWATTTTCCCTAGTGTACACTCTATTGTTAAGCACATTCACTGAAGGACAGAAGAATAACAAATAGTTCAACTTGCAAGACCTTCAGGCAAAGCACGAGCTCTCTTTACCATAATTAATTCTAAAAATCAACCACAGGCCTAGTCCTGTATCATTGTTAACCGTGTTCAGTGTTGAGCAACCTTTAAACACTACCACAAAGCAAACAGTTTTAGTTAGAGGGCACAAAGGTACTCTGTTAGTATCATTCTCTTATGACTATTTGTATGTTCTAAGCAGATTCATRTGCTATTTAAAGTAATCAATTGCTTTCATTTATGGGATACATTCAATAGGACACTATCAGCTTCTATCTCAGAAAGTATCTTCCACCCATGAAAATGTCTAACCATAGAATATTTTCATTGTACTTAGAAAATAGTCCTTCCTTAACACTTGCATTACCAGAGAGGAACATTAAAACAAGAGTGCAAATGCAGCATGTTCACACCATGATTTTAGCATTGAGCACTCAGCAAACACACTGTCATTCATTACTGAAAGCCAGACTATAGAGAAGAGGGCCTCCAGAGCCACCATGAAAAATTCCCATGTCTCTGTTGGATACAGTCAGGCTCTTGCTGACGGGCTGTTTCCCATCAAGGGACTCTCAGGGGAGTAAAAGTTGTTTTTCTTTCACTGTAGTTGAATGAAAATACAGTAACACCTATTTTTAGCACACAACAAGAAGCAGCTATTTTTATCCACTACTATTATCCACTGTTTTGTCTTTGAAACTCAGTACACTTGAAAATAGAATAGAATAAGTACATTATACCACATTTCCATGCATTGATTTTTAAACCATGTATATTTAACCCAGATCTTTTACTTTTAACTCTGAACAGTATTATKTACTAATTTTTGTTGGCTGGCATTTATGTATATCATGGCATCATTAATGATAACATCTTAATAAATTTCAAAGCATTAGTTACAAAACCTTCTGCTGTCATAATTCTTGAGAAGAAAACTTTCTAAGAATAGCAGCAAAACTGAACATTTCCATCTCTGAGTTACACTCCACAGAGCACACAAAATCCCTTTAAAAGAGACAGCAAAAACTACCAGTATTTCTTGACAATTTTCACTTTTAATAAATACAAGAAAGATAAGATACTACCATGGACAGAGGAATCTAAATTCTATTGCTAAGGATGGCACACACTCTTATGAAAGGGAGATCAGAAATTATTACAAATGCACAAAAAGATAAGAAATATCTAAAGGGTAATAAAAATGATATTAGAAAAGTTTATTATATTAGATTTTATTAGACACAAAGACCTGCAATATAACYAAAACTAGCAACCTCAACATCATTAAAAATATAAATATGGAGATTTAACATAAGTACTTTTTCAAAAGAAAAGTGATAATTAGGAAATACAGCAATCTATATTTCATTTCAAGGTATGATTTAGTAAATAAGGGGGTTGAAGATAACAGCTCATACCTAGAAGAATCTCAACAGTTTTAAGAAATCCATGGCATCTATGATGCAACATTTTACATATCTCGGACAGAAGGGACTTTTTAGTGCAAATTATCTGTTTCAAATACTCATGGAGACTCAGAATAAAAAAATTCTGGTACTGCAYGCATCAAAATTTCTGTATTTTTGCTTGAAATGCATGGTTAAATCCTGTTATCTCTCGAAAATCTCCTCTTCMTCCAGGAAATGGAAACCACATTTATTTCTGCACAAGTCTCTCCTATATTTAAATTCTGAGGCAGGATATGTCCTATCTGGGCTTCTGAACATGGTTTGGCAACTGAGAATATCAAGTGCATGAAGTTATACCTTCATAAACATAACAAATCTGTATGTTTATACCTTCATAAACATAACAAATGACTAACCAGCGTTTAATTTTCTGTTGAATTGTGAGTGTCTCTACCTAAAGTGTAAATACATGATTTCTTACACACTTGCATAAGTGAAAGAAGAGGTGGCCTCAGAAGTTACCACTGGCAGTGACTGTCTGGGCTAATGCATGAAAACTGACAATCTTAAGCAGTAAGATACATGGAAAAATAGAGGAAATAGAAGGTTCAGTGATTTGGCTAGGGCCAGATATGAAGTGGTAAAGTGAATTAGATTTATAGCAGAGTCAAAAAAAGCCTTGTTATGTAGTTAAACTGCATATTAAATATTTTCATTTATCTTTTTACTAATATTTCATTATGGAGATAAGATTTTTTTTTAAAAAAAAAACAAAAAACAAACTACTGTATTACTATATCCACATGCCAAAAATCATCTACAAGGAAGCAATTAGACCAACTAAAACCTGTATCTTGAATTTTCTCATCAACACCTTTCTCTCACAGTCCATCTTCTGCARTCATTTCAAATGTAAACAAAGTCCTAAAATCAAGATGTACCCGAGTGGCTGTCCAGTTGTGCAGATTCAGTAAAGCTAAAGAGATCAGCAGGTATTTTGTCTCTATAGGATTTACACAACTAAACTCCAACCCTTTAGAGAATTTTTAAGCTCTAGCTGTTTCTGCGCCCTTCCAGAGCAGAACAATCTCAAATGGTTTTCCCAGAGAGAATGAGGAGAGGTAGATGATTGAAGCCACTTAGAGACATTACCACATTTTTCACAAGCAGGGTAATTCAGCAGGATGATAGACCTGCACTCCACTCTATCTCTGGTGTGTCCTTTGAGAAAAAAGCAGAGATTGCATTTTCTGMCACAGAAATGCTGTAAGAGATAACTGAGAGAGGTGTTAGGCCATTTGGAGGGTTCAGAAAGCAGTACCACATATTCAGTCAAAGAAGGAAAACTTGACCCTCTAATGACCCTAAAGCTTACTCCAGACAAAGCAATAATATTTGCCACAATTCCCCTGCTAAACCGTCAGGCAGAGCAACAAAAAAAACAGATTTTCTTAATGCCACTCAGGTGATTGSTCTATCTTGTAATTCCTTTTGACACCAAAATGAACAGATTAAACAGCAGGAAATGACAGAGAAGCCAAATTTCAAACACCTGCTGCCCATTTCAGCTGGATGGCTGAACCCCTCCAGAACACACATCTGCAATAATTGCAGTGTCCAAAGAATCACTGATTAGTTTGTTTTACCTCATATGCTGCTATGTGGTTGGGGTTTTTACCCTAAAGGAAAAACTAAACMTTTAGCAAAATAAAGAATCAGATACACACTCATGCAAGAATTCTAAGGTTAACGTGCAAACAGATCTGAGATCCCTTTTCTCTGCAAAACTATCTCCAAGGAAAATCCTCCCTAGTTACTAGCAGTACACAGCCTATGAGGTGCAGCTCAGCAGTACCAATTTAGCTTGATAAATTTATTATATATATACACCACTTAACTCAAAAGGAATCAGTAAGAAAACACTCATACCATTGCTGTGTTTTGCACAGTAGTTAACCTGTGGCTAAAATAATTTAATTCTCTGTAAAGCTGTRTTTATAAATTTATTAGAAAAAGAACTTTCAGTTAATAAATTAGAACTCCATTGGGAATGACAGTAATTGAATACAAAGGTAGTAAACCAATCAGCAGTACCAAGTTATGATACATCTGTACATCTAGCAGAAAAAAAAACTAAATACTGTCTTTACAATGTTCTTTTATCTATATTTCAGGATCTGTGATAAAAAAAGATTTTTTGAAAACAATTATATCAAACACATAAGATAAGATCTTTATCACCAGCAGATAGCCTATTTGTAGATATTCTTTGTACARTCTGCTAAGTTTAAAATGCAGTTTGTATCTCTAAGTCATGTTCTATAAGGCATTCACATCCAGCATGCCTATGGCGGGCCAGGCTTCTCCTTGTACAGCATTTCCTATACTTCAGCTAGAAATGCATTTTAGACCACTGTATTTTAGATACACTGCACTCTTTTTGATTATAAACAATGTACCATCTTCCCCAGTGGCTTAGCTCTTCAGGCTGAATATTGCAAGAACAGCACTGATTAGAGAAGACTGCAAACAACAGTGGAGATGATGTTCAGTGAAAGAAATACCAGAATCACAGGGTTTTTAAGGCTGGAATCGTTTCMCTTTCCAGTCCCTCCACACAACCCAAGGATTTCTGTTGACTTGTGCTCACTAGAATCTTTCTTCTGTCATTCCTAGCATCACACGGAAAATTGTAACTAAGATGYCAGATGAGCTGGTAATAAAAACGGCAGTGACAGCATAAGAAGCAGTAAGATTTYCACTGCTTCAAACTCACATTCCATGTCCTACATTAAAGCATGTAGAAAACGTAAGGTAAAGTGGTAGCTTGTGTGCAATTACACAGAGGAAGCGAAAATTGAGAGGCAACAGGTATGTATTTTTCACAAAAAACACAGGGTTTGAGTTTGAAATAAGGGATATTTATTGTAATTTTTGTTTAAAAGCCATAGCAAATAGTCTAAGAGAGAGGAAATCATTCCAATTTTAGTATTTTTAGTCTGTCAAGGTAACTGCTAGGAAAATTAACATTTCCTTAGAACATACSAAGGGAAGGCATAATAGTATTTTAGCTTGGTGACTCTATACTGTTTAGCACTCCATATGTGTTMCTCTTCACCATCTTTAGTAAAGATGGCCTTTTCTAAATGATCTTTAAGGTTCCTTCCAACCCAAACCATTCCATTATGTTCATAATATTTTTTTCTTTTTTGAGATATCACATTTTATATTTGATATCAATTTGATATTGATATTACAATCATATTCAGATTCCATTATTCTATTCACAGGGMATTTCTACAGAATATGCTCCCATGGATAAAGAAAATGTCATCACCAAATTTTGCAGTTCCTGAGGGCCAATCATGCAGATCTTAAATTACTTTGAAGGAAGAATGTGAACCTTCAAATTTGTTTCCAGAAGCTGGGGGAGAGGGGGAGGCATGTCTTTCCTTTGACATTTGAAGACATAGAAACAGATTACACTCCTCAAAACCTGACCAAAAAAATTTATTTACTTAAGTGATCTATGACTACTAAATTCCACAAAGAAAGAAAATCCTAGGGCCACAAGCCTCAAAGTATGTTTGAGCATAACTATGCATTTGATTGACATTATTAAAATTTAGAGCCAACAGTCCTAGCACTAAATATAAAAGTTAAGGATGAAGAGACATTTGTAGAGCAGAGAGTGATAATTCATAAGGGTGTTCCTATAGTTTCTGTGTGTGGGTGTATRTGGGGGAAGAGTGTTTTATTTAAATGCACACTGACAGTGAAAATGTAGCAAAAACATTTACATGCGCTTTTGGAAATGTTTTTCATAATTTTTGATTATTTTCAAACGAAGCAAATGCTTAGGACTATATTAAATCCCAAGGGAGTAATGTAAGCACTACCTCCTGGCAATCCTTCACATGACAAAACCAATTATGTGAGAGTATTTACCTGTATGAGGCAGGTAGCAGAAACAATCTAAGCTTTACAAGAAATGTGGTTGATTGCAAATATTTGCATTCCCATCTTTTCTCAGGTGTCCTTTGCTCCTTCAGATTTTCCTGCAGCTGACTTTCTCAGTATCCTTGCTGCAGACACAGCCCTTCAAGTCTCCTCCTGCCCAACGTGGTGCCTCTTTCCAAAAGCATGTCTCCAAATGCTACCACACCCTGAGCTGCCTGTTTCTTTCTTAAATATGTTTTTGCAGTGATGCCAGCCCAACAGATAACACGATAGTTACTTTTRTGTCACCAAAGCAACATTTACGTGYTTCTATTTACTTAATGGKAACAGAAGAAATCCTGTGTTTTGTTGTCTTTCTGATGCATTGCAACTGTTGCTACCACCAGAAATTATGAGAATGACCAGTCCAATTTTCTTGTGATGCTTGGCACTGAAGAACTGAAAAAAAAAAATCTTAACATTTGTGGGATTTACTGAAATAAGTGCAAAATAGATTGCTACAAGTAAAACCAGAGTGGTGACAGAAAGACACTTTTCAGAGCTATAGGGAACCCAAAGTCCATATGGCTTAGCAAGAAGATTGAGGGAATGAATATGATCCCACACTAGTTTTCGCTCAGAAGGATTATTGCCAGCTTCAAACTGGATCTAAGTCCAATTTTACAGAAAAAAAAGAGGAATTTTCAGACATTCAAAACTATTCATTTSATGCAAATTGTCACTTTGAAAAGACACCATGTACCTAGTCATTTCCAGATCAGTGGGTATCAAAACCAGTAACATGCCTATTGAATGCTGTATGTGCATTTTGTAATCAAAAATGTTCATATATTATGACATACCAGTGATGAAACGTGTGGGTTTTGTAGTTAGTGGGGTATTTGGGGGTTTTTGCATTAATCTCAGGATTCCAGCAAAACCGTGACCCATACTATACAAGCTATCAAAATCTTTTCACAACCAGCGCTTCTCAGGATTTTAAATTGGAATAGGGGACCTATTCAAAATTCACACACACATGTTTTCCTTTATGTTTGTCAAGAGATTTTGAAATGGCTTCTGCTGACTGAAATAACAGCTAGAAATACACTTGACATTTCACTTATTTTTGAGTATTTTTAACCTTGGTGCAAATGTTTCATCTCTTATATTATCTTGTATACTGGGATGCAGTTCATGAAAAATTTATCTTCCATGTGGCATCCAATAGTTGGAGATCATACCACCTGGAATCTATTTATTCAAACACACCTGGTGCTGTCTTATCTTTTTAGACAGTACTACAACTTAGCTTTGCCACCACCATGAATCATAATTTCTGGGCTGTAGAGAAGCCTGTTTACTTCTTTCCCAATAAATTACATACATTTCGGAAAATGACTGAAAATTTATTAATTCACAGTGCCATTTTATTGGAGTTTCTCTACAAGTTTGAATATTATTTTTGTTTGAATTCTGTACTTTTTAATGTTTGTTTTATAAATGTCAGCAAYGGAGAAAAGGACTAGGAACTTATAGTATCAGGAGCCAAACTTTTGTTACCCCTGAGTCTATTTATTGCTTTGTTTTCTGCTTAGTTTCACTGTTCTCCAAACAACTGCTCATCAGTGCATTCCCAGAAGAAACCRCAAGCCCTGAAATAAGTGGSATTTCTTTTCCTACAATTACATGACAGCAGGTACTTAAAACCCTGCACACCTTAGTGAAAGTCTTAGTTTGGCAGTTCATATAAATTCCCTCTGCTAGGGCCTGAACATCAAAAGAAATATTTAAAATGAGTTCATAGATTCTTCACATGAAGTAAATTATTGTTTGAAAGCCAAATACCATAAAAATTGCAAACCACATAGAGCTGACTATAATGTACATCATTAGAAGCAACATTAATCCATTTTATCTTTGCACTTCATTTTACAGTGGAAAACAATCTGTGATTCTTTTCCAATATTCTGGCATTGTAAAGATGACACTACAATATTTTATCAGCCCACTTTTGCCTAGCCAATTGCTTTTTCAGATCACTGGGTAAAAAAAGCAAGTTTATTTCAAAACTGTCAGATATTTAGTATAAACTAAGAGTACAAGGAATGAAAATACCMTCACTGCTACTGTCCAAAAGGAAATATTTCACAGGCTATTTTTCAACCATTCATTCTGYAATTTGCTTCTATTTGCTATGCTGTCACTCTGCTTTGTGCAACAGGACAGGCTGGGCAYCCTCTGGAGAGAAGGAAGCATAACTAATCCTTGTGACAAAGATGACCTAAACCACCCTGGGTTATGTACAGTAATCGAGCTTGTGGTCAGCAAGTTAACACAAGTGATTATTTCCCTCCATTCAGTGTCTTTGGGACTACATCTTCAATGCCATGCTTTATTTTCAGACTCCTAGCATAAGATATTGCCATATCAGAATGGGTAGCCATTCCTGTAAATTCAGCAAAGGGTCAGTAAGATGTCCGGGGTACTGGGGAATCCAGTGTACCAGAAGATGCTGAGGTAACTGGCTTTGTTTTACTTCCAAAAAAAGAAATCTAACGTGGCATCTTATTGCCACAATAAACTACTTARTGAGAAGGTAAACAGAGCCAGAATTATCTTGGAGGTATGCAGTGGCAGGGTGAGAGACAACAAACACAAGATGCTAGAAGGGAAATTCTAATCAGATAAAAGGAAAAAAAAAAAACCAAAAACCTTTTCATAGTGACAGTGATCAAATGCTAAAACAGATTTCCAGACAAGGTGAAGAATTTATATATTTGGAAATGCTCAGAATTTAACAAAACAGCCTTCAAGAACACCTTCATCTAATAAGCTGGTTCTGCTTCAAGAGCCAGACAAAACGACCTCCTGAGGCCTCTTCCAACCTGAATTGTTCTTTGATGCTGCATGATATCACWACTGAGGTGACTAAAACATGTCATACAGAAACACTGGGTTTTTTTCCTTTTTAATTTCATGATAAGTATTGAAATTCCTTCCTACAAATGAGTTAGAAAGACATCCAAGATTCAAAATTTCCTGACATTTCTATGCAAAGGAACTCATACAATGCTGCATCAATTCCACATCTGCCTTAATATTAACAAAAGTAACAAAATTAGGAACCAAAACCCCAAAAAATAATTCAGTCAAATATATTTCCTTGCTATTGAAACAATACTGTGTATTTCTTAAAAAAAAAAAAAAAAAAAAAAAAAAAAAAAAGAAGGGACTGGATACTTCTCAGTGTAACATTACTTCCTCTGGATTTCTGTTTCTTGTAAAGCTAAAAAGTGGTAATAATGATAATGAAAATGACAACATATAGTTTAATTTTTTCTCCCTTTTTAAGAGTATAAAATGGTTGAGATATTTACCTATTTGGCAAGCAATTATAAAATATTATACAACCTGACAGACCTCAAAGCACTTCACAACTCTATAATAATAGACTAATTCCATTTACTACTGAAGTGCAGCCAACTATGAGACAGAACACAGCAGTGGTTTAACAGCACAGATGAACACTGTCAGCCCTTTAGATTAGTAGGTAGATGTAAATATCTTATCCATTTAAAACCATAGGGTGCTTTGAGACAGAGTAGAATTAGCCAAACTTCCAAGTAGCAAAGAAACTGTAAGTAATATCACTGTTCTTTTGGAGATG
>NW_026623234.1:225350-228345 GCF_030028575.1 Malurus melanocephalus
TTGGGGTTGGTTTTGGGTTGGGTTTTTTTTTTTTTTTTTTTTTTTTTGTTGGCAGGTTTTGGTTGTTTGGTTTTGGTTTTTGCTTTTTTTTTAATGTATAATCAATCGAAAGACTTATTTGGGATACCTTAAAACCTTATTCCAAATGAATACTGAATTTGACCCAAATCTAGACAAAACTAATTCCATCTATGGAACTCATAATATCATTTCCTTTGATGGCCTACAATTAAATCCTGATTCACAATGAACCAAACTATCAATTTGTTCTGACCCCAGCTCAGAAACTTTGCTTTTCCACAGTGTTTCTGGAAGCCCCTCAGTAAAGCTTAATGACATATACTCTTGGTATTTAAACATACAGGGYTCAATCTGTTGCTTAAATATAAACGTCTAATGCTATTTTTCATGCTCCAGGATTATTTGAGACATTGTCAGTAGTCTGGCAGATATAACAGGATCTATGGGAGACTCCTGCCCATCTGGAAAGGCAGCTGGARGCGAGATTTGGGCAACTAAATCAAGTCTCCACTGCAAATTTAAAAAGCAGCAAGCTGGTGTTACATACACCGCTCCTCCTACAATTTCTGCCTATCTTATCTGGTGATAACAATTACTATGGAAGTGCCCAAAATAAAAATTTCTTTTGTTTTTAGAAACTGTAAGTGCTTCCTACAAGTGTACAAGTTAAAAATTACAGATTTCGCTGACAAAGAAAATGCGTCTGGTTCTGGTTAGAAAGTGTGTCCTTAACAAATTAAATCACCAGGATCTGAGGTYGCATTATTATTAGCAAGACAGAGTTTTATAATTAGTAGGGATAGTTTAATATTGTACCTACATTTGTCATGTAACAGAGGTTACTTTAATTGGTGACCTAATTTGACAAGTGTCACTGTTTGAAATGGAGTGCAACGAGACTGAAGATGTGTTTGACTGTAGTCATGAGGACCAATTTTTCAATTGTTTCATTCTACAAAGACASTTGAGACAGTTGAAGATTGATTGTAACAAATAGAAGAAATACAATTAATATTCTCCTATTTTGGACAGTTTAAGAGGTTCAAGAATTAACTATTTCTAATCAGAAGACAATAAGTACTGGARAAGCATTAGCAGTCAATTGTCCAACAATACAGCCTATGCACTTAGGTTAAACATGGTGTGAAGATTGAAATAAAAGGTAATTTAGGTTTAATTTTGCTTGTTACAAAAGATTTTTTTTTCGCTTCCTTTTCAACATCTTAGAAAAGCTAATTTGTCWCAGTTATTCAGGATCTATTTCTCTGTTTTTTTCCTTTGTATCTTTTCCCAAATTTCAGCAGATATTTAATGAATCCTGACCTATTCATATGAAGGCCAAAAGATCTCCCTCCAGGTACTACATAAACATGTAAAATATTACAAAAAGTCCAAATAACAATAAAAACTCCTTGTCATGGACTCAGTATACACCACATCATATGAACTCTATGTATAAAAATTAGTATGTCAGACTTAAGATGTTTTTTTAACAAGGGTATGAAATAATTTCATACTTCTTTAACGTGCTAAAATAAGTCTTATAATTTAAAATTAGAAAGATGAAAATACAGATTTCACAACCATCTGTCTTACTTTGAAATGGATTTATGGACTGGATAAAAGACGAAAATGCTAAAATTGCCTTCATTCAAAAATTATTGTCAAATATGAACATAGGCACCAATCTTTAGGCAAATTGCCTTAAAACTGTAGGGTTTCGGGTGTTTTAATTTGTGGAAAKGTCATAAAACAACTGGTTTTCCTTCCACGTTAATTGACTGTAGTTGCAAAAGAAATTTTTTAAAGGCTCTCTCTTTAAAAGTTWTATATGTGCCTAATAAAAATATTGCCCTGTAAAGGGATGAAGTTATCTTTGATGCATTTCAATCTGGGAAAGTTACCTATGATTTTATGCTTGATTTGTGCCTGTTACCTTTTTACTCTTGGATGGACATAAAAATAAAACAAAGMATATTTTTGTTCATATGTATGAGTATATTGGATCATTTTATATTATAGTATTAGCAACCAAAGTTGATATGCATTCCCTATGCAAACTCTTATCAAGTACACCAACATCACAACATCTCAGCTGTGCTATTTGAAAATGAAAAGAACAATAATCTTAAGCTACTTTATTAATTTTAGATATCACTARGTCCAAAATGTTTCAAATTGATCACAAATGTAATACAGGAACTATGTGTGTTACTTACCTTGTTCAATATCTCCTATTCTTGTTTCTAACAAAAATATGCACACCCAACTAACCTGGGCCGCTCTTTGTAGAAGGCAACACATTATGAACACATCACATTTTAGGATGCAACATATCACAAACCCAAAAACTCAGAACAGGTATTTTCCCTTTCAGAAATGAATGTTGTATCATGTTCTTTAKTAGGGAATACAGAATCTTGAGCTAAATTTGATGTGGTGCGGAGAATAAAACAACAGCTGAGCACATAAACCAAAAGAACAACCTACCATCAAAGGCAAGTTTTTCTGGTTTGGGGAAATTTTTAATTAGGAGAGATTTCAGAGAGGTCTCAGTGCTAGAGCCAGACACCAGCAGAATGTACAATACAGAGCACGAAAAAAAAATTCCCAACACACTGCAATTTTTTTTTTCAGTAAAGACCTGCTGTGGGATACCAGCAGGACAGTTGATTCATCCATTCACTGTTACCCCTCAATGCAGTGTGCACTGTTCAGTGGGGCCACAAAGCCTCTCTGTTTCCCTAAGAATTACTGATTTTATCCTTCTTCATATATGCAGACACAGAGTAAGTCTTCCAATATTCTGTCCAAATTATAGAAGAGTTAAATAGTTATAGTTAAAACTTAGTGTTACTTTTTAAAAACCACTTATTGCAACTTGCCTTCAGATAAAGAAAATTACTGAAAATATTTTCCCTTTAGAAACTTATTTTTCTGCACTATTTGTGCTGTGTTTTTTTTTTTTTTTTTT
>NW_026623234.1:228490-243079 GCF_030028575.1 Malurus melanocephalus
AAAAAAAAAAAAAAAGCTGTCCAAAAAGTATAATTCTTTCTACACTGGACTGTGACTGGCTTTGTAATCATTAATTTCCATAACTTTGTGAGCTTTCAAACTAAAGCTAACTAAAAAATTACTTGAAAAGTAGCTGTTAGACATTTTGAATTACATTATAACACTGCTTTACCAGTGATATTTTGCTGTCTTTAGATTTTCTTGTTTGAATTCAGATAACATAAGATGTAAATTTAACTACAATGCAAACCAATAAAATAGATATATAAATATTATATACAAGCAAGAGGAATGTTTTTAATTTGATTCAATCAGTTTCAACGTTTTGAATGATTGGGCATAGCACAAATTTACAAGGGTTAAGGATGTGTGTGTGTGTGGTGTTTAAACCAATAAAGTCCACAACAAATTCAGATTTGATGAGAGCCCAAAACTTAATCTTAGTTCACCTCTCAACCATGCAAATTGTCAAACACAGTAAAGTAGTATTAGAAGAATATAATCTATTCAGTGTAACCCTCTGGTGATGGCARTGCTGCTTTAACAGAAGAATCACAAGGATGAAGAATTCCTATAAACCCTCCAGTGAATTGGTTGTGGAGACAGAGCTTCTCCAGTTTATAAGCAAGGGYTCAACCTGTGAGGCTTGAGGTGCACTGACAGTTTCAAAAACATCTGTACATGCTATACCTAATCTCCAAGAAAGGTTTGCAATCTTCAGTCAACTGATACCCTTCCTCAACACAAAAGTCATCACAAAAAAAAAAAGAAAGGACAATTACAGAACTACTGAACCTAATGAAAGAAAAACTGGAAAGCACACCCATCTGTGGCTGTGACTAATGGAATTTCACTTCCACATTGTGAACAGGAGCACAGGCCATCTCCTTCCTCTGCATCAAGCAGCCTGYTCTGCACACTCCAGTATTTCAACATCCTAAACAGAGGGTTTTCCTCTTTTTCCATCACACAAACTACGACGGAAAGACCTTTGTTTGATACACACCATCTGTTTGGTCTATCTTTGCTTCTGCCTTCCCAAAACCAGTAAAAAGTTTCATTCTTGGGTACTGCTAAAATCAAACACTTTTTTTTTAGCAGAGTTTGAATTAGCTGAAGTATGATAAACATAAGCAAGGCATAACATGAAATATTCTCCATATAGATCTTCTTTCACACGTAGTTTCCAATATCCCAGTATTCCAAGGGAAATACCAATAAGGATAGCCATAATACACACTGTTTAAACTCAAAAATGCCTTTTTCATTTTCAAAATTCCAACAATTCAATAGCTCTCAAGAGTGATCAGTGAAGACTAAAATTAGCTGTAAAAACTCAACCTATGCCAGGCCTTTTCTAGTTTATTCTGAACTGAATTATTAGCAGATGSAATTTGAATTTCAGCATTTGTAAAATAATTCAACCCTGTGAACAATGGGTTCTCTGAGGATTTCTTCAATTTTTCTTATTAACCTCTGCCAGTAGAAGAAAAGGAAAAAAATTGCAGCATCATCAGAAACAGTTTTTCCCTTTCATATACCTAGTGCAGTGGTGACCATATGGTTACAATCCAGTCTTTTTAATCTCTTTTTACTCTCCAGTGTTTGTATGTGTTATTGAGTAGCTGCCATACATTATCCCAGAGGAASGGTTGTGTGTTTCAGTGTTGGATAATGGATTTGCTGTAGCAGAACAGCTTTTTACAGTGATTTACCTTATCAGCAAAACCCTTAAAGACTGACCCCTTCTGATATTGAAGACTTTTACATGATATCAACTTGTTACATCCATTTCTACCATTAATCTCTTCAGTTTAATAGTTTTACTTAATGTAACTTGAACATCAAGAATAAAAGAAAGCTATTAAAATTTGATACTTGCTGGATGCTGCGTATAGGGAATAGATCCACTGTTCCACAGGCTTCACCATATTCTCTTTCCAAACCATTCCCTGYTGGCCAAACCCACAGAGGACTATAAAAACCTTTTACATTTACCCAAAGCCTGTCTACCAAGATCTTTTCCTGGAACCCACAGTCACAATTTTAAGTTGGTCCCACCTACTCTGCTGTTTTCAATGATAGCACTCAGCACAACAGCTCGTTTTAGTCATGTTTGTAGCTTTCCTTTTGCAGTTCTCCTAGGCAAGACCTACTTCCCTAATGGGTAATAAATGGAAAAAAAAACCAAAAAAAAAACAAAAAAAAAACAACCCGACCAAAAAAAAAAAACCCCAACTTTTCTCTCAGGAAAGTATATAGGCATCCAAAGACACAAAAGAAGATTTTACATATGCAGATGCTAGGGGTTGGAAGAAGGGAGAAAAATTGACAACAAAAATAAACCTGAAAATTCAGAGGTCACTGGATCCAACTTCTTGTTGTCAAGCTAATATAGTCATAATTATCAGAAGCTGTCAAGCACTGTGATAAATATCTTCCCTCTCCCCAGAAAGTTAGCCCTTTTCTAGCTGAGCTATACAGCTCCTTTCTAAAATACTCCATCAAAATGCATTCAGGCTTAATTTCTCCATTTACCTCTCTGCCAGCACAGGATTTTAATAGATTCTTCCTGCTCTGGCACTTGTGTCTTCATGCATTTAGAGAAACTAAACACAATCCCCTCTCACTTCTCATTTTTCGACATAAATTATGTCATTCTCTTCCAGATCTCCCTCATAAAGGAAGCCACTATTCCTCTGAGTATTGTAGATGCTATYGTTTACTGTAATTTGAAACCATCACCTGAATATGGAACAGAAAAAAGAGACCTCTACAGTATAAATTTACTACTGAATTTTTATTTTCTCTGCCTCCACTGGAAATTCCTCCTTCCCTGCCCAGAATATCTTAAGATCAATTTGCCTTGGGTGATCTTGTAAATATTGAGTCCCACTCAATGAAGTGACAATTTTCAAAGTTGCTGCCCTATTATACTTGCTGATATTAGCTATGAGAGAAAAGAGCAACAAACAAAAAAGTAACAAATCAGATTGTAAGAAAAAAGTAGATTTCCAAAACATCCCTTACAAATCATAAGTAGCCATATTTAAGCTTATAACTTTAATGCTGATTTCTTGACAAGTATAGCTGAATTTTTCTGTGTAGCATGCAATATATTCATACTTCACATGGCAATGTAATCTTTGTCTGCCTCTACAGTAACTGAGTAATAATCTGATAAATGAAAAGTAAATATCGGATAACAATCACCTGGCATAGCTGACTCTCTGCAATAATATAAAAAATATCCCTAAGTGAGGATTCTTTTAAGATGCATTATAAAAATGTTATTGTACTATGAAGTAAAAGTTCTATTCAGCAAAGAGAGGAAAATTGGTCAGCTACTATAACCTGCAGCCCAATATAGGCTGCAAGAGAAAAAGCACATTACTGAGGAAGAGAAACTTAAGGATTCCACTAGACTGCTGCTCTTTAGGTCYATTTTGGCTAAAGGAAGGTGTTTTTATGCATTTTTAGCTGGTTTTGTGAAACATATTTTATGGTAGCATGAACTTCCCTAATGGACAGATACTTGAGTAAGATGACCACCAAAGCAGCATATCACAAACAACACAAGGTTAATTTTCCTATCTGTACAGACACAACAAAAAGATAAAACCAKAAATGCATTTATGTAAAATTCCCTCCAATTACAAAACCTCCACCACAGTTAAGCAACTCTGACATAAAGTGGTTGAGAAAGTGTGAAGCCATGCTTTGCATGTCTCCAAGGCTCCTAACAAAACAACTTTAAAATCAAATTTAAAAAGCAGCCTCTTTGAGGAGAAATGAGACACAATCTTAACTAAATAATGCCATTGTGATGACAGGAAAGAATACTTATGTGTTATCTCAGAAATTCCTGCTTCAAATTTATTAACAGCATTGAGTTTTTTGATCCCTGTACTTCATAAATTTATAGTTTTGTTAACAAAAGGAAATCAAGTGTTATACCGAACCATGTGAGTAGCACCAACAGATGACACTGAAACCAGATTCAAACCCAACCTGACAAGCATTGAAAAAAAACTTACATCTGATCATGCAGAGACCTGTCATCCTTCAAGTGCCTGATTGCGTAYCTTTTCTTTGCACACCTCACATGTATTACCATGACAAGGGCACTCCCTCCCCTCTRCTCTGCATGGGACACAGCAAGGAACAAGGTGCAGGAAGCCACTGGGAAGCTGCCAGATCTCTGCCATTATAGCAGCAGTTTTCCTTTGAATCAAAGATTTCTAGTATATTCCAGTTTTGCTTGGGAAAAGGAAGATGGCATGAGTATTTCTCTGATCAAGACTTTTGTGTGAAAAATGAAGTGATATGGTCAAAGA
Source organism: Malurus melanocephalus (assembly GCF_030028575.1). Classification (NCBI taxonomy): domain Eukaryota; kingdom Metazoa; phylum Chordata; class Aves; order Passeriformes; family Maluridae; genus Malurus; species Malurus melanocephalus. Next base: position 232,828 of record NW_026623234.1, read on the forward strand.
AGGCTGYTGGTGATCTGAAAATGAAAGTAAGGAGAATATACTTCCTTGACCTGCAAATGGCATAAGAAATAACTCTTTTATTGTTGTCTGGCTAAAACCAAAGGAACTGAACTCTCAGTGGCTCCATTTTGCCAGCTTATGCATCCATATGCATGCAGTAGTCTGTAGAACTTACTTTAAGTACTTGTTTTCAGAGCYACAAAAAACTATGTGAAATACAACCAAGATATTTCAAAGGATATAAAAYTAATAATAATATTATATAACTTCTCATTTCCCCCTTTCTTTTTCTTCTCCTTCAGTAAAAAGAAGTATCAGCAAAACATGTGATTATTAAAACTGCAACTCATCATCAGATTAYATATCACTGATATGTTTCTTTCCCTGATGTCTGATAAATTTAGGAGTGCTGATTCCAGAAAGAAGYCTTTTCTGAGAAATAATATTCAGGAGAATGATCTGGAATTACATTACCAGCTTTGACAGAGAGCAATATACTCTGTGATATATACCTCCTTGTTCAGCAGCAAAACCATGTCTCATTTAAATTTTGAAAATAAGGTATACTGCTTATCCTTTTGTAACCCATTTCCAGTTGCATAACCAAGTACCTTCACTGAATGGTTTCATATGGTCCAACAGGCACAGAGAAGTTTCTTTCCCTCTCGGAATGGCAAATCTGCACTGGAGCATTTTGCAGGCACATTTCCAGACTGCTTTCTATCCAATGCCTGTTTGGATCTCACAAGTGCTAAAAGTATTTTCTTCCTGACATTGAAACTATTCAGTCACACCTGACTGAGAAGCAACCATGGTAAATTTTGGGTGACAGAGGACCACGTTTCCCCAGCAGTACTAGGCCAGTGCCTCATGTCTTTTGAAGAGTGAAATACCAATAAAATTCTATCCTCATCATCTTCCTGCTGCTGTTCTACAACTTTGCTTTGCCAGCTACTGACACAAAGCAAGATATTTCTCCCAGTTCTTCAAAGCTGTTTAATGAGTGATGAAAGTTGATAATAGAAATAATTGTTATGTATACTGCTCCAAAACTGACAGAAGAAACACCTACGAGTATTGTAATCCTATACTCTTTTCCAGAAAATAAAGAGATATGGAAGAAGGTTGTTTGACTGTGCACAACTATTATCTTCCTTTCAGCACAATAATGGTTGTGTATCTCTATAATTAAAGATAATTATAGACCATAAAATTTGTACAGCGATTAACCAAAAACAAGATGATGCTCTGTGCTGCCAAGGCAAAGACATCCATCACTGAAGTTTCTCTCTCTCGTATTYAGCATTTCTCCACATTCTGATTCTGCTGCCTTCAGCGTTACAGTCTATCTGTAAGTCCAAAAAAGTCCATGATTTTGAAAGTGCCATGTTAAATCTGAGTTGTTCCATTATCTTAACCTTAATAGAACAGTGAAATGAGACTTTTACAATTATACTTTAACCAAAGAAGCACATTTATCTCTAATACCTAGAATGTGTTCAATTTATATCCTGAAATAATAAATACTATAATCCGTACTGATATGCTCTTCACTAATGCCATTACAGATGCTCTCAATATTAACTCTACATGCCTAATCCCTTCCTGAATACCTGACTTCTATAATTTCCATAATTATATAGATTACTCAGGCCAGCTATGCACAAAATATAATGGTATTTCCTTCTTAATGCCATTTCTCCATTCACTTTAACATCCATTAGTAACCTGGCATATTTATTTCTTCTGATAAGAAATTCTGGAGAGACATTTTGGATATATTTCTTGAGGAAAAAAGCCCAGACTTACCATCACGGTTTTCCACATAGTGACAAGGAAACAAAGTAGCTCACTATTTAACATGGAATATATCTGCTCTATGTTAAATACCTGTACCTATCCATAATTTACATTTGCAAAGAGATAAAATATAAAGCCCAAGGTACCAAAGAAATACTTCAGAAAGCAACAAAAGATGCAAGCATACTTAAAACTGTATTGCCACTCTGCTTCCTATGTATTTTTGTTGAATGATATTCAATACAATTTGTCAGGGGTTTTTGGTTTTTTGGTGGTTTTTTTTTTTTTTTTTTTTTTTTTTTTTTTTTTTTTTTTTTTTTTTTTTTTTTTATATAACTCTAAAATGTGGATTTCATGTACATTCTGTTGAAAAATAAAAGCATAGTATCATGAGGTGAGGCTAGCAGATCAATAGTTACCCGATCTTCTGTTAGTCTTGAGGGTTAAAATCCATGACCTACAATTGGTTTTCATGTAATCAAACAATAAACAACACTTCCATGGCAYAACATAACCACAAATATGCAACTGTCTTCAAGGGTTTCAATTTGGAAACATATTTATTTTTCTTTGGCAGGAAGCATTAGGAATTTCTCATTTTCTCTAGAGCTGTTTGGCCTAAATTCAAAGGATTTTTTGGATGCACTGTCATATGAAAGTGCTTTATTTATATTTAAATTTCCAGCCCTTCCGTGGAGAATGCTACTGAACATTTCATTCCCTTTCATTCATTCCATTTTCACTGGAAAAGTGCACATTGCCTGTTTTTCTTCTCTATGACTGGAAAATAAAAAGGACTTCTTAGTGATTTATCTATTTTATTTACAGATTTGTGGAACAACTTTTATCTAATGGGTTAGTCAGCATTTTCTGTTTCTGGTATTTGTGGGTTTCCCCACATGTACATGTGACTGACTCCATAGGTCTCATGGCATTTCATTCCTCTTTCAAATAAAAAGAGGAGAAAGAAATCTCATTTCAGCTCAGGGGTAATTAATTAACATCCTATGGCTACTTTGCTAAAGTGAACATGTTTCTCCTTTGTTTCTTATTTTTCACAACAGCACTTATTTGAAGGGAACAGAAATGTCAGTGAAACATATTAGCAAACTGCGTGTGCAAGAATAATTACTTGGAAATGTTTGCCCATTTTGACTATTGAAAAAAAAACTGGATTAAGCTGCTCAAAACACTTTTAATGGAATAAAATTCYATTTGCTTTCACTTYGTCTGAAGAAAGGAAGAGAAAATGYTAAGTTTATGCTGAAATGGAGCATCCTGGTCATTTTTATTGGTTTTTTTTTCAAGATGAAAGATGAAAAGGGTCACTCATTTCACACTGCTATCTCTTGAACTTCTCAAAAATAAAACAAATGTGGCTGCAGTCCAAGAAGCTCAAGCAGTCATCCAAGAAACTGACAGTATCTTTCGGGAATGAAAAATGACTGTCAGCATGAGAGACAGTTCTTAGTTTGCCTGTCATTATTTACTTCTAAGGTCTGACTAGTTTGGGGAGATGTCAAGGGAGCAGCTGTCAGACTGAAGGCAACAGAATGGGGAAAACAACCTAAACTTATATTTGAATCATGCTTGATCATAATCTGTACCATGCAATCAGTTAAGTATAATAAGGAGACCAAACAAAAAAGAAGTAGTAGTGTTCTTTCAGTTAATATATTAGCAGTAGTATAAACTAATGGTTTCATGTATAGTTGCTCAGAATATTCCATGGAAACAAAGTCTCACTGAAAAATAATGATTTGCTGAATTACAGGTCTCTTAAAGTATATAAGAAACAATATATATAACAAACAAAAAAATAAATTCAGAATAGCAACAAATAYATTTATGCTTGCAACTGGTTTGGGGGTTTGCACTTTTTGTCAGAGGAAAAAAGGCCAAGAATCACTTGAAAGATACTTATAAAATTTTCATTCTTCTCTACAATCCTTCACCTCAAAGGATCTAATAAATAATCTGTAACTAAACCATTCATTTTTAAAGCTGAGGGAAGTAAGGAACAGGCATGGCAAATATCACAAACCCACTAATAAAATCCACTGTGAGCTGAGAAAGTGTTAAGCTTTTCTATCTCATGATCAAGGAGTGGACTATGCCTTTGATTCAGATTATTCRTGCCTGAGCTATCAGTTAATGATGTATCACTTAATTCAGAGTGAAGCTGAATTYAGTTTATCAAAGCAGTTGATTTCTGCCATCTAAAGCTGATTGGTGCTCTTTCCCCCCAGGGGGAACACTCAGGCCTGTTATCTGGGATTTTAAACTATTGGCTAATTCAAATAATGCATAGATGGAGAATTTTGCATTCCTAAAATAAATCTGGCATATGAGAAATTTAGTTTTTGCACATACAAAAAATACATGCAGGCTTTTTAAAAGAGATATTCTTTAGAGCCATTATATAACTGTTGAATGCTRTTTTGGTTCTCAGCACAATAATCTTGAAGGGTTTATATTAGAAAACTTTTTGGACCACTGAAGAAATATAAGTAAATGAGAATTATTCTTTTGCACACATCATCATTTCTTTTTTCACTGCATTAGAAAAACATTAATATTTCAAAGATTAAATGAAAATGTCTTCTAATACTAAGTGTCAATATCTCAAAACTTTACATAAAAGCTRAATTAAAGTGTGTCATGATTTACCTTTTCCTGTGTCTTGCCACCTACCACTATTCTAATTGCTACCTTCTGCTGCATTTAGGCCTCTCTCTCTAAAGGAGAACACACCCCTTTCTTTCTCTTGTTTCACAAGAATATATGCATGCTACTCTACCAGAGTGTCAGACAATTTTTCACCTTTATAAATGCTTGATGTAAACATGGTGAAAATTTGTTGATACACTGAAAATATTACTGAATATGTGCAAGGATAATAGGTTGATTATTCACAAAATTTATTAACAAATTGCTATTACATATATTTTAAGTTGTGCTGGTTTGGCCCGGGGTAGATTTAATTTTTTAATAGTATGTTCCGATAGTATGGGGCTGGTTTAGATTTCTACAATGTAAGTATAGCATAGCTTGTTATTACTAGAACCAGCTTGTTATTGCCAGAACTATTTTGATCTTTCCTGGTTTCACTGCAATAAGCCAGTAGCCACCAGTTTTTGGTTCCTTCAGGAATTACTGTTGAAATCACAAGGTATAATAAGCACTGAAMAGTTTACACTACCAGAAGAAGAACAGTATTATTGTGTTCACTTAGTTTCTACAGTTGATTTTGCTATCATTTTCAAGGTTCTCTTACAATTGATCCACAAATGAATAAACAGTAGCTTTCAAATACCAAACAARGAAAAGAAATATTTAATGTTCGGCCAGTTTATCAATAATACACCCAACAAACAGCAACTCTCAGTATTGTTCTAACCATTAAATACAGCCATCTCTATCAGATTAGTCTTAGTAGCATAATCAACATTAGAGTARTTCATCTGGCAAATGCATCAGGATAAATCACTTGGAATACATAAGAAATGAAAAATGATCTCAGAAAATCTAGCTGAATGTTCCCAGGGATTAAAATTTATTAGAAAACATCCTAAATCTTAGGTAGCAACGCTGATGTTATACTTTCTGTGTGTTTCAGGTTCCAGTATAAAAGGAATCATGCCTATCACTGTAAGCTTTCAGAGAGACAAAATAATAARAAATGAGAAGTTACTTGGAATTTTTTTTTTCCTTAAAACATTAGAGTGAAAAGCATTTCACGTACACAGTTCACCAGGGGGACTTGGAAGAATCTTTTCCACCAAAATCTGCCAGACACTCAAAAAAACATGCAATGCTGAAACTGTTCTCTTCTTTATTTATTTATCGATTCCTTTTGCTTAATGTTACAATGAAACAACACTGATGGTATCTGGCTTTTACTTTTCCTTGTGTTCTTTTTGCTGCCTTTTTCTCTGTGATCTTTCARGCTATGCTTTCACTGACATTACCCCTTTTCATTTTACTCCCCTTGACCTAAAAAAGTAGCATTAGTGAAGTTTGCTAGAATGTTTGTATTCAGTAAAATAGTTGTTCTTATTTGCTCAGAAGCTCGACACAAGGAAGCACAGGAGAAAAGTTCTCAAGAAGGATAAATTGAATTTTATGGACTTTTCCCTACAGTAGCAGACAACCCTTACACCTGTCCTGTGAAAAATCAAGTTCCTGTTCAATAGCCTCTGTCTGAGAAACAAAAGTTCTCTAAGGGTAGRGCTCTGGAGCTCAGCAAGCCTTATCAGGGAAGAAACTCTACTGTCAGTTCTTCCTTCAATTTTTCATTTCAAAAGTAGCATTATCCCTCTTGGTAAAAACAAAACTGCAAAGCATTTGTCATACACTGTTTCTTCAGAGCCAGATAGCACGTTCTACAAAAATTCTTTGTTACTATTTTTTTTTCTTCAAGATTTCTTTTGAAGTTTTATTTCTGTAAGCTTCTGAAAGCGTTATTTCTCTATGTTGATTTTTCATGGAATGTCCTCTGCACATATTCAGATCCAAAAAACCAAGAGATAAGATAATCTATTAGTACATAAAATAATCCTACTATTCTTCTACGATTTCTTTTCATGCATTAATTTCCCACTTTGTCCATATACTGACAGATATCAATTCTTCCCCTTAAATATATTTAATTGCTTCTGTCATCCCATTCATAGGATTTCCTTCAACTTTTCTGTACGTGTGGCAGACTTCTCTGGGTTTGCAGCCTCTTCAGCTTTGACTTTCTATATATCCTTTTTTTTTCCCTTAATCTAAGAAAGAACATCCATGCCTCAGTCCACTGCATTAAATTAGCTTGGTGTAGTATATTAAAGAAGGTATAAAGACTTCCTTTAATAAAGGAATATTATACATATGACTGATGATTCATCTCTCTTCCTATACTCTACAAAAACAAATGTTTGGGGCAGTTTTCTGCCACCACAAATCCATACATTTTGGGGGTTGGGACCTCCAACACAAAATCACAGAGGGTTCCATCTGCAGTCCTTCCTTGCCTTAAACCACAACAGAATTGCCAACTGTGAGCGGAACAATCATAGAATCATTTGGATGCAAAAGTCCAACTGCAACAAGACCAAAAAGCTCCACTTACACTCAACAAATGCTGATTCTGATCATGGGGAAGCACACATGCTATCTACAACTTGTTCAAAAACAACCGTGAATGCTTTTAAAGGGTTTTTTTTTAAAATATTTTATTCTACAAAAAGGAAACACTTTCTGTGCTTTAGCAGCAAAAGAATGCACAGAACAAAGCAGAGCAAAAGATAACTCCTATAATGCCATTATGGCAAGAAGCTTAATAGCTTCATTGGTTAATCTGATAGTGTTCAATAAATCATTAACATCTGGGAAATATTACACAAAACAGGAATAATTGTCAGTAAAGATATGGAGCTAACACTTCATAAAGCACTTCTGATCTGTTCTGTACATTTTAAGTATTTTTCAGGAATGTGTTGTTGTGTTTGTTTATTTTCTAAAAGGAGTAAATATAGAACAGATCTAAACATCAATTAATCTTTTCAAGAAGAGCAAAAGGTTACAAAGCCTTTCCATTACTGAAAACATAACACATGCTATGAATGGAAGTGAAAGTAAACAGATTTCATTCTGGGTATGTTGTATAATGCATTTCCATCATCCCTGTATCAAGAGAATTTTATCTTTCTGAGTGGTCAACCACCACTTTGTGCCACTGGATAGACTTTTTCAGTCAGTTTTATATGTCTGATGTGTCTTCTGGCTACATGGATCAGAAAGAGAGACTGTTGCATTTTGCTAGCCATTCAGACAGCTGCCTATGAAAATGGAAGAGAACTGAAAAAGCAATGTTCAGAATACCATGAGAGAATTTCTATGATGGAGGAGGAGCTAATAACAYTGAAATTGAGCTTCGGTATGGTACCAAAGCTGCTTTGTATTTTTCTTTAATGTGCTTTAGGGCCTAGGAGGACAATAACACCAGGAAAATAAAAGGCATAACAGCAGAATTACACAAAATATCACTCTCACTCTGAATGATATCCTTCTATATCTTTCCTTTTTGCTGYCAATTCATAACATTCACTGAGGAGTAACAAATATACATTTGCTCTGGCTTGGCAGACAGGGCACAGAAAGTGCAGAAAGTCAGAACTTGCTGCTCGTATTTCTGATCCCTTTTCCATGTCTCTGTCTAAATGCTTCTGCGGTGTTTTATATTTGCTATTTTTCATATAAGAAATATAAAAYGAGAAGTCACCATTTTTATGCCACTATTTTTAATAATTGTTTTACTAAAATATTAGCATTAAAAGGCATGTACAGTAATTGGAGCATGAAACATGGGCATTTATCCAAGTTAATAGCATGTGAAATAGAAAATAATCTAAGTAGCTTCTCATAGAAATGTTGGGACTATGATGCTTGTGTAAAACCCCATCTTTATCTCTGTCTCATRTGACTCTGAAACAGAACTATTCCCTTAGGAAAAATCACAGCATCCTCAAATAGATTTGACACCCATTTTTCTGAAGTTATTTAAAATTTTTGACTTTTTTCAAATCTAACCACCCAAAACTCACAAAAACACAGTTTTCTTCATGAAACGTTTAAAATATCTAAAATGGAGCTCAAGTTGAAAAAAAAATAAAAAACCAAGAGAGGCATATAGGAATATCCAATAGGTATCATCTAGCATAATACCTGCATTCAGATGTCTGGCTCCTATAATTCAAGTCAGACAGTACAAGAAACTACTCTGCATCTCCAGAACTGTTATAATAATAGTTTTGGTAAGCTCTTCCACTAAATGTAGGTGTGATGATTCTTCATACCTAAAAGGGTGTCTCTACCAACTATCTCCTAAGATGTAAAAATGTACTTTGTCCTAGCATTATTATTGACTCACTCAAAGCTCACAGGCTGATTGAAAAGGGCTGCTGTAGACCCATGTAGACAGTGCCACCATGGTTTACTACTCTGGGCTTAGCCAAGGAGCTTTCCAAGAATTATATCCTCAGAGCCTTGGGACAGCTTGTGGAAGCTCTCCCGTTCTGCTGTTGAGACATTTGAACTGCGTTCTGGAGAACAGGAGTGATCCATTTTCAGGTTCATGGTGTGCAACAGCAAGGACATTTAAAGCTACACTGCTGCTCTGATTCATCTCAGATGTGTYTAGGGTGGCAGGAGCTGTATTTTTCACATTGCTTGATAGCATTCACAGATTACTCCAGTCTCAGGTCCCCCATGACTTAAGATCCACATCATATCAAGCAGAAAGCATTGCAGAGTTTAACGGGATCTAAGCTTACATAGGTGACAGCAACAGAACTGGGGTGACTGTAATAAAATGCCTGCCTATTAAAAYTATTTATGACACTTAACTCTTTYGCGCCAATCACCTTGTGAAATTTCAGGTATTTCCTATTTTAATGCACCTTTGCCTTTCTCTGTGTATTTATACTACATATTTACGGAGATAAATGCAAGAAGGTAAGCTAGATAAATATGTGCTTTATTTCTCAATCATACTCATTATTCATATTTGTATTCATTAGCCAACTGCTGGTTATTTGCCATGTATTTTTAGATACAATAAAGAAAATTACTTCACCAGACTTTATTGTATTAATTCATATGAAGTTAAATAGCTGATATTTCTCATAACATACATTTTCTCCAGCTCGTAATTTCCTCTCACACTACCCTCACTACAGTGGGAGCCAATGTAAAGAAAGCATATGGCTTCTTCAGGTAGAAATGGGTGCATGGTATCCATACCATAATTAACAGTATTGATTTCTCAAATCCCAAGGCATGTTGCCTTCAAAAAATTATAATGCACACATACACAGAGCRCCAGAACTGAGAATGAATTAATACATGTATTTTTGATTGCAAAGAGTATCTATCCTATAAAAGAACAAAACAGAATTAAAGGCAAACAGGAGTGAGAGACTGTGTGTGTGGTGGGCAGGATATTGGTAAATTAATATTCCAGAACTCTGAAGAGATTTGGAATTGAATTTAGTGAAGAAATTAGCTTAGCTTTATTTTAGCCAAACAGCATTATCCAAACTTAATYATTCTTTCCCAATGTTTGAAGTATTTCCATTAACGGAAGTGGCAGTTCTCTAACAAAACTGGCAATGAGTACCAGAAGTGATATGATGCATCTTTATGACATTGATATTTRGGTTGTTTAGACAGACCTATAGAAAAATCACAGCCTGATATCTTATCTTTGAGGGAAGCAGCTCTGCTAGAAAAATAACTGTGTGGCAAGTGTAAAACTACACTATCATATATTTACCTTAATTTTTTATGAGGAAAATATTAGGAATATTTACTATGGTCACAATATAAATGCACATGGTAGAGCTGGAATTTATTCTCAGACATAATGCACTTTCCTAGAGGAAAAAAGAAAAAACAAACAAACAAA
>NW_026623234.1:243139-293036 GCF_030028575.1 Malurus melanocephalus
CTGAGCTCAAATTCTTTGTATCCATTTTTCACGCAGCAGATACAACTTTACCATATCAATTCTGCCCCTTTGGTCAACTAACAACAATTGCAGGATATGCTTCATAAGAATCACAAGAGTATCAGCCTTTTTCTTTTAATAAAGAACTTTGGAACATTTATCAAACAGAAGAATTGCAGCAGAATGAAACTTCAACAAAGACAAGAACTGTCAGAATGCCAGTAAAACAGCAGCAACAAAGAAGCACCCAACAGATGCTTTGATATCCATACCTCAAAACCAGGGAATTTCAAACACTGCTTTTTAGTACTGGGGAGAAGTGCAGCTCTCTCACACCTCTTTGGTGTACAAAGTTCAAAGTACTGTAAGACTACTATCAAAATTTCCCTTCAAAACAAGATCATTTCATCATGTAGCTGGTCTTCGTACGCACCTGGCTTCCAAAGCCAACTGCAACCTTTCAGCTCACACACGGTGCACAGACAGCTGCTCCCTGTGTTGGGGCCAAGGTGYCAGCTGTGTGACAGCAGCCCTGCACCTCTGCAGCAGCCAGGGCAAAGAATAACTCTGAAAACAAGGGAAAACTCTMCAGGAAAGCAGCATCCCTGAGTCTGCAACAAGGAAGCTTCTCTCTGTTTAGCAGGAAAAGAGTCCAYAACAAGTATATACAAAACCATAGTATTTTCCTGGTTTTCAGTCATCTATGAGAGCTTTTACTTCTTTGCCCTAAAAGAACACAGGATCTTATGACAAAACGGGTTAACAGATAAATAATCCTTCAAGCCTTTCTGCAAAACCAAGAACACTTCATTATGGGCACATTCAAATCTAGAATTGTTGTTCTGGCATTTTAAAGGACAGTCATGGACAATAAGAGTAAATAATTTTTTTTTTTTTTTCATTTTTCATCTTCAGAATCATAGTCTTTATATGTAAACACATCAAAGTTCTAAGGACACTAGGGAAAAAAAGACAGTTCTCAACATTTAGGGCATAACTTATGAAGCTTCAGCTAACTGATCAGCATCAGTTGATCATGCCACACCTACCAGAAATATTTTAAATACTGAGACCATAAACTGGTGATGCACAGGAGATAATCTTAGGGTTCTGTTCCAAAGGGAACTTCAAACTGGTGGCACAACAACTTTTGACAATTTCACTGTCAGTCAGATCTGCAGTCTGATAACCGAAAGTGTACAAATGAGTCAACAGAGCTTTCATTTTTGGGAATAAGATTGTATGTAACATGCGATACTCTGTATAAATAACAGTGTACTAAGTTGCTGGGGTGGAATTTTCCCTGTAAGAAGCAGCAAGCTTGTCAAACACCAGACAATAATACTGAGAGGTCCCTTTAATGTCCTTAAGACAAGGATTTTGGTCACATCACTCCCTGTCAGGGTGGCACAAGGGGAGAGTGTCAGAAAATGGTATGCACTGACAGAGGATTCTGTCACATTCGCAGAATGGAGTTGTTTTCTCCCCACCCCACTCCCCCCCCCCACTCAAAAGGGTGTTTTTAGAAGCAATATTAGGTAGCTAAGAATTGCTAGACAAAAAGCAGCAGCAGAAACCAAGAAATCTTACTAAATTAGGAGTAATTTCTCAATATCTTTGACAGCAAGCCTGTTGTTCAAGCTGACCCTAGAAACCAAAAAGATAATCAGTAGTAGCTGATCAAACACCTTCATATTATCAGYATCTTTTTCTGTATCACAAAAAATGTTTGCCAGAACGAAGCTTCATAAAGAGGCAGAGTTGAGTCTCAAAGAGGAACTTAACCTACAAGGGAGTTCTGCTATGCAGAATGCACAAAGAAGAGTTTGCTTGGGTGCACATACTACAAACGCCTCAACTTCAGACAGTAATTGAAACTGATTAAACATCAAAGATTTATAATCACTTGAAACACCACCACTTTTGCCCCAAAGGAAAAAGTTAACCTCAGGCCTTCCACCCGCCAATTAATAACCAGTCCTTGGAATTTAAGGTCTTTATTAGGTCTTCAAATTTAGTGTTCTTACTGTACCTCCTACAGCTTCCTCACAAATTTGCTTAAATAGGAAGAATGATTTAATTCCTAACAATAAACTTGGACCAAAMATAAAAGAACAACACTGTGAACATTTACAAGCATGCGTCAATACATYAGCAGCAAGGAAACATATTATTATTACAAAATGCATGCCTGAAATTATAAGGCTTCAAAAGCATTTTTATTTCAAATCAGCTTTTAAAGAGTATGATTTGTCTAACGTGTTATTAGGACCTCTTCAGATGAAAGGAGAAAAATGGATTAATAACAAAGAGCGTACTGATTGAAATCTAATTTCTATTATCACAGCTAAATGATGTTTTTGCATGCAAGCTGAAGCTGTGATACACAGTCCCCTAACACAATGTCGCTCATTTCTCTGCTCTTACTTAGAGCCATTTTCTGTTGAATTAAAAATAACAGTGTCTCAAGTAACTGCAGAGTATAAAAYGCTTCCAGTTAGAAGCCAAGTCTCTAAAAAGAGAAAAGAATTAAATCAATCATTCCCAAACAGCGTTTTCAACTGAAGAATAATATCAACATAAAAGCCCTTTGAAATAATGTGTACCTGGATTATTATCAGCACTATTCAGATGATTAATTTTTCACCCCCAAATCACACAGCAATAAAACTCCTATCAGAATTTCCATTCCATGAAATAATGATATTTTGTAAAAATACAGAACAAACTGAATCAGGAAGAACTCTAGAAAATACAAGATATTAAAGACAGTACAGAATCAAAAGAAACATAATGAGCAGCCCAGGTTCACAGATCCCCAATGTACTGCTGTGTGCTCAGAAATTCCATATGCTCATCCAGAGGGTGGGAGTTAATTTGACCTCAAAAGTGAARCCCCCTGAGCCAGACAAACTCTTTCAAAGCACAAAGAGCTCCAGCTCCAACCCACACCCCATCTTCCCAGGCCCTCAGGGCTCCTAGRAGCAATTCTGTCACAAAACACTAGGGCTATGAGCACAGCCTGCTTTCTGCCTTCCAGGCTTTGTAGCAGACAGCTTCCATAATAGACCCATGTTTAATTAGCTTCTATTGGAAATGCTCTATTATGCCTAAAAGTTATCAGGGAGCCGGTTCTGATGAAAGACTGAGGACACACATTTTAATTTTCACTAATTGGCATTTTGTCATGTGAAAAAAAAAAAAAAAATCTTGAAAAAGGTAGATCAGTTCTCACCACTACTGACACCACCCTGTGGCTACCAGAAGACTTTTAATCGCTGAATGTGCTGAAAATCAAACTCCTGCAGCACATGTGTTTAGTTATCCTGCTAGCTGCTAGACTGAAGCATGTGTAAATAAATGAGTACTGTGTGTAGCAGCACATCCTTTGCTAACCTTTTACAGCAACAGAGACAAGGAGTCTCTTCCAAAAAGCAGGGAGGAGAACAAGGCATTGCAAAATTATACATACCGGCATAGCAGAAAACATAAACAAGGGGACATCACATATGGAAAGCTGAGGCTTCCTGATCAGCTACAGCCATCAGCTACACAGTCATTTCAGGCCAACTGTAACCTAACTTTTAGTCTGGACAATAAAATGGTACTAAGACATTTAATTTTTAAATTTTGAATTGATGGCTTCTATCACAAAATCTAACGGGCACATCAAATACAAGAATTCATCTTCACAGTGCAATGATGAAAAATCTATTTTCTTTCCCTAACAATGAAAAACTTGATCTTAAATCCTCTGATCATGACACAGAAAGTATTTATGAACCGGAAATAAAACTATATAGACCTTGAGGTGGCCAGTGATTTTATTTTTCCAGTCTAACACRGCAGGAAACTACAAATCTCTGTGTCAACTACCTTTTTTGACACCACAACCCTAACATTTTTGACCAGAGGACTCATCTGCAGCTTCTTGCTGTCTGTCTTTCAGCAAACATGGTGCAGTTTCCACTGMACAACTTTCATATCCCAGTTTGAGAATCCCCACATCACTCTACAGTTGAACAGATCCAAACTACGCTTTCCTTCAACTGATAATAAAAGATGGTAATTTTGCAAATGAATTAAGTAATTTTTATTTTAGAGTTTTTGGAAAGTTCACCTGAACAAAGACAAGTTGACTGACTGTGTGTCAAATCTCACATTTAACCTCGTACTAGGCACATCTCACATTTAACCTCGTACTATATATGGCACATCACCTCAGACAGAGACGTCATTTCTACCCATGAACCAGAGCTTTTCTAAAAACATGACAGAAATCATACTGAAAACACTTAGAAACAGGGTGCTCAAAATCCTCTTTCTGTTCAAGTGCATGACTATTTTGATGACAGATATTCAGCCTCCAAACACTGGAGACCATAAATTGTCCCCAGAAATGTCTGTGCACAGAAAAGACGGAAAGCACGCCATGAACAAAGCTGAATCAATTTTTCTTTCAAAAGTCAAATGAGTAACAGAGGTACAACACAAACCTCAAGAGCTGTGCCTTTATCAGGCAACAAATGTTTATGGCAATGAAATCAAACATCAAGAGAAGAAAAGTTAAGACTGTTGTTCCACTAGCAAAAGCAGAAGCAATATTGCTACTGAGCAGTGACAATGCCCCGTACACTTTGCTGTGGGAAAGAACAAATGCCCTTTTTAGCCTCCCTTTCTGTACTAGTGCATTAAGTCAGAGAAGGTCATTAATATTACTTAGTGTCTTCTCTAAACCGAAAATTTTAATCAGAGTTTACAATTCTGTCAGCCACTGTGTAGTTGTGGTTTTGTAGTTCCTACCATTAAAGGTCACAGTACTGCTGCTTTTGGGGGAAGATAACTAATGAAGGCATTTATCTAGTGCCAGCTCATATTGCTGACCAGGTAGGCCCTGTATAATTTTTTTAGAGCTTTGCTTATCATTTAGGATTGATTTAATTTGCGTTGCTATGAACCTTCCTATGTGAGGCTTATGAACAATTAGTAGAACCTGATGAATATTAATGTGCAAAGTAAAACAAGGGGAAAACAAAACTCCGAAAGGTATCACCTCACACAATCTGCCACTGTACCTTATCTGCCTCTGTGATAAAAAAATTAAGAAATATTTCTAACCAAAGGTTTCTTCAGTAAAATCAAACCATAACCACTACATAAATTGAAGATGTAATCAGTGTTACAGTAAATTTATTGTACTTACATGTTGTTCAGAACACCCAAGAGAACATCAGTCCATTTTCTTTCTGAATCAATAAATAATCATGATTTATTGCAATAAAAGAATTCATTTCTGAAAGACAAAAAACAAAACAAAACATGGGGTTAAATTATTCACCAGGTTTTTTTAGCACCCATGTTGTGATAATAATGAAAATACACTTCCACAGCTGGGAAACTTACAGGAACATGCTACAACATCATTAAAAAACCTGAATAATTAAATCTATATTTGTAAGTGTGAACATGCTGTTGATATTTTATAATATTCAAGAATATGATTCATATATAGATGAAAAATTACTTGAGCTGCAGGGAGTTTAATATTTCTGTTTCATTTTGTACCACAAGGAGGAAATATTTTCTTTTCAGGAAGCAAGCATTCTCAATTTCAACCAAAAATGCCTTTCACAAAAGTCTAACAGAAAAGGGAATCTTGTCCAAAAAAAAAAAACCAAAAAAACCCCCCTAACATTGTCCTTATATTAAAAAAATCAGATTTGCCTTGAATATTAATGGGGAAAGATTTGAAGAAAATCCCACATATTACATCCCAGAGTACCTCCCTTTATCCCTTTTCAATATGTATTAATGAGAATACACAAAGAAAAAGAGCAGGTAGGCTGAATAACAGACTCTTCAGTGAAATCAGTTTAAGAGTGGAATAGGCTGGCAAGAAAATGAAGACAGCTCTATACATGTAGACGCACACTCTATATACAGTTCATTTCTACTGCTTGACAGAAGTTTAAGAGAGCATAACACTCCCTTTAGCAGGAAATTGAACTGATTTTAAACATTAGGCTTTGTGCACTTATAAACAAATCCTAGTTAGCAAGTTCTGCTTCTTGTTCTAAAATTACAAAGCATGGTATAATTTCCAGCAGCCTTGTAAAAGGTTCCTTTCTGTCAACAGGGAATTTCAAGCAGTTTTGATTTGTGACTGCAGTCCTGCAGATTCCTAAGTATTTATTTTTTTAACTAAACAAAATAATAGCTTTTTTTTCATTACTCTGCACTCTGTGAACTGGGCCTCAGCTGTCCTACAGATGAGGAATCTAAACATTGAGAAAAAATTATTCAGAAGCTTTTAGCAATTTTTAACCTTTCAACACTGAGAGAAAATATCACTAAGGGTGASCTAAAATGAGAGAGTGTGTTAAGTTATGCCTAATAAGTCCACTCATCATCTAAAGCTTCATCAAATCCTTAGAAAGAAACAAGTGATGKCATGCAGGTGCCCATGGAATGACTGCTGGTAACATGATACAGCTTTCCAGTTTTGTCAGCCCTTCATGGAACAGTGATTCTGACATCCTGAATTTATCTAGCCATAAAGAAATACAGCCTGGCTACAAGCAACTTGATTTAGTGGAAGATGTCCCTGCCCATAACAGAGGAGTAGAACCTGATGACCTTTAAAAGGCCCCTTCYGACTCAACCTATTCTATGMTTCCTTTATTCCCAATAACTCCTTGCGTAGTTCAATAACTTCCAGTTGATAAAAAGTCATATATGGTTCACAGAGAGTAGACAAATGCATGAAACACAGTAAAATTAGCTTTACATTTCTAAATTATCTTTACATTTCTACAGGTATCTGTAGCCTTTCCCTCACCAAACTGTATCTCTTACAAGGAAAAATTTCCAAAGATTCATTCATATGCAGCGCACCTCTGACTCTCATAGACATGTCTCCACAGGATCAGCTAAAACATAACTTATTCCTGCCTAAAAATGCAGAATTTCAAAGCAGCCTCTCTGCCTTARATAATGTAGTGAAGCTTTGTTTCACACCCCTGTACGTGGCCATATAGTATTAGGACTGCCACCTAAGAGTACAGGGGTCATTAGGGCCTGCAGGGATTACACAGAAGTATCTAGCTCCTGGTATCATCTACTTATTGTGAATATATATATTGGAAGCAAAGATATTCGGGTATAAATATTACAAATTTGAGTGAGGAAAAAATGAAATTAAACCAGAGAAATGTAAAATTTTGGGAGGAAAAAAATCCATTTATTGAAATTTAAGAAKTTATCGATATGGTACATCACAGAAGAGAGTCCAGGGAAGAGGAAGAGTATAATTGTTTTATGAAAAAGTAGAAATATGAAGACATTAAAAATATTTTGTCTCATAGACCWTTCTCAAATAGTGACCAAAAGTATCATGACTAATCACAAAGAGCTGATAGTAATTATCTTCCCATGTAAAAACATTTTATATTTTAATAAGCACTACTGAAAGTTTAGCATTATGAGCTTAAGGGAGAAAAAAACTAAATTAAAGTGAGATAATCTAAAGATGAAAAAACATTTAATCAGCATGATGCAATATGGATGTAATTATAAATTTTTTGTGCTACTACTGTACTAATATATTTTACAAAAACTTTAGTCAAGGCTGTTACAATTAGTGCTGTCTACACCACAGAAGATGTTGAGCTTAAAACACTGTAGCTAAGAAAATAATAATGATTAAACATTATTAATGTTGGCAAGTTTAAAGACAGCAAAATGTGTAAGATATTTTCAACAACCCACCSCCAGAGTAATGTCACTTGCTTTTATTTATTAATATCCTCCAAATGYAGGATTTCAGAATAATTCAACTAATCACTAGCACACACACTAATTTACTGAAATAGAATCAAGGATCTTCACACAACYTTCTGCCTACTTGCCCTCTAGTTACTTTGAGAAACTATAAGCAAAAAACATCCATGACAGTATTTTTCCACTGTTCTGTTATCCTTAGTATCATATTCCCAGTGTTTAAAACTAAGAAATAAGAAACACAACTTCTTGTCTCACCTGCAGTGAGAGTGAAAACGAATTATCTCATTCTTCAGTGCAAAAGCCCACACTACAAACCTTTGGGAATTTCACCAGCTTTTTTTTTTCCTACTATGAGAATTTTTTGTATTTATCAAAACTTCTTCAGCACCCAGATGTAAACAAAATGGCCCATCCACACATTCAGTGAAGTGAAAATATTACAATGTCATACATTTTTATTGCATTTAACTCGCCACATCAACAGCAGACTAATGTGTTAAATGTACTTTCTTTATAGTCCCCATAAGCCCCAGCTAAGTGCAATGTTGACCTTTTCCAAGCTGTCTGTCCTGCAATTTCTCCAATATTAACAGTTTCTAGTTACTTATCTACTTCCAGGATATCAGGATACAATAAATAGACAACTTATATTCATCTCTCTCAACACAGTTTCAATTATTCTTCCCTCTATTTTAATTTGTTATTATTAAAAATAGACTTGTAATTCACTCTTTTTTTTGAAAAGTCACTGAATAATTCATCTTCTTTTCAGACATTTATTTTATGCTCACCCCAATAATATCATACAATATCTTTAATAGTTTCTTAAATCTAATATTTTTCTAAAACCTTCCCCTTATAATGTCTTACAATCCTTTCTGTAATTATAAGTCTCAWTTTGAGGCAGCCTTTCCAAATTTATCCTTATACAGATATTTCTTCTCCACATAACTACATCTCTATGTTACCATACCTTTTTGGTTTGGTTTGGTTTTGGGAGAGGTTGCCACAAAGGTAACCCATGGCAAAACTGTGTGAAGTAAATGAAGTTTTCTGGATTACAGAAAGAGCAGCAGAGTTGACACAAGGCCAACCAATTAGCCCACAACAAAATGTGTTCAGTGCCAGTCAGCCCCTWTAAATTAACTTAGAGGAGCATAAGGTAATAGTGTAGACGGGACTATAACAATGCTTATAATGAGCAAAATAGGGAGAAAATGTAACAACAGAGCTTTTTTTTTTTTTTTTTTTGGGGAAAAAAAAAAAGGGGACTGAATTGTGCCTAATTTCAGTAGTGTTGGGTAAACAGAAGGGCCGATTAAGGACTTGGCTTCAGGTTCAATTTTCATCTTGGGTTAGCATATCTGAAGTTTATATAACATCACTCTTACACTTCAAATTTTTCTTTTAAAAACAGTAGAATGCAAATAGAGCGGTGTCGTGGACAACTATTCAATCAAAATCCCTCAGAGACTTCAGAACACAACTGTCCAAAAGCCAGTATGAGGACAGCACAAAACAATTCACATTAGCACTGTGTTATTAATACAGACATTTCAGAAGTTACACCATTACGCAGAATWAACTGTAAGAGCTCAGGTTTTGGTCAATATTTCTACAGCTCAAAAGCTAAGCAGCAGATAATGTAACTACTACAAGAAAGCCTGGGTTCAGTTTTAGGCTTTATCCATAAGAAAAGTGATAGTTTCAAACTATCTTTCTAAGGCCCTGGTTCAATACAGAGCCGCTAAGGTACAGTAGAGCCTACAATTCACAAACCTCTCTCCTTACAGGTTTTGTTCATTTACAGCTGCAGCATAAAGAACAGTCAGTGGAGACCACTCACAGGGAGTGAATTGAGGAGCACTTTAAGCTTCCAGGTGTGTTACGGAGCTTGTCAAAAATCCCTCCAATTACTGCAAGAAGTGGTGAGGCTGCAGGAACCTTCATGATATCAGGTGATGTGCTTTGGGGTTTAACAGTTACACCACATCTCACAACTAAATTACAATAACTTTGGAATTTTTCTTTTGAAACACCAATAGAGAGACTCAATCTTTCCCAGAAAAACCTCCTGCCCTCCTTCCTTCTTAAAATAAATGCATTGAACTGCCAAGTACTGCCCAGACAAGACATTACTGTAATCAACCTATTTTCATAATTCATTAACATCATGAAAAAATGCATAGACTTTTCAGAACCCAGGACAGGGTTGTTGCCTCCCAGTAAGAGCCATTTCAAGCCAGAAGCCAGGCTGTTAAAGGAATCCGTTGTATGCATTACTTTAGCTAATGTTGTCTCTGTTTTAGTCAAATGCTTTACAATTTTATTTTGAATATTATTCCTGTATTTCCCATATAGTGCAGGATCAAATCTCTGGAGGAGAAAACACAGAAAGCAAATTCTATTTCATTTCTGGCAATCTGTGTTTTACAGTGGGGAAAAAAAATCACAGAGAATCAGGCAGGGTATTTGTGTTTGAAATCAATGGACATCACGGTGCTCTGGTAAGGAACACTCAAAATTTACAGGTTAATACATGCAAAATTTGCTTAATTTCCCCTATCTCCTTCATGAACATTGTCATATTACTTCACCTTCAAATCTAGTGAAGGGGAAGTAAAARTTTCCTGAGAATACTCATGGAAAAYAGGTACACAGAGSAGAAAGAATAAGGTAAAAGCATAAGGTTAAACAGATTTGACAAGATTTCAGGCTTAAAATTGAAGCTCCGCATGTAAAAAAACTAAAATCAGTCTGGTTGCTGTATTTCTACACTCTCAAAAGCAAACAGAAAGAGGACCACACCAGTTAAAACAGAATTGAAAAAGCAACACATGTTAAATTTAAAATCTGAGACTATYCCACAATTAAAATGTAAGATGCTACTTAACTTTCTTTGTTGTGTTTATAAACACGTAATCCAATTTTTGGCAATTTCTTGGTGCTTTGTGAATGCAGCAAAGTGCTTCTTTTCCAACAGGTGTTCAAACACAATTTGCCTCCTTAATAAGAAAATGCTTGCATGAAGCTTCAAACCTCAACAAAACAGGAGGCAACTTAAAAGCAGTCCAGACAATGCCATGGGAACCCAATGTCGTTCACGTAAATTTGATGGAGTGTTTAAAAAAACAGAAAYATGACTGCAGGAGTAGTTAGGAGCAACATAAAGTAATAATGACCTGTCAGTCATAATAAAAGCAGAAATCATAAGTGAGAMAGCAGGCACTACATTGATTTTTTTCTCCAGAACTCATGGGATGGTRATTCCCATATGACTATTGTTAAACACATGGATAAGAAAAATACAGATTATTTTTAAATGTTCCTGCCAGTTGCTGAGACAGATGCTTCTCACTATAATATCAAAAAGGCTATAACCTTCATGGAAACAATTAGCAAATAGTAATTATGCTCTATTTTACAATGTTTGCAACCGACTTATTTATATTCATACCTCTGCCTGTACATACCACAATTTTTTTCATAACAGAACACAGACATTTGCTAAAGTTAAAATTTATCCTAAGATATAATTGAAATTTTGTTTATAATCACTGCTTTTAACCAGAATTCAAACCCTAATGTTCTATTCAGAATAGAAATGGTCTTACGAACAGGCATAAGAAGATTCTATATCAGTTGTGTARAAAGAGCCAGAAAAAGGTGCACTGTTGTATTGAAATAGGAATCCTCAGTGGCTTCCCAAAGCAGAGAGCGGTTACATATGAAGATAATACACTTTTTGAAAACTCTCATATTTATTTYCAGATGTTGATTTGCCTTCATTTAAATATTCCTCTAATAATATTATTTAAATTTGTATTTGCYAAATTCTACCTCATTTTTGTGGGTGTTTTAGATCAGCATTAACAGGAAAGAAATGAGTAAATTAATGACTAAATCTAACAGCTCATATTATGAATATATACTGAAGTAAATTGAAAATCACATGGAAAATACAAAAAAAAAATTAAGTGACACCAACCCACCTYCTGTAACACACAATTCAAAATTTTCAGTGACTTTGACTAGTTGTATAAACTTTCAAGAGAAAAATCAAACTATGGAGATAATTGAAACTAATAAAAAATTTATAAGTGTTAGCTATGAAAGAATTTGTGCATTATCTATAGATGAACTGTTATGAACATGAAATGAACAAATGCTTATCCATATTATTAAGAAATTATCAACTTGCTAATCCTAAATGAGTTCACATTTTTTTGACCTACATATTAAAAAAGAGCTAATTATTCATCTGTAGATTCAGAAAAAATCAGTTTTATCAGCAGATTCATTACAAAGCACTGCATAAAACCTTGTTGCACCATGTAAGCAGAATCTTGACAAATCCACACCAACAGTCAAACAAAGCCAACAAGCACTTAGCACCAYATTTTTGTCATCTTCTTTTAGTATAAACAATAATCAGTTTATTGCTGACTGAACTCACAACAGCTGGAGAGCAACCCACACTCTGAGTCTCTGAAAATGAGTAGATAAAGAAAGTTTGAAAGATGAGCAGAAGAAAGGAATCTGAATGTAACCTAGACGTAATTCCAAGTGCTAAAAAAAAGCAGGAGAGAAGGCATAGAGCTGAAAGTGAAAGAAATAAGGGAAATAACGTGTAGAATTGAATGAGTATCATTTTTATACCCAGTAAGCAGCTAAGCACACACAACTGCCTGCTTACCTTTTGCCCTACTGTGTGAGAGAGAATTGCAATGCTAAAACTGTGAAAACTCATGTGTTGAAATAGTTTAATAAGAAAAAAAAAAAAAAACAAACCAAAACAGGGAGATGCCTTTTCCACTGAKAACTTTTTTAAAAAATAAACCCAAGAAGCGATTTAAAAAATCCAACCAAACTCACTGCTCACCACCAGCTGACCAACGTTCAGCCAGTCCCCAAGCATCAGCAGTCCCTGCAAACTTTCTCCCCCTCACAGTTTTCATTTCTGAACACAACACCATATGATGGAATATCCCTTTGGATGGTTAAGCTCAGCTGGCCCAGCTGTGTCCCTTCCCAACTCTTTGTGCAACCCCAGACTGTTCACTGGTGGGGCAGTGTGGGATGAAGAGCGAGTCCTAATTTCATGTAAGCACGGCTCAGCAATAACAAAAACATYCCCGTGTTATCAAGGCTGTTTTCAGCACAAATCCACATCAGCTACTCTGAAGAAAATCAATGCAATTCCATCCAAAATGGGTACAAAAGCTTCAGAGGGTAAGACCTAAGAGACCTCAGCATTGAAACATAAAGGAAGCTAAGAACTGCAAAGGACTCTGAAGGTGAACTTTGGGTTGTATAAGGCTAGAGATCAGATGGGATTTGAGACAGATGTCTGAGATGAACTTAGTAAATCAATAAGGGAAGTGATGCCAGTGTACACCCCAGGGAGATCTTCTGGTTATGAAGGGAATTAGCTAGCAATATACTAGAAGAATATAAATCATTATTTTTATAGAATGCAGCTAGTATGTGGAGAAGATACCTTGATGTTTGTTCCGATTTCTGTCTGTAATTCTTGCACAGCAGTCTCTTTGCAAATCTTTCAGATTCACTCAGAAGTCCTCCTACCCTTCTCTCCTGCCCTGCTGCTAAAGCATAGTGGCCATTGTCTTTTGGTATTATCTTTTATGAGTCATGATCTTATGCTGAATAACACAGTCCCTTCCCCCATTCACTTAATAAGATGTTAAATTACTTTTAGGAACATAGCTTAGTAACATTATAGAGAATTTTATATAAAATTACATTTTCTCAGATTTGAAATCTCATCCTATTTGAAGTAGGTTGCTCTTGCAGAGAAGCGTAGRCCTTTAGTGCAAGATCTACTCACACACATACTCCAACTCTTTTCTGCATTAATACTTTCTAAGAAGCAGCTTACCACGTCAAAGTAATTTAATGACCATTACTTGAGATATTTATGCTTCATTGCTAATGCTGACAAATCCTGGCCACCTTCCTCTTTTCTGCTTGAACAGTCCYATGAAAATATTTATCAACTCTTTGTCTCACAGCTAGGATAATGAATTTTCAGTCTAGCTTCCCCAGACACAGCGAACTCCTGAAGGTAAGGGTGAGGGATAAAAAGACTGTGTCATTAGCACAGAGAACCTTTCTCCCAGTTCCCAGGCAACATCTATCTCAAGATGAGACCTTGAAGTGATAGAAACACAGACCCAGAAAACCCTTTCATATGAGTACTAAGGCTCACTTATATTCTATTTTCCTCTGTCCTTTGAAGGAACTRAAAAAAGCTTTAGACAAATAAAATATTTAAAAATACATATAATAGACATATTTTAAAAGGGGAAATGAGATGTAGATTCCAGTATTATAATGATGATGACTAAATGAAAACTACTCAAATGAAGAACCCAAATAATGCTGATAGCTTAAAGTAGGAAAATATAAATGAATAAGTATTTTTTAATAATTACCTTAAAATTAAAGAAGCACTTTAATCAACACTAATARTTGTAAAAAACTCCTAATTTATTTCTTGTGGTGGGTGAAGAGGGGAACACTGAAAATTAAGTGAGYTTCACATACTGAAAATTAAAGGAAAAAAATACATCAGTGAAATGAGCTCTGATCTCCCCACATTTATCTCTCCATCTCCCCACTGCATTCTATTCTGAATATCTGAAAGATAAGAAGGCCTTAAGAACACCTCTAGGAAATGTCTCTTCTATCAGTTTCTCCACCGTACTTCCTTTCCTTCTTACTGCCTCAAGGGGACAGACTGGGGCGAAACAAGTAAAGACAATGGAAATTTCCAGTATATTTTGATATTACAAATTAGTGGCAGTTGTGTTTTCTCAGAAGTCAGGCATTGAACCAGTTCAGGTTTGAATATTGCTTTCTTACAACAATGGTTGTTATGATGACAGTAGCAAATGTCAGACCTTGAATCTACTTACAATGCAATAATTGCAGCACAAGGACTCAGACAGACAAATGTTCTAAACTCTGCAGAGCTTTAAGGTTATGGTATGCTGGTAATTCTCACTGCCAGCAGTGCAAGGGTATGAATTGTCTATTCTTAGGAACATTTTTACAGTGACTAACCTGTATTCCTGACAGTAGCAACCCACAAAAGAAAACTGTGATTTCCYAAGTCATGCTCAGTCAAACTCCTTGAGTAGAAGTAATTAGTAAGAAGACCTTGATGACGAGCACTATAATTCAATCTCAGGCCCCATGGTACAGCACAAAGGTTTTAAACACATTTATGACTAATTTGCCATGTACAGTAGAGCTCCAAATGTTCAATAACYGGTTGGTAAGTACAACATGTTCAATCCCAACACTTCCATTTCCTACTTCATCCTTGGAGCTGGTCTTTTAAAAGTTTGCCCAGAGGACCAGCATTCWACTCGTCTCCCTCCTGATCACTACAAAAGCACTCTCTCTTCAAGTATGAAATATGAAGGTTTTACATACTGAGAGGATCCAGAAGGATGTGCAAGGGTGACAGGGGCAGTGTGGTCCCAAGCAGGATGGCTGCACTCTTGTACCATCAGGATTTTGGTGTCAGTCCTGCTCTTACAAACTTTGCTGGGGCTGCAAACCCAACCAAGAGCAAMCCATCAGTCCCTGAATCTCTAGCTAGGGAAGGCCAGGTTTTTTTGCTAAATTCTCCCTAATTATGTTTGATTCCAGCTTTGTATATATTTTACTACCATCTCATTCTGTTAGTTTCCTATATCCACATTTATACATTTCTACCTTTTATATATATTTTTTTTTTTAGATTATAGACAGAATATGTGACACACACAGATAAAATACATTATACAGCAATTATCTCCAGTTTCCAGCATTTTTAATTCCTAAATTCTCATGTTAATCTAAATTCTAGGCCAGAAGGCAACATTGGAGTCATCTGATCTGACTGAGGACATTTCAGAGTGCCTGAATGGTCAGACTTTTGCTAGGAATACTTTGGCAATATTACTTGTTGCATTTCTTTTGAAGCAAAATGCAAAAGTTCAGGAATTCATTTATTTCTGCAAAGACTAAAAATATAGCTACATACTCAGACCTGAAAAAGTGAACTACAAAAAATGTCCTTCTTAAAGGCATAGAACCTCCAACTTCAGGCAAGCATGCAGAAAACTGATGAATGCTTACTCAAACTACCAAAGACTACACTGAGTCTGCATTTAAACATAGCAGTGATCAGAGGAGCATAATTCCCTATTCTCTTCCTGCCTTGCACATGACTAATTTCAGCAATAAAAAGCATAAAACATAGACAATAAAACACTCTCCACAGCCAGGTGAAGATGGCCACTRGATGCTTTGGAAGCAAATAAGTACCAAATAATGTGTCTACACTTTTAGTAGAAAYGTGTTTATTTTCTCACACTAAGAATCATAATGTAATGAAAAACCAGAAATTCCTAAAAATAGGTCTTTGTAAAGTTATAAAGAAGCTTGTAGCAAGTATCAAAGAATTTAATAAGAGACCAAAAACTTCATGTTTCAAGACAGATCTAATGTTTCATTTTTAAGGGCAARGGAGACWGCTAAGATCTCTGGGAAAGGGCACATCATTAACAGCCTTTCTTGAGAAACATTTCCTGGCCACTTTCAAAGCTCTGATGGATGCTGTACTGAATAAATGACCAGGCAATATTCTGAAGAATCAATCTGGGGCATCATAAATATGCATTAGTCAAAATAAAAAGTTTMTGTGATTTGCAAGATAAATATCAAAAATAACTGCATCTTTATATCAGAATACTTCATTTACTAATAAATTCCTTAAGCAGAATCAAAACAAAAACACCAAAGAACAAAATTATCCCACATTCTCTTTAGTCAACACTGGACACAGTGCAGCAAATGGAGATGTTTCATTTTGAGAAGGATCATGGACATGCTGCAGTACAGCATGTGAAAAAATGGATGGGCTGGATGGCACAGTGGAGAGGTTATTACTCCTGCAAATTGACTGAATTTTTCCAGTATTCAGAGACCCCACAAATAAGATGACTGTACACTGCTGGCCTGAGCAGTGCAGCAACAGGTAATTCATTACAGAAGATTAGGACACAGATACACAAGGTCAACAGACTAATTCAACTTCTGTGCTTCTATTTTATTTTGGTCACTGTTGTCTCTAAGAATATGTTTTCTTGTCTGTTGACCAGTGGAGTGTTAGGATAAATATGAAAGTTATGAGAAATTTCAATGTACTCCAACCTAATAACTCTCACCATTGGTAAGATTTTTCTTGAGTCTGCCTAAATTCATCATTTTTTAATTTATTTCTACAAAATACATCAACTGCATTTTTACTGGAAGCTAGCAACACTTCCCTGTTTGAAGGTCAGGAAAAGAGATTCTTTCAGTTTAATTTAATTTTATATGTCCTAGAAACAGTTCCTTAGCCAGCTACAGTGCTGATGGAAATTGGCAATTTTCAGAAAGATGAATTTTCACTTCTGCAGCTCTCTGTGAAACACCTTCTAATGTTAAGATTAATTGGTGCAGAAATAGCTCTGACTACACCATTTTAGTTCCTGTCAAAACTATTTTGTCAGAGAATTTGAAAGAATCCCCCCCAAAATGCATATGATTTAGAATTAACACAGTGGTATGGGAACAGTATATATTATTAAGAACATTTCTGAACATGCCACATCTCTAAGGGAACCCATAAAAAGGATTTAAAGAAGGGAATAAAAATGAGGGCTTCTCTGAAAGTGAAAGGGGGGAGGGGGGAAGCATAGTAGGAGAAGCAGGAAAGGAAATGTTTCCAAAATGCTGATAAATTTTGCTGCTTTGAAGGTGTCTGGAACAACAAAGACATGGTATTAGGCATACAGAGAGCCAGAGAGCTGAATATCTGACTGAGGGTCAGTTTGCTCTTGGGTCAGCAAAGAAGAGCAGACAATCACTGCTGAAAACAAAATCTTCACACAAAACCAGAGAGAAACTCCAAGTAATTTGGAATGTGGAGTTTGTCCAAGACAATRCAAAAGAAGCTTAATCCAAGAATGAGAACTGTAGCTGCTGAAAGTTGCTCTATTTCTTATCTACTGAAGTGTAATTATACCATCTCTATGTTGTACACTAATTGCTTAATCTCTATTGTCTAAATCCATGCTTTTCATTCCACAGCACAGGTCCAAACTATAAAATTCTAGGCAATAAATACACAGAGGAAAATTTTCTACTTAATTTCCTACAATTAATATAGATTTTTTTTCTTTTTAACCTTAGAGGTTAAACAAAAATTGCTTATGAAATTACAAAGAAGAAGCCTTCAAAATATATGACAGTTTCTTTGTACAGGAGAAAAAGTACTTGGAGAAAGAAGCAGTGGAACAAAACAGCACCCTGCATGTCCTGTGTCTGTAGAACACGGCAACGCAGTCATTTTGCAGCACAGAGGTACTTATTTAAAAATTACAGTAGTGGCACTGAGCTGCTTTTTCACTCACTTGATATAAGCTGCTCAGTAGATCCACGCTGTGTCTTTCCTGCCTTCTAGATAACTACAACAGTGTAGTGATGGGGAAAAAGAAATCCCTCTATCAGCCACTCTTCTGTGTAGTTTTAAGACAGGCTGAGTTGTTTCACTAACATGAGCATGGTCATRTAACCCCAAGTCATATCACAGGTATGAGCAGGGAAATAAACTCTAGCAGAGGTTGTCACTCAAGCACAGACAATTTCCTTAAAYTAGGGTAGACAACTAATTTTTAGATTTGAGGTAGACATCACAATGTCAGATTACTACAAATGAAATATAAACAGTATCCAAAAATATACCATCAACAATTAAATAGTGATACGGAAAACAATGAGTAAATTCATAACAAATACCGGATTTGTAACTACAGACACTGTGTGTCAGTGAAATACTGTGGCACATCACAGTGCACAATGATTAAAATGCAAGTCAGATATTTCAAAATGCTTTATTCTGGGCTCTAGTATATATTTGCCATGCACAGTAATTCTCAGTCCTCAAAAGTTAAAGACAACACTAGATTTTTTTTTATTTTTTCTTTTTTCCAGGGAAATTAGGGACCTGCACAGCTTTTAATATAAAATATTCTGAAGTCATATAAAAACATTACAAAATTTAAAACAGGGAAAAAGAAACAAACTTCTTTTTGATGTTTCTTAAACTATTTTTCTAGAAACATTTAACAAAATTGACTCAATTTTATTCAAATGTCCCTTTGTATTTCAAGAAAAAATTGCTGTGCCACAGGWATGTATGAATAAAGAGAAAGGTTTGATTTGGGAAGRAAAAAAACAAAAACTAAAACAAACAAACACCTTCCTTCATGTGTTTTTCAATGTGTATTACCAGAGWTTGACTGACTATAAAGCTCTTTGTATTACCTGAACGATATTCAAGACAGGAGTAAAACCAAATGCTTCTCCAGAAGACTCTAAAGGAATGAAGGAGTCTGCTGAACTCAAAATACCTTTGTCTAAAACTATCAACAGTTGTGCTGGAAGTACTGAAGGAGGTGGCTGGAAGTGATCACCTTTAAGGAGCAGGAAATCAAACTGTCCCTGAAATCCCAGCAGCTAAAAGAATTTTATCTAAAAGGATGCACCACTTTATCATTACCAAACCACAGCATATTTCACAGTATATTGGAAAAAACTTGAAACTCATAGAACAAAACTGGCAAAAACATGAACTACTATGAGAAAAGCATAAAAGAYCAAATTCAAAAGCAGTATTTTCTGTGATAATATGTTGGTCACTTTGACATCTGATATCCTTCAGTGGGAAACTAGCACTGCACCAGGGGTGACTTCAGCTCAGTTTTGCAAAAACTTCTCCATCCCCATACTATGCTTTATGGAACAGAACAGGGACTAAAAATACAGCAGAACACAATGCACAATTTGGATATCCATTGTGTTTCCATGTATAAAAAATTGTTAGTTAAATTCAGTTTTGATAAAGTTCCAGTGAAAACGAAACAGAGTTTTGTAATAACTTTGCATGAATACAATGATGTCATAATTTAGCAAACCAACGTGCTTTTCAGTTCTGTGTAGAACATCCCACARATATTATTTCTTAACAGTTTAGGTGAGGATAGAGAGATGTTGTTTTTCAATGCAGTTGGAGGAAGTATTTTATAGTTGCTATGGTAATAAATAAATATTTTTTACTTTGTCATACCATACGATTGGCAGGCTTTAAATATTCAGACTGGACAACCAAGCTCCCTCTGCTCTGCATCAACATGCCAYAAAAAATGCAGGAAATAAAGGGCTGCAATGGCTGCAATCACATCAAAAGAAATTTGTTGAAACTTAATAGGTTTTAAGCTTTCACAGGGCAAACCACAGCAGCTCTTGGATCACAGAAGGATGTGTTTCTGCAGTCCTGAGTACAGAGAAATTGTAATCTTAATAGTCACTAAAGAAAAATTTCCTTACTCAAAGGAAAAAAAATACAACACGGTGGGATTTCCAGTGGAGAGAAGGGTGAGGTCTATTCTGTGTTGTCCTTTTTTATATTCCATATTGAGATCTCCCATGAAATCTGAGAGGAGGCAAACTGCCAAGTCTGGCAGGAAGCCTTATGACTCTACAGAGAAGCAGCGTGTCCCCAAAGAACTGGGGGAAAAAACAACTCCAAATATAGTTAGAAGAGAACTTTTACACAAAAGCAGATATGTTAGCTTTTAATTACTGAAAATAACACATTATTTTCTTTCTCCATACAAAAAAAAAAAAACAACAAAACAAAAAAAACCAAACAAGAATAAACAGAAGCAAGTCTAGTGAAGGGCCACTGAGATGGTCAGGTTTGGATTCACTTGTCCTGTGAGGATAAAGTGAAGGAGCTGGGATTGTTCAGAGAAGATCACTTGGGGGCTGGGAGCTGGCAGGGGCAGTTTCTATTGGAGGATATCTTCACAGTGGTGTAAAGGAGGAGGAGAGGACACACAAGTTGAACCAAGAGAGGTTCTGACTTGTCTGTCATGAGAATAATCAAGAATCCAAGGACATCAAGACCTCAGTCTGGGTGTCCTCGGAGATTTTCRAGACTCATCTGGGTAAGGCCATGAGCAAGCTGGTCTGCCCACAAACTGTCCCAGCTTTGAGCAGGAGGCTTGGCCACCAGTGGTTCCCTCCAACCTCAACTAACCTACAATGCTTTATATAGATGATTTTTTTTTTTTTACATTAAACACATTGCATTAATATGTGTCTATTATAAGTTATACAAATACATTCCCTTAATGGTTTAGCTGAAACAATCTGAGATCTTTCAATGACYTCTTTCTGTGATCAAAAGTAGGTAGATCTTAAGCTAGGATGAAGGATTCTTTCTGGAGAAAGATTGTTTCATTTTTGGAGATAGATCCATTACTAGTAGGGTTTTTTTCTTCTCTCCTTAAAGAAAAAGTTCTGCTCTACAACTTTATCCAGTAACAATTGCATTACACATGCTCAGTGTGTGTGAGATCACATTCTATTTCAGATTTAAAGACCTTAAAGTCTTCTCTAAATGCAAGTATGCAACCTTSAACTTACAGCTACAAGCCAACATGATTTGTTTTCCTAAGAAACCTCTTTCACTTTCATAATGACATAATTTTAATAATCCTTCGTAGTAGATTCTACCAAGTCTTCCAAGGCTATCTTTATTTTGAGAAGTTGGAATCTTCCCACTTAGTAGTAGTTCTGCTTCATTTGATTTAAGATATTTCTGAAAACACTAAAAAAAAAAATCTTATCTCTGTAGTTTGTGGTAATAATTAGAATATTCTGTGTATTACACTGCTCTCTTTTCTTAATTAGTTCTACTATATTATCTTTTGAATACTTCTTTAACGTTGTCTTAAATGAAAATTTAAGCTGTTGGCAAGAGAATGAAATCTTACTACTGAAGCACACTCTCATCTGCATTGCAAATTAGCAGCTAAGAACATGTCTACTTGAAAATCATGCAGCATAGGTATGGAAATCTCACAAGATTTAGGAAGAGGTTATTCTTCCATAAAATCCATGAACCTGAGACGTAAGCACAGCTTTATTCCACAATAATATTCTCATTACTTTCACAGGYTTACTAAATATTATATGACATTAAAAGAATATATTTCAAGGCCCAAGTCTCATTTCAATTTTGAAGCTGTGTCCACAGTGCTTTATAACTGCAAATTAAATGAGATTTCAGTGATAAAATGGGCCTATGCATCCAGGAGCTATTAGAATTCACATGCAAAAATATGAGACTAAGCTCAGAAATCACCTTGGTTAAATTACAGAACATCTCAATTGTTTCTCTTCCCAGACAAAAATCTGTAACAGCTTGTCTGAATTCAGATTCCAACCCCTATTTCTGATTTAAGAATAAGTTTTTTTAAAATATATTAAAATTGACTATAACTGCTTTTGTTAAATGCTGTTCTCGAAATAAAAACCGCAATCATATATTTAGATAAAAATTGGCCTCAACACAATTACTGTAAAACAGACAAAAAAAAAATCCTAGGAGAAAATCCTAGGAGAAAGATCTTTAGTGCCCCACACTTAGTGCTCACTTGACTAAATCAGTCGTTAAACTGCCTAAACAAAGTTAGTATTCTGTTCTAGCTACTGAAATTAGTTTAGCACCTCTGCAGTTTCTGTTGCATTGGGGTGATCAGTCTGGATGACAGCTCTGCCATGGTAGCAAGGATGTGTAATGATGATAAACAACTATTTTTTCCTCTACAATGTAGGATTCACAAAACACAACATGACTGTATCTTGTATTGGCTGTATGGGCCATRCTTCTAAATGCCATCAAGCCCAACCAGCCTCCTCCCTGGATTCTGGCTTTTTTCACCTCCTCACAGCAGTAATGGCTGAACAGAGCCCTAAGATTGTTAGCATCTCCCCATCCATTTCATTTTTGTTATTCTTATTTGTTAAAGAAGACTGGAGCTTCAAATCTGATGAAACAAATGAGTTTGAGGGCTGCAATTCAAACGTCATTCAGGTAGCAACGGTGTCAATAAAACCACCCAAATTCAGAAATGTGGTGTTTTCGTTAGAAGACTGCATTAAGTAGACAGAAGAAGCGGGTCCCTGCTCTCCTGCTGTGGTTTCTTTGCTTCACATTGCTATAACACATCAATAAATCTGTCTGAGCACCTGCCTGTTGTTATTGGCTATAAATCCCACAGTATTACCAACCACTCCAATTTCATTTTAGCAAATGTCTTTAACTGATTTAATGCTCTATGTTTCAGAGAGTTGCATCTTCAGTTGAAGATGTATGGAAACAGTAAGGGTAACAAATCCAGCCCTGAAAAGGATTAGAGACACTTGTCGTCTTGAAAGTCCTACTTTACATTCAGAAAGGTTACTGACTATATCAGTAAGGTTACTGAACATCCTCAAACCATAGTAATTGTTATAGCTGAAAGACTGGAATCAGCAGCTCTTCCTCTCATGCAAACTCTTGAGACCTTGGAATAAGTACCACTAGTAAAGTAAGAAATTCCACTGCACTGTGTCACATGTTTGTTTTTTTTTTTTTATTTCTAGCCTCATTTTGTTTCATATATGTATGGTGAGGCCATATTTGCAACTTTGATAGAGAACAATCTATGTGCAATCTCTTCCTTCAGAACATASTTGAAAGCTATGATGAGATCATCTCTCAATCAACCCTGATAAATTTAGCAGACTAAATTTCTCAAGTCTTTCACTGGTAATGGTTCCCAGATTACAAGCCTTTCTTGAAACTATTCCCTGAATTCATCTCAGGAATTTACATTCAAACAAAAACACATATAATTTGGACATTAATATACACAGCAGTTACACTGATGTACAGAAAACCAGTATCACCCTTGATGATTTTGCCTGATGTTTGCCTTCTAACTCAACAACCTTTAAGAGATAGAGGATATCTTGAGAAACTAAGACAAGATCACATGAAATAAAAGATGAGGCAAAATAATTTTGACTATTCAAATATTTCTTGCAAAAAAAAAAAAAAAAAAAAAAAAAAGAAGAATGTAGACATGTTTTATATTTTCTGCTTCATCTAATGCTGGAACACACAAAACTCATTTAACTATTCGCTGCAGCAATTTGCGACTATTTCTACCAGGGATCATCTAACTACTTACACTGTCAATTAACAAAAGTACATGATGTACATTAACATCATCTCTATTATCTTTTTGTTTAAATTTGGCAGACTTTAAAATGTCATGTCAGAAGTTTGCTATGAGAGTAAAATTGTGATCAAGTACAATGCTGTTTGCCTGCCTGTTTTCAATATATTAAATATGCACAGTGGAAGATATGTGGAGATACTCTCACAAATACTGTTATTAGGTGACTTGCATTAAATTCTAGTATTTCCTCAGCAATTATTGCATGCCATCATACACAGAGTATATGTTTTATCTTGACAGAATTTTATCTTGACCCTATTTTTGGAAGGTATGAGCGTTTCTTTTCTTCAATTACCTTTGCTGTTTGGGGTTTATATTCATCGGTGAGGTTCTACTTAAATACCATTCACTTGACTGCCTTCCTCCACCTCCCTGCTGCATCTGTCTGGTAATATATTTTTTTTAATTTCCTATAGAGCATCTGACACATGTAGTGTTAATTACCTCTACCTTCACAAAATGTACATTGATATCTTGATTGCAATTGGATGCTTCTGTTTCCCCCTTTTTTCTGATGGGCTCCCTTATGTAAAATGGTTTTTAATAACAAATGTCTCTGCAATACAAATACCTACTGAATTTCAATTCTGACCTAGCTTGACTTGCCACATTAATTGAATTAAAGTGGTTTCCTGGAAGGACATTGCTTATTGATGAGATGACCTAATCAAAGTTATCTTGGCAGGTATCCACAGTCAATATGGAGCCATATAGAATCTGGGGTGGAAAAGCAATCAGATTGAAATTTGCTTTCCAGTTCCTTTTGAAATTAGGGTTTTTCAATTCTTAAAGCATTCCTAATACAACCTACACAAAGCTCTGAGAGGTATTCTGTAATTTAGAAGCTGTATATGAAAATCGCCTCTAAGCTGCTGACTTGTTTTGGTGAATATAAACAAATCATGCAGATACTGCTATTGTTAGGGACTTCCCTAAGAAAACAAACAGTGTTTATAAAGAAAAGTAGTGGTTTAAAGGTTGACAAACCAGGTCCTGGATTTTGAGTATTTTCAGGTGAATGTACACGGCTTGGGGAGAAAGCAGATGCAAAGATAAAGCGTGCTTGGGTGGAGGAGGGTCCAGAAAGGCTCATCCTTTAACCACAGGATGTACATCATGGCAACATAATACAGGTCAGATCAATAAAAAATATTTTTCTTACCAAACTATAAGTCTCTTTATGATTGAGAGGAGACTGTAACAGAAACTCATAGAGAGACAGAAAAGTTATGACTAACCCTAAAAATTTAGGAAGCAGAAAAATCACAGCAAAGAACAAAAGTGAGTCCCCAAATATGCATGCCAAGCATCTAAACTGATCAGATGATAATCTAATTTTTATAAAGGTATATAGCAGTACCTAGTCACATCACACAAATATGAAAATTAAGCAAACAGAAAGAATTTGACTACAGGATAATGAAGAAATTCAATTAAATATCTGTCTACTGGGAGAAGAATATTGTGTGAAGAGACTGCTCAGCAGCAAATAGTGTCCTATGATAATTTTCTGACACTTGGCAAGTTATTTTATAACAATATTTCTACACAGCTCAGTGGTGGAACCAGGAGGGCAAAAGCTGTTTCTACACTTGGGAACAAAACACAGCTGGGAAGTTTCAGGTTTTTAACTACATTGAAGTTCTCAGAAAAAATACTAGGAGAAAACAGATGCCACCAAAACAATCAAACGAGTAACCACTACTAATTTATTTCTACAACAACATGAAAGGTTTTATGAAGGTTTCATATACTAGCATGTGAATTCAGGGTTTTTACMCTGTACCATCTGATACAAACAGGAGGAAAAGCACAACCTAGAGGAAAACAGATTATCACAAAGTTACTCAGAAAAAAATTCTCAAAAGGTATTATCAATGCCATTTCATCAAATAAAACAAATACATCTGCTGAAGTTTCCTCTTGATTCAGACCCACTCAGTGTTTTCATTAATGACGAGGATCCTGAATGGTAAAACATAACTTTCAATTCTAGGCTTCCAACTGCTTGTCATCTTGACAATGTGTAATTATGATTTAAAAAACCAAACTGAACCAAGTCAAGTTATCCTTAAAGATGGACAATATTATGAATCTAGGGTGAGCAATCTGCCAYACAAATAGTGTGGAAGTGGGGAAAAATGGTTTCACAGTGAAGGATTTGGAGGTTTTCATGGTTCAAGAGCTAAACGGAATTTTATGCTATTGTAAAAGCAGTAAATTGTATTTGGGWTGTACCTGCTAATACATTGAAAAGGCTGGAAATTATCGTCTACTGTACTTAGCAAGGATAAAGACTCACACAGACTATCATGTCAAATTTCAGGCATTTCAATAAAGATTAGGGTCAACTGCAGCTAGTCCAGAGGAAACAAGAAAAATTACAAAGAGATTAAGAGTTGTGAAAAAGGAGGAGGAGAATAAACTATAAAAGAGTAATAGAAGGTTATGGTAAGTTCCCAAATACCTAAAGAGCTGCTGCAAAGAGGATAGCAAGAATTCATTTTCCATGCCTGRGGATTACATGACCAAGAGTAACAGATTTAAACTGCATCAAAAGGAAGAACCTAGTCCTAAGGGGAAAAAAAATCCTGTCCATGTGGAAGATAATATAATAAAATATAATATGGAAATTGTGATGCCTCTGTCCCCACAATCAGTCCCTTCAGAGGGACTTTGGCCTTCCACAGACRTGGGCTGACAGAGACCTAATGAAGTCTGACAAGGGCAAATGCAAAGCCCTGCCGCTGGGATGGAGGAAGCCATGCCAACTGCACACAGGGCTACATCAGTAAAGTGACAGCCAGCAGATTGAGGAAAGCGATTATTTCCCTCTACAGCACTTGTGAGACTCCRCTGCTGTCCACGGCTACTTCTCGTACAAAACACAGATTGCAAGACAGGTTGATGTACTGAACTGCAGCCACAATGAGTTAGAGCCTGGTGAACATGATGGATAAGGAGGACTGAAAAATGAGGCTGGGTAATCTTCAGGGAAGAGAGCTCATGGGCCACCTTACCTGAATGCCTAAAGGGGAGCTGTGAAGAACAGAGAGAGCGTGAGACCCTCCTCAACAGCGTTAGTGCACATAAAGGAGATTAACACAAACTGCAATAAGGGCAAYCTGCTT
This sequence comes from Malurus melanocephalus, assembly GCF_030028575.1. Taxonomy (NCBI): domain Eukaryota; kingdom Metazoa; phylum Chordata; class Aves; order Passeriformes; family Maluridae; genus Malurus; species Malurus melanocephalus. The sequence continues at coordinate 270,249 of NW_026623234.1, forward strand.
AAACATGCATGTAAGTTTAAATAAAAAAATTGCCCTGAAGGCTGTCTAATGTTCACCTGGCTTCTCAGAAAGATGTGTATGTCTGTCTTAGGAAATACTAATAACCTGGGTGAGCAAAGTCCTCAACTACCTCATCTCATCTGGTGGTACACAGAGTAGCAGCTGCACCAAACAATCTCCAGAGCTGCTGTCCATGAAATCAAATTCTCCTGAGAAAGAATTATCAGGAATGACATAAGCACACTTGATTGTGTCCTACATCACAAGGATGACTGCATCACCTTGAGCTATTCTGTCAGTTCTGTAACTCTAGAATTTTCCATCTTGCTGGGGGTATTTTGGGGATAAATCAGTTGTCAACAGAGGATCTATCAGAAGACAATTTCACAGAATGACAGAATAGCTGAAGCTGGAAGTGACCTCTGAAGATAGCCCAATTCCAGTCTTTGTCTCTAAACTCAGTCAATTCAAGCAGTTGACTCAGGGCCATGTGTATCTGGCTGGCGGTAGCATCAAGAACAGAAAACTGCTGGTGACCAGTTTAGCTTCCTGCTTTGCAAGTTTAGGTCTCACATAGTAAGTCAAGTTGGCATGGCACATATTCCAGACAGACGCACAGACATTTGAAGATGCCATATAAAAGTATCACCAGAACAATGAACCCACCTGGAAAACAGCAAAACCTTGCAACAGCCTTGATACATTTTTGTTGCCTTATTTTTACCATCATCTGTAACACTTACAAAGACGGTGCAGGGAATCTGCTATCTTTCCTCAGCRCAGCTGGAAAATTGAACTCAATTTTGCCTTACACCACCCCTTTCCCATGTACTCTGCATGCAGTTATTTGTCATAAACAAATAAATTAGCCTTAACTGTTATGAGCAAGCAGAATGCTTTCAATTAGAGGCAGCACCTTCAGACWCTGTTCACTCAGCAGCAGGAGGACAGGAAAATGTTTCTGTTATTGAACTCCTTGGCACTGTCTTGCTCGAGGATATTTATTTTAATAAACACAAGGTCGTTATGCTGGCATGAGGACACCACAGGTTCTCCCTAAGTGTTACTCTCTGATTACATGTTATCTATCTTGCTATTGTATCTATAGCCGAATTCTGTCAGCCACAACCGAGCAGCTCCTGTTAAAATTAGAAAAAACCTCAAGGGAGGGCATTCTCATAAACAGAGGGCTCTAATTCTGGACAGTTAGCAGACAGCTCCATATGCAGGAGCAGCTCCAGCTCCTTTGTGCTGCTTGCTCTATCAAGCACCTGTCACCTCACAGCAAGCTGCAAGAATTGCATCCATATCTGCATACTAAGGACAAGGTTGTTGATGTCTTACTCACCTGTTTCATTTTGTATGCAGAATAAATAGAATGTAGCAATGGAGGTGTGGTCATTAAGGAGCTTTTTAAAATGTTAGAAATGTTAAGATATTATCCTGACTGAATCTAGAATGAACAATTTCATACTCTGACATTTCCCTGTTGTAGACTAATTCTACTGTCAGACCAGCTAATGCCACTGCAGTTTTATAAATGTTTTAGTCCACTTCTGCCACCACAAAGCAGAGGTAATTTGCCRCTGTGCAAAACAGCAAAAGCAGTGTGATGAAAATGCACTTATGGTCCTAAAAAATCTTTTAAAAAAGATCAGTGTACCTCCAGTGAGAACAGTCTCACTGTTACTTCTCCTCTGTGACAAAGAATTGAGTAATAAGCGCTCTTCGAAAGTATTTGAGACATGGCACTGTCCTCTGTCAGTGGTGAAATGACCAAATAGTCTTCACTAATATTTGGAATGGAAAAGGAGGAGAATAAAAAGATCATTGAAAGGGGAGGGACCAAAATCACTAAGAATTCACTTCCATTAACTACTTTTCAGAGACCTTTCCCTGAATCAAAATATAGAGACCACACCACACCCTCTATCATTCCACACATTGAAAAATACAAAAAAACACCTTGTTGGAATTCTGTTGAGCTAACAGACATAGCAGTGACTAGGAATTATGYTAACCAGGGAAGGGGGACAGAGGAAATTTCTTTTTTTAATTTCTTCTAATCCCAGGAAAGTTWGGAAAAGAAATTATTTCAAGCTAAAATAAAAATATAAAGCACTATATGTCTCAATTCCTGAACTAATGGAAAAGTATACTTTTTAAAATACTTACTTATTAATTATTGTATTTTTTCTAAAATCAGAATGAAATTTTAGAAGGTCCTAGCAAACTTATACCTTAGAAAGTTGCATCTATGACTTCCTAACGCATTTAAAAATCATGTATACACTGTGTGTCCATTTTCTCAAGCTCAGAGAATGGTAAAAACAATCTCAATAGTCATAGTAATGCATAAGAGTAGAAATACATTTGTGCTTCCTTCAAAAATGGATAAAAATTTGGCTGCTGCCAAGACCAATTAATCTTCAGGCTAACTGCCATTTATAACAAAACCTGCAATTCAAGGAGCATTTTTAATTATCTTTCACTTTCAGGTTGTCAGCCACTATGGTAATATATTATATATTCTTTATTAGCAAAGGTCTCTAGGATATCTGATTTCTTAAACATTTTCCAGCACTTTAGTTCCCTCAGGATAAATAACTTGCTCTGTATTTTGGTGAAGACAAGCAACCAAGTTYTCATTTTCAAATCACATCCTTTTTCCCATACACACACTTCAAAAAACAAGGTCTTCTAGACTTGGAARATTTAATGTCAATGCACAATTCTGCCATAGAGAGCATTTCTCAGAGCTCTGTTTGAAGAAGGTGCTTATGAGACAGGCTTCAGTGTATTTTCTTCATTTAACTATGCTTGCTAAAATACTTTGCAGTCCCCAGAGCATCACTTAGAGAAAATGCCATCCTGTACCATGTTTGCCATCAACTATTACTTCCACCTTGTTCTGCTGGTACATTGATTTAGCTCCCTTTCTAAACTTTAGGCACCATAGATACAAATTAACTTCTAAGTAATCCTAACCACAAAATTTTGTTCACACTTTGCCTTTTTCAAATCTACTGTGTTGTCAATGTTCCTCTCTCTGATATTATTCATTAATAAACCTCTCTTCTGACTCACTCTTATAGTAAAGCACAACTGCCTTAGCATTCTGTATTTTAGTGCCTATTTTGCATGCACTCCAACTCTGCCACATATTACTATGCACATCCAGATCCATTCAATCCATTATTGTCCTTGCAGTTCCCACAGGTGATTCAATGCTTTGTAAAACAGATGATAGAATCACATAATCGTAACAATTATTATTGCTATTATTGTTGCTGCTGTTATTATTATTATAGTAATAATAAAGAGAAAGAAGCATTGATGTAAACGCTGAGTTTTTAGATGCAAATAGATATTTTCCTTGGTTTTTTATAGGCTTTACTACAACCCATTTGCTACACAGATGTGGAACCTGTCCGGAATCAAACATCCTTCTTGCAGACCTGCTGCTTGGCAGCTGAAATTTCCCCCAGTGCATTTGTCCTTCAGCAAGTAAATGTCCAGCCTTGAGTTCTGATTACTCTKAGTGGGGAGAGGTGTAGAGAAGAACTGTATAGTAACTCTTAATGTACTGGTGTACTACAAAAAGGTAAATAAGAAATGTAATGAGGATTATATATTAGAAGAAAATGTTAAACTGTTCAATGTCTATTCAGGAAAACAATTTTTTTTGACTCATTAATAATCTATTAAAAATTACTTAATATTTGCAAAAGAGATAAAAATGYCTTGCTTGATTTCAGACTACAAAATTCAAATGTGGGATTCACACCTGACAATGACGTTCTTGAAGTGCATCTCTCTTTGCATTGAAAATCCACGTCTCAAAAAGTATTGTTTCGTCCACCCTCCTGCTATTGTACAGCATCACTCAGTCTTAACTAATGTCCATGTTTAGCCACTGATATCATGCCTTTGCTTTGAGCAGATTTGCCCCAGGGTTTAATTTAAACAAATCTGAAAAATACTTTAACATCATCTACCACAAGGTGTAGCATAAAGGGAGGAAGGGGGACACMTATTGTTTAATACAAGTTAGAGATTTAATAAAGAAATCCTCTGAGTAATCACATATTCCTGAATACTGCTGTGCGTTTTCATTTAATAACTCCAAAACTAATTATTATGTAGCTACCTCAGTGTTTTGAAAAACATAACATGCAGTTATTTTGTGATTGCGTGTTATTTTTTCATATCAACCTTGTCACTTCGAGAGGCCTTAAAACATAATTAAAATATCAGAGATCCTGTGATTAAGCTGAAGAGAGGCTTGTGCTTTGAAAATTCATCATTCAGCTACACCATTTAATGGCTCTTCAGAAAATTTTAGCTTAAAACACATTTAATAATACGTATTTAATCAAGCAGCAAAATGAACTGTTCCCATTTCTTTTATAAGGTAAGTCATTACATTCAGCCATCAAGAATAATCTCTTTTTTGGCTACTGTATAAGCTGCTGTAAATGTCAATTCAATAAACTAAAAGAAAATTCAACCTGGACATTTCTGCAAATGGGGCAGCCAAGTACAAACCCATTCAGAAAAACAAGAAAGCGAGATTCAGGCAAACTGTCTATTCATCAGGACAGTCATAGATCTCCCACAGAAAGGATGAGAAGATAAGGGCTCACAGACACAATGTGAACAACAAGAAGTAGCTCAAAATTAGGATTTCACTGAAAATGCTCTAATGAACGTAAAAGAGATTTATTTTKTGATTCTAACCCATACACTTTTTCTAAGTCATATATTCCAAGGTGCAGTGATAATAAAGTCTATAATAAAGTGTTTAAAAACTATTCTTATTTTGAATAACACTGTCTAGGACATGAAAACAATATGCTAAAATAAATGTGGCATGGAGCTGAAATTCACTTCCCTTGATCCAGATATACAAATCTCCAGTAAAATCCACCCTAGGCATCTCTACTGTAATCCAAAACCAAATCARCAACCAAAAAATAGGTAGCTTCACCACAGAGTAGTATTTTTAATTATCAGCACTGTTGAAAAGTAAGAATTTCAGCACTGAACTACAGGCCTTTGGAAAAGGCTAAATAAATTATTCATCTCAACCCTTCTCCATCAAGATGTGGCTACCTAATATTCAAATTCAGACGTTTACTGGCACATCTTTTCAAGCTATTGAGTTTTTATAACCTAAAAGTTCAGTTAATAGGACAACAATGAGGTCTTTAATCTTCATGTCCATACAGACATCCCTATCATCTAATAACATGCAATCATAAAATTATAGAATATCCTGAGTTGGAAGGGACCCACGAGGATCATCAAGTCCAGTGMCTGGCCCTACACAGAACAGTTCMAAGAATCACACCACAAGCCTGACAGGACAGTTCCAAGAGCTTTTTGAATTCTTTCAGGCTTCATGTTGAGACCACTTCCCTGGGAAGCCTTTTCCAGTGCCCAACCTCCCTGTGGATGAAGAGCCTTTCTGCAACATTCAGCCTAAACCTCCCTGACTCAGCTTTGTGTCCTTGCCTTGGGTTCTGTCACACAGAGAAGAGATCAGTCCTTGCCCCTCCACTTCTCCTCATGAGGATGCTGTAGACTGCAATGATTCCCCTCRGTAATAATTATATATAAATTATTTTAGAGAACCCGACCAAAAAACCCCAGCATAAGCATGGTCAGATTTCTAATATTTGGAGAGCCTTAATAGAAATTTTTTTGTTGAATTCTCATCAGGAGAGAAGAAWGGCTTTAAAGATCAGAAAAGAGTAAGGCAAAACGCACATCTAATAACCTGAAGTTTTGCATGAGTAACTTTGGTCTGTTTCACACCTATGAATAAACAGCATCTTCTGTTTCAACTCGGACTTACGTCAAAACCATTTTCTCCTCCTAGAACTACATTAGGGACATTATCACATATGATTTTAAATATTCGAAGTTTTCAATGTGATAAGATCATCCTAAGAAGTTAGCAACTCACAGCAGAATTGAGAAGATATTGCCAATTACTATAGAGAGARAAGAAAATCCTGATGTTTAAGATTCAAGCTGCGTGTAGGTTTAAAAAATAATAAATACCGTAAGGAAAAAAATGATTATACAGCTTTGTGTTTACTATGTTATCACAGCTGCTGGCTGAAACACTGACGAGTAAAAATTGCAAACTGAGAATTTACTGGATACAGGGTAGCCRAYAACTAYGGCCCATTCAACTTGAATTATTCCRTTGCTGAAGGTTAATTTTCCAGCTATTTTTTTAAAATTATTTTTAATAGAAAGTAAAAGCACAAAGCAATTAGATCCTTTAAAATATCTTAAATGATGGAAGATACTACAGAAGCAATATAGGAATGTAAGAAAAGCAGATTAACCAAAAATCTTCATTACTCCTACTAGAAAATGGAGATTGCTAATTTCTCTTAAAAATCCAGCAGCTACATAAAATAACTAGCACACAGCATTCTCAGTTTGAAGACTATGTATGATTGGAGGCATGGAAAACTTCTGGTTATTTTGCTCAAGATAATTTTTTTCAGATCTTAWGTTTGCTAAAATGAACTCTAACACATGAACCAAACCTCAAGTAGCAACATCTTTAGGTGGCCAAAACAATAACTGTAGCGAGTGGGGGTAATTTGTTTTTAAGATTTCTGGTGAATGCATGGAGACATTTCCAATGGAATGCTACAGAATCTATGGATTTCACAGGTCGTTTTTGTGATTTTCCCATTTGATGCACCAGATAGCTTTTGTCCTCCCACACTGATAGATTAGGTCAGAACTTAAACCTGTCTTCCCTATCAATAAGAATATTTCTATTTCCTTGATGTGACTGAATTTTACCTGTCCTGACTGCTTTCACAAATGTGTAATTTATCTCAAATAGAAGAAAAAAATATTACAGATTTGTCTAATTCAAGCATTTAGAAATTAAGTGAGACCTTAAAATTATTTGAAATTAATTTGCTGAAGCACAGGGAGAGGTAAGGTACAGGAACTATTTGGTCAGCTTTACCTTTATGTTGTGAAACAAGAATTTCACAAAAAAATTGAAAGCTGTATTGGTAGGAAATGACAAATCTACCATCCAAACTGAACTGACATTAGTCAGAAGTGGGATGAGAGCACTCACAACCTTCTTATCAGCCTCCTCTAACAGTGGCCAGATAATGAGCTCAAAGTTGGGATGCCATATAACAGTGGCAGAGGACATTTAACTATGGATGCAAAATGCAGTGAATCAGTGTGGACCTGTGCCATGCACAACATAAAATCAGAAAGATRTTCATGGAGAAGCTGGCAATGTTGAGCTGTAACTTGCTGTCAGCAACTGATCCTCGCTATGTGAAATGTTACTTATGCTAACGAGCAAGGCTACAAGACAGTCTRTGGTGTAAGGAAACACCATTCTCCCTTCACACTTATAAAACAGAACGACAATAGTCAGAATCTGGCTACAGCAATAGCAGTATATGTGCACTATAGAAATCAAGTGAAAAATTAATACATGTTCTTAAAGTTAATAGAGCTACCAAGGGGAGATCTAGCTATCTGCAGAAGAGGAAAGACCATCCATTTAAAAGATGCCATGTAAAAAGTGAGCTGTTTCATTTGACTTATTTACAAGGTCTGAGGCAAAGAGAAAAGCAGAAATCTTCCATAGCGAGAGGTATGAATCACAGCAAGGACAAGAGGACACCCACAGTGCTACAGACAACTTGAATGAAGGGAGCCCAGATGGCTTTGAAGTAAATACAAGTTCATTTCTGGCTACCCCAGCTTACTTATCAATAGCAAGGCGTAGAGGAGTGAGCAAGCCTACTGCACATCCATCACTCACATTTCTCCATTTCATTATAGACAGAAAATGCACTTACAGCATGTCAAGCTGAAATAGCTCTTGGCATGAGTCAGAGTAGAAAAACCATAAAAGATCAGCCAGGAGGAAATGCAAAAATTGTTTAAAACTGGTGAAGTGTTTGTTTCTCCCTGTCCCTGAAAAAGGAAACTGCTTCATTTTGCAGAAAACCAACTCAACAAAAAAAAAACAATACAGAATTTCTTATTTCCTGATTACTGTTGGAAAGTAAAACTATTTTCTAGCTTCCATTCCTCCCTGTTATATTATTCCTTCTCCTGTTCAAGAGACWTACACACAAAATCACTGTTTTCTAGAATATATCCTCTCCTTTTTCCTTCCATGCCCTTATTCTTTTCCAGGATTATTGTGGTTTACTTACACAAAAGACATTAGGGATGAGACAGTATTTTAAAAATAATATTTCATATATTTACTGGGTTTAGTCATCCTTTACTATGTCTAGAGGCTGAGGCACATAATGGCTTTGCCTACACTGCCTGCTAAATGTGCTCTAATATCCTGAAATTCTGCTCCCCTGTTTTGAACACCAGTGAAGAATCCTGCTGCTCTTTTTCTGCCTACACACTACTACCTCCTTCTGAGTGAAAATCAACACACTAGTCTCCTTTCACAATCCAGATGGAGGCAAATTCAATCACCGCYCCATTGCATGTTCTGCAGTCATCAGATGATAAAAGAAACCTGAAAAATCTCAATTCATTTGTTTTATCTTTATCACTTAATCTTCTACTTCAATAAAAGGACTGTCAAACAACATCATAAAGGAAAAGCAAAAGTTAATCCAGAAGTTAATAACTACAAAATATTTAATACATAGCATATCTCAAAAGCCAGAAAAAATCACAGAATCAAGAAATTTACCATTTTGAGGGCATAAAGGAATGTAAAAAAGTTGAAAAATTAAACTCTCTGTGCAATACAACTACATCATGAATCGCAGCAGCTCCTACTTTCTCTAATATCGCTGCTCACAGTGGGTGCCTCTCTTGCAGGCACCAACTCTAATTACTCACMAATACACCCACTGCTGTAGGTATCAACAGGCCAAATCAAATGATCACATAACTGATCCACTATTAAAAGGTATCTAAAYGAATTTATAAATATACATAGTAGTATATACAACAATAATATATAAAGAAATAATAAATTGACAGCTGACTGAACACGAACCAGCAGTGCACCCAAGTGGAAGTTTAAGTTAGACATCAGTAAAAATATCCTCACTGAACAAGTGATTTTGCACTGGAATCATTTGCCCACGGAGGTGCTGGAGTCACCATCCCTGGAGGTGTTTAAAAAACTGGATATGSAACTTAGTTCCATGGCCTAGTTGATAAGATGGCATTAGGTTACAGCTTGGACTTGATGATCTCAAAGGACTTTTCCAACCTAGTTAAGGTTAATTCTGTGATTGCCCTATTTTACACGTCATGTAGAGCATACTGCATGCTTTGTTTTAGGGGCCATCCTTGGTTTTAACGCACAACAAATAGTTTGAAGACCTCATGGATACAAACATTTTTGATCCAATGCATTAAGCAACCACTACTCTAACAGTCAAATACTGATTTCTACTCCCTGTCACAATGGTACCTGCACCCAGCCCTTCCCTATCTCTCCCATCCATAAAGGAAGGAAGAATAGGCAATAATCCAGTGACTGRAGTACTGATGAAAATATGAGTGCAACATTGGTAGGCTTCTCTTTAACTTTCCTCTCCATGGAAATCTCCATTACTCATTATATATATGAAAAAATTAAAAAAACCCAAACAAACCAAAGTAAATTAGGTCTCTAGCACCCTACATGCACAAAATATTAGTCCAAAGTTCACATCCTATGAAACACCCCAGCTCATAGGTGTGTCCTGCAAGCTGCTCATCTACAAAACCAGACAGTGAAGAAATAACCCACARAAAAGGCTTTTCATCTCTCTCTGGCTGAAAATGTCCATGCTAGGCATGTGTCATRTGTTAGTCACTACTGCTTAAGGCCCATGTATATAGAGTATGAAAATGAKGAAAGAATATTGTATCAGGCAGAAAAAGTCAATATACAGCATATAAGGCCAGGTTCAGACAAAAACCACTGCTTAAAAGTGTGTTGTAGTTCAATACATCACCCACTTGCCATCAATCCTGTCTCTGTAAAATTAGTGGAGTAATATTTTAATTTGGAAATGAAAGAAAACAACACCAACTTGTTGGGATTTCTCATTGAAAAAATAAATTAAGATTGTTTCTAACTTTAAAGTGTTGTTTGTGGCTAAATATATTTCACATTGAGAAACTTAAGAAAATTAGGATTTTGAGCATATATGAASATAAAATGTGGGTATCTCACTACCTTTGTGGTCACAAATAAAATCTTTGCAGTTTCAGTGATGGTCAGCATTAAAAGAATTTAAATCATGACCTGATCACTTCATCAAGAAATRTTATCAACTGTAGTGCGAGATGACTTACTTTTTAAGATATGTTATTTATATATTTTTGGCACACATATCTTACTATCTTCATATTTCAAAGTCCTAGATTCATATACTTATGCATATAGATGTTCATTGTCAAAGCTCTTCCTTTTAAGAAACCTGTAAGTTTGTTTCTTTAAGAAACTTGTAAGCATCTTAACGTTGCCTAATATTAGACAATGAAGTTAGGATATTGGTCTTCGTTGGGGCCCAATCCACAGTGAGCAAGACAACTCTTCAGAGAACAACTCAGACCTCTTCCAAAAGATTTCTGCTCACAGTCTACTAACAAAAAATTCTCTTTGTCCCCTTTAGATATAGACATCTTAGCGATTAAACTAACATACCTTTAAGAAATGAACATTCTCACCTAAAACAAAGAAGTAAAGATCTTCTTTCCTTCCTCCCAGTTCAAACAATGTTCAAATTTGTATTTGTAGAAGAAAAAGACTGGTACAAGAATTGAAACCAAGACTCAGACATCAGAATTAGAGTTAAGAAACCCTCATCTAGTACAAAAGTATCAGGAGCTCACTACCAAGYTGTATTTCTAAATTGGTCATTGATTAGCTATCACATGGAAAACAACCCCATTAATTTCCTTGAACATGATTTCAGACATACCAAGAGAACTCATTTGGGTTTGTTTTGCCATCTGTAAATGGATATCWTCAGGTTTAGGTTACATCTGCCACTACAACATATATATGAAGGGACAGAAGTACACCCAAATGGCAGCCACGCTAATTGTTTAATAATGGAAAAGCACCTTCAGGTTATGAAGAATGTATTAAGTATAGCAAGCTCCTGCCTCTTTCCAAAAGAAAGTTACTAGTGCTTGCAAAAGCAAAAATGACTCCATGTAATTAAACAAGCAAGACCCCTGCTAACTGTGCAGTGTACAAGCTGTACCCCAGTCAGAAGGCAGCACACTCAGGACCGATCCTGCTGAGCTGTCCTCATTACAACAGGGCAAACAAAGAGGTTTTCTTTATGTTCTCTCAATAATTACATTTGATCTGCCTCACTGAGGCTCTCCTGCTAGCAATGAAAAGTATGAAGTGTTTCAATGGGTCAATCTCTAGCTGTTTTATTTTCATTTCAAACTTAGCAGAGCCTTCCTATTTATTATTTCCAAGGCAATAACCACTGTATTTTCCCATATTAAGCTTTTCCAGTGACGATGAGCCAATTACACATCAACTGCAAGCTCAGCTAGGAATTTATCCTAATTTGCCAATGAGCACAAAGTAAAATGAGTTTTTTCTATGACTTCAGATGTTCTGTGACTGTTATACCCAGAAGCACTTTGAAAGTTCATCAAAGTTGGTTCAATATTTTTTTTTTCTTGCTCAATTTCCAATATACCTTTTCTTCAGAAACTGATGGATTGAAAAGATTAAGGYCTATCTCTTAACATGGATGCAAAAATAAATCCTTAACATGGGCTTATATGGGCATAAAATAACATACACCAAATTTACCAAGCACTGAAACTAGTTACTTGTTCTGAAAAATCAKAATAAATGGTCACTGAATGGACAATACTTTCAACTACAGAATTTATCTAAGTAATTACAGGAAAAGCTCTAAAGGTTAAAGAACAAAAAGACCACCATAAGCTCACACAGAGGGACTGGATTGCAGAAAAGCAACCCGAGTTTGTAAAGACCTGGAACTTTCTCCACATGATTTCTGTGGAGAATAATCATGCAATTGCATTGCCTCSTATTGTATAAAGACATACAATATAATTTATGAAGACTCTGATGCTCAAATCCTCTTCAAAAAGAATGAATAAAAGGGAAATTTGAGGAAATTATGTGAAAAAAGACATTAATAGAAGAGGTTAGGTTCACCTCATAATTTTTACTTTTCACACATAAATTTTAGACCATACAGCAATAATCATTGTTGCCTTTACACAAGTGGGAAGGCAAAATATTTCCCACTAYATCACATCAATTATTTGAAACGACAGAATTAAAGTGACAATAGATAAATCTTACATATCAATATTCTTTCTGAGCTCCCTGCTGACAGTCTGCTGAATCCTCCCAGCAGGGATCTCATAGCTGAAGAAAGGTAAGTTCATTGTAGGATAAAACATAAAACTTAAGGCGAGAAGACAACAAGCGGAATTTTTCAAAGCATTCAAAGTAAGGAAAGACAAACCGATTAGGGAGGGCATTTAATTGCTTCCTGTAAGAAGTAGTGAAGACTCATAAAGCCTGTTTGAACAATAACAATTATTTCAGAGTCTTTTAGCATACTTCCAGCTTAATGTGACCCAGCTGACTTGAATCTTTGCCTGTTCAGTGTCTTCTCTAGACAGTTCCAGGAACTGAGCCTTAGCTTAGATTCCAGTGATTGTATTTCATCCATGGGATGAGCATCCCTGAGCACACACACAGTCCAAGAGTATTGTCATAAATGAAACTTTCCCTACCAGAATAAATCATTTAAGACTCATCCTATAAGCTTACAACCAGTGAAGGCTGGCTTTGAGAAGCGATAAGGCAAAACATCTTCTCAGAGCAAATGTTGCCTCAGCAGCTACGCACAGAGTAACAGTTCTTTGTTCCCCCACCACAGGCAGAGACAGATTGCAAGGCATGGTAAAAACATCTCTACCCACCAAGCCTTTGGCATCATGTCAGCAGAGAAAGTTCCCACCACCACAAGCGGGCATTTGACCTTGAAAAAAGCTTAGTGTTAACTGGTACCAAAGGGATTAGTAAATGAACAATTTTTCCAACACAGTTTTCAATTACTTTGATGAGCAATTAAAATGTTAATTAAAAAACAATCCAAAACTCAGTACTCAGAAGGATATGAAATAAGCTCTTGTACACTCACTGCACTGGAAGCTGCATTGACTAAGAAGGTCACAATTCAGMTGGAGCAGAGAGGTGCAAAAGAGAAAGATTGTATTATATTCGAGGTTGGTTGTTCATTGAAAAAGATACCTTAAATACATCTGTAATGTGTTTTCTAAGTGCTGAGTTAGACCAAAACCTTATAGAAACAGTAATTTGGCAAATAACGGCTTCAGGCAGAAATCATCACTCACTCAGCACAGGAAAGAAAGCACCTGCACTCTGTTGTCACCTCAAGAAGTTCAGAGTTCATCAGTCCATTTCTAAAATAATAATGAATTGTTAAAATAATTAGGAGGGTGTTTTTTTTTAAATGGCTAAAGTTTGGATTTACCTCCTTTCAGCTATCAAACTCACATGTACTATGAAAAGAATTAGAAACTTGCTTCTATTTCAACTTTCTCCTGTGTTTCTCATGCAACTGTAGAAATTTAGAACTTGGCATCTGAAGAAACCTCCTCCTTACTTCAAGTCACAAAAAAAAAAAAAAAAAATTTTGAAAGCTAGTAGCACTGCCTCGTTCACTATGTAGCAGTTAAGACCTGTTCAGGAGGATGAAGTGGCACACCTGTTCCTCCAAAGCTGCTAACTGAGATCTTATGCATTTACCAAGTAATGTTCTTCATCATATGTAAAAATAATTGCTAGGAAAAAAAAAAAAAAAAACCCAAACAAAAAACCCCCATAAAAAATAATACCAACCAAAACAATTACCCAAACCAACCAAAAACCTCAAAGTTTTGTTGTTTTTTTTTTTTTTTAATGCTGCCAAGTTGCATTTAATGCAAGGCAGAAAACCAACATCCTTGTCACTATGTATTGATTTTATCAAGGATGCTGCAATAAAATAATTTTTCCCTTAAATAGTCTCAATGGCACAAAGTGCATTATTAAAATTAAAACAAAGCAATAAGGTAATTTCAGCTTTCTAGCATCTTCAAAAAGTCACTGTGATTCACTAAAAGCAAATTATTACTTAAGAACACATGTTCTTGCCATGTATACAATAGCTGCCTAGTCATGTGATTGATACCTAATATTTGAGGTTGAAGGTGGAGATCTTTTGCATGCTTAGAAATAACTGTATGAGTTTTCCTATGAAACAGTATTAATTTGCTTTTCTATCCTGTAAAATCCATACTTATGGAATTACATAGAAAAAATTGCCCACGTCTTACACATCAGTTAATCCAGCTGTATTTAAAAACAAATAAAATAGCAGAGAAAATTCTACTGGGGAGTCAAACAGCAGAAGGCACAAGAAAAATATCTATGCCACAAAATATAACTCAGATCTTATCTCAGAAGTTAAGTTCTTGCTCTGGTGATATAGCTTCTAAAACTGCATTGGACTGCACAGTTACACAGACCCAGACACACGGCCAGAAAAACAACTGCATAAATAGTGCCGCTGAAGTAAACCATATACTACCTTGCAAAATCAGTGTAATCTAATCCCTCTACCGAGAGCATGCTAGTAAAAAACCACAAATTTTTTKCCTTACAGACTGAAAACCATAAGTTATTACTGAAAGGTTTGCTTTTTCCTATTAGTAACATTAATCCACAAAACAATCTGAAAATTAAAATTTTAATCCTTGAATTATACTTTCCATTTCAGTATATTATGAATATTCTTTCTGATTAATAAATCTCCAGGGCTTTACATGACAGCTGTTAAGAGAGTCTAGTAGTGCTGCAGGAAAGAAATAAAACAATACTCTTCATTGGAAACTGCCAGGTGAAACTTGATCTGCTAACTGTAATTAATATGATTGGATTTTGGCCAAGACCTTGTGAAGATTAACACTTCACATTATGATGCAGATCACATTAAAATTTCAAAGAAATATGACTATAACCCTACCATTAATTTTATTTGGATACATCTGAAAGAAAGTCTACTTTTCAATATTATTAAAAATACTTTGCTAAACACTGAAATGTTCAAATGAGAATTATCAGCAAAAAGAAAATGTGCCTGCAATGATTTTTAGGGRAAAATAAAGTCCTAATGTGTTAGCTTTCCCCTTATTTCATTATAAATCCCCTTACGTCTGCTAATCCAACTTAGTTTCTCCAGCATCATTTACATTTTGCATGTGAATTTCCCAGCAGGTTCTGGCAGTTTCAGGTATTTTACTTAGCAGAGTGTCAGAAGATTCTCACATTTTTTTCTATGCCACAAAATCCTTGTAATGCCACCTAAATAGTGTTGTGATACATTCAGAAAGATCACATTTCTCAGCTGACAAAGTGGAAGTCGTCTTACCCTAATGCAATAGAATAAAATAGAAAAGATTATATCATTAGCATATTTAAAGGAAGTTGGTGGTTTCCCCAACTTTGACGGTGTGTGAATTCCTAACACTTGCACCAAAAAGAGCATAAAAGAAAGTCACATTTTCAATTTATATTTTCATTACACATATTAAGGAATGAGAGTCCTGAAGATGAACGGAGGATCTCCCCTTTCCTATGAGGTAAGTCTTGGAGAAGTGGGGTTGTTTGGCTTGGAGAAGACACAGAGGAGAACTTAGAGCACCTTCCAGTACCTACAGGGGGCACACAAAAAGGCTGGAGACAGTCTTTTTTTACAAGAGCATGTAGTGAGAGGACAAGGAAGAATGGCTTTAAACGGAAAGAGGTTTMGTTTAGACATTAGGAAGAAATTCTTTGCTGTGAGAGAGGTGAGACACTGGCACAGGCTGCCCAGAGAAGTGGATTCCCCATCCCTGGGAATGTTCAAGGCCAGGTTGGATGTGGCTCTGAGCAASCTGCTCCAGTGGGAGGTTCCCAGCCCATGGCAGGGGGGTTGGAACTTGACCATGTCTAAGGGCCCTTTCAAGCCAAACCATTCTTATTCCATCATATTATTCAAGACAGCAATCATTTAGGGTAGGAATACTGAATATAAATTGCTTGACAGTACTTGAACCAATTGAATTGAAGAATTGAACCAATTCCACCGCTCCATATAACTTAAGCAAACAAGGAATTGTTCCAATAACTTGCAGTAGTTTAATACCTAAAAACAAGCAATGAACAGTTTGTATTTCTAGTGTGAAGAATAATTTCTGCCTAAATACAACATTTTCATTAACTACTGTTTAGATAGGCTCCCATTAAATATAAAAATATTAAGCTATTTCTGTTAAGATCCACAGCTGGTTTAAAGGTACTGAAAAKGCATTCACCTTTTCTCTAGTTTTCACTACGTTTTCTTTATACTAACATGGAATTAGTCATCCCTTTCAATTATCATCACAATAAAACTGTTAATATGTAGGTTCTTATAAAGAGCATCWCTCAGCCTAGGCCCACAGTTTAAAGGCACTTCATCTGGAACAGGACAAGAATAATTTATGGAATGGGAGAGGTTCAATGAGAACACAAATAGAAAAAGTAATTATGGAATYAATATGCCTAACAGAACTGAAAAGTTTTCCAAACAGACTATAAAACAGCAGGCATCAGAGAAGCGGAACACACAGGGTTTTCATCCCCTTTCAAAATGTCAAAACAAGTAACTGTTTACTCTTCGAGATGAGCTCAAATTGACTTTTCTGCAGTCTGCTACTAATATTTTTTTTTATTTGCTTTGCATTACAGTAAACATTTCTGATATAGTTACTATATAATCTTGAGTTTTGATATAGACCACAATTCTTAATGCAAACCATCTCCCCATGATCTATGTGGCCAAAATCCTGAGGTGYGATGCTCAGATTTGAAGTCTACACCTGTCATTTGAATTGATGTTGCACTATGGTTATTAAGGATATATGTACATTCATGTTACATAATGTACCTGTTTTTATTGTCCTTTTTTCCCCCTACTATCAATATACCAAAGTTTCTGCTGAGATATCACAAAACACAAAATGACAGTTTGATTGGGGTTCTTTGATTAAAAAGGCAGAAAGAGAGGAATCACAGCAGAGAAGTCATGACCCATTTACCTCCAGAGAAGAGGTAAGAAGAGGAAAAACTAGTTGGAGTTGTAAAAGAAGGAAGCATGAAAGTATGACTTCAGTAATTCACCTTTCTTGCTTCTTTTTTACTATAGAAAAATAACTCTGGCAAATAAAATTGAGGTATTTTTATCTGCTGGGACAGATTTACATTCCTGCTCTGTTTACTTCAGCTGATTGCTGTCCTCATTCAAAATTGCTTCATTCCAGGAATGCCTAACTTGTGACTCTTCTCCTTTATGCACCATTTTMATTTGTGTTACATTGGTTTCCTTTTCTCCCCTCCCCAAAAAAAATTTCTTTTTCTTTCCTTCCTAATATTCTCCTCCATATTGTTCTGTTTCATTTGCTGATATTTTTATACTGGTTCCTGTGAGCCAGACTGTAGCTTTACAGCCAAAATATTTCAGTTAACAGTATAAAAGACAGATGGCAGAATTTGCAGTGTTTTAGTAGTGATGGTCTTTTACTAACAGTCAGTACAAGGAGAAAACAAAAGGTTGCCAATACTATTTCCCACAAACTTTGGGAAATATGCAGAAGCACTAGGGAATTCTGGGAATTGTTTRGAAACTTCCTTTTTGAAAAATTTAAAGATGCAGATAGAGTTCTCAAAGTTGCATGTGCATGAAAGGAAGTCAATAGGTCTCCTTTAGGCAAGAGAGAATCAAATATAAAAGATTATGTTATTTGTATATTTATAACATTACAGTCATTGCCAGTAACTCCAGAATGCACTATTTCTTTTCCACAAGAGAATGTCCTGGTAAAAAGTTGCTCTTTGTTTACAACTTGTAGGCCATTACCACAAGTTTTTATCACTTTACTACCTTTTCTGACCAAGTGGACAAGGGAGGAATACAAATTTTAGCTGCATTTGCAAGGACATACATGAAAAGATGCAATGCTCAAGGGCAGAAAGATTTGAAAGTTAACCTTCTACCCAAAGTGTTTGAAGGAACTACAGCTTGCAGACAACAGCCTGACAAATTGTTTTTTCTTACAGCTTCATCCTCCCAAATACTCCTTTTCTCMACAGTTTAAAAGTATGAAGGCAGAAAAAAATTAGGATAAGAACCACATGGCATCACCATAAGGAGAGTAGGTGGAAATATTAAAATGGAGACATTTATTTTATAATGTCTATTTCCCCACTGCACCACCCAGATTCACCCATCTTTTCATTCTAATATTTCTGTGCAGTCACCCACCTAATTCATTGTCGTGTTTTTCAGTGCATAAATGAAGCCTCCAGTTTGCAAATGGAGAACACAATTGTACCAGAAATTGCATGCTGACCCACAATTGAATGAGAATCTGCTCATAACAAATACTAAATTTTGCTGCTGCTGCTGTCTCTTTTGGAGCTTCCCAAGCTTTGAAAAGAAAATAAATTAAAAAAAGAAAAAGAAAAAAGAAAATTAATCTTGTGCTAATTTGGCATGGATTAGTAATTTTCAGTGATCTTGACACAATTATAAGATGCATGTAGCGAGGTTTGAACCTTTTGCATCACAAGGAGCTTGTAACACTTGTCTCAGACTCTTCACTACAGAGACATTGGAAGCCACAGCACAGCAGTTCCAATGAAAAAAAAAAAAAAAAAAAAAAAAAAAAAAAAAGAAGAAAAAAAATCATATTGAAAGAATAAAGGAAAGGATTACCACTGCTTTCTATTTGATCCAGTAGTGTTCTTCCCTCCTACTTCCCAGGACTGAGCAGCATGCAAACATCCAGCTAAAGATGTGACAGAGTTCACAGTTTTGTGAGTTACCACAAGGCTCCGGGTCTCACAGGGGGAAGGAATTCTCTCACTGTATTTTGGCAGAAAAGTGGAAGCTCACTTCCCAACTGATCCCAGATTCACAGTTACATTGTGGAACATCTCAAGAGCAGTAACAGAAGATCCTGTCACATCTCTGCATATGGTTTCCTCTCCACAAGCCAATGGTCTGTACAACTCTCCAGAGAATGTCACTATGCACAAACTCATCTTGTTATCAGAAATACTCTCTCTGAATTAGACCTATTTTCATTTTAACAATAGCCTTCTGCTATTCAATCACATTTGCCAGTTTCAATTAGCATCTGAAAATCTTCTCTATTCACATTCCAGAGCTTTAAAATGGTTTAATATCCCATTAGCTTTTGCACACATAAATTTAACATTAAAATTTAAAAAATTATTAGATTGCTGGGATGCTGGAAAGTCAGGAGACAAAAGCACAAGACTGCTTCAAATGCAAATGAAATCGCACTAAGACATTCACCTTTAACATTACTATCTATCAAAATARCAGGAATATGGATGAAAGATGCAAATCAAAACAACCTTTCAAAATTGTCGATTAACATGGCCACTGCAGGACATAATTTTTTATGCTTCTTTGGGCTGTCTATAAATTATGTACAGTTACTACATGCATAGTAGCAATTTTATTTAGATATCATTTCCCTAGTTTGCCTCTGAACATCACAGGCTTTTGTTCCTTTTATTTTTTGTTCAATTACTGATTTTTTTTTTTCAAAAGACATCTGATGATGCAATACTGATCTCTATTTTCTATCTTTCCTCCACAGTGTAAAAGGACACATTTATCATTTTGCTTTTAACATAATGTCTTTCAAATCATTAAAAAGCTCTTATGCTTTAAGTTTGTTTTCCAGCAGGCCTATAGAAGTGGTGCTCCATTAGACACCTTAATGCCAACAGAAGAGAGAAAAAAAAAAAAAAAAAAAAAAACACAGCATTTTATATCAATATTCTTGGTATAANAGGCCTATAGAAGTGGTGCTCCATTAGACACCTTGCCGTATCATTAAAAAAAAAAAAAAAAAAAAAAAGAGTAAACACAGCATTTTATATCAATATTCTTGGTATAATTTAGCAGCACTGCAGGGACTAGTGCAAACTCACTAGACATAAAATACAAACTCAGATGTCAAAGTAAATCTCCATACTCAAAAATGTGAGTTCTTGTCACTGTGTGGGGCTCCCTTGGTGGAAGGGCTGCCCTGCACACCCTTCCTCCAACCACAACTCCTCACACCCTTTAGAAGAAGGGTCTTCCCTACCRCTTATCTGTCACTGTAGAATTGGGCACCTCCAGGTTTTTTACATTTGCATTTAAACTGGATTACTTAAAGAATTTTTTGTTAATAAAAACAAGTGAAAAATGTTACAAATAATAAGCATTAACTATCTATCACCACATTCATCATTCTCAAAATTATAAATTTTCAGTCATCTATTACAAAATAACAACAAATTATGTACCGACCAGCTAYACCCCAAGCAGTGAATAACAAATAACTGAAGCAAATAAATTGCTCATTTTCAACGGTTCATTTCATGCCATTAGTTGTTGAAAATCATTTGCTAAAAATAGCAGATATTTATGAATGACTATGAAAATCACAGAAATAGGGATGTATTAAAAGGTAAGGAGAAGTGACTGCATTCGTAATTAATAGCAGTGATAATTAATACTTTAACCAGTCTCATCTGTCATGCATTTTATTCCAAGTGACCAGACTTGCTGAATCTGAAATTATCTGAAATTATGRTTTCATGCCTCTGAGTACAAAATTAAAACAGATGAGGAAACAGCAGCTTTAACAGGGCATGCAGAAGGTTCTAGTGTTTCCAGCCATCTAATAAGAAAGGTGTGCAGAGGTGACAGATGGGTCTCAGTCCTGTTGTTAYCTCTGTTTCACTTGATCTCTTCATTCCTTTGTTCACACACGAAGTATGGCTAAAGAAAAGTGTTGTTGCTCTAAACCTGATGTTGCTACATGTTGTTTTCTTGCTGCCTATTAGCAAACCAGCTGCATACTGGATCAAAAACCTCCTTTTGGAAAGGCATGAGCTTTTTCGGTCAGTACTCCTCAGTTTCTAAACAGGAGATCTCAGCAGACACCTGATGAAACTTGTGGCCTTCCCTCCTGTCCTGCTTTCAAAATACCGAGCACTTCAAAGGACATTTTCTCTTAATCTGATGGAGATGCCAAAAGCATGATGATAAAAACAATGAAAAAACCAAGAAAATAGGAAATAAAAATAACTTTTTAAACCATCTACACAGCATGTTGGAGTTATTCTCACAAACTAGAATACAATACTTCTAGATCCAAGGCAAAATTTAATGAGTAAGACACAGCAATTTGTTAGAAAAGTTCCCAAATCCAAGATACTAAATGCTACTGTGTGTGAATGTAAAGTATCAAAGAATGGACAAAGCACATATGCTAAAAACAATCTAATTCTCTCACGGACTGCAGAAATAGAAGTCAGATGATATTTTATTTATCCCAATGTACCAAAAAASAAAACTAAGATTTGTCATCCTGTTTCATCCCAAATGTTCCATTCAAGTTCAGGCAGTTGCCAAAAGGTGGCCCCATTAGAATGCAAGTCATGAGCAATTGCATRTCACATCTCCCAGCCTCTAGGGATTCATGTCTGCATGTGAAGATGTTAAAGATTTGATTGATTACGGGATAAAATATCCAAGATATGGGTAAACTGCAGATTTATACAGTGACAAAAACTACCTCTTTTCTAACAGRTAAATTGATACCTCTATGGACTTTTCGCTGTATAACCTCATAAAACCTTCTTTCTGATTACTATAAATAATCTCAGATGTCATCATTTAATACATAAGATCAAAATTTACATATTTCACATGGAAAATTTAACCTTTACCAACACCAAATTCCATGTGCCATTTTATTATGCAGCTACTCAGTGGTGTAAGATGCTCCTTCATTTCTTCAGTTTTACTTGAGTATTTCCAGTTACAGAGAACAATAAGCTTTTCCACTCTATTGGTTGCACATTGTTCCATATGCTACATAGCCCTTGTCCCAGCACAAAATTCTTTCAGCTCCACTGGTGGCTTAGGGAGCTGATCATTTGTTCCTTCCCTGTGTTTCCCATGTATAAAGCATTGATTCACTYCCTTCCTATTCCCCTGCTCATCGCTTTGTACAAAATGATTCATTTCACAGAGGTTATGCTGATCTTTCCTCCACGTGTTTATCCACAAAGCCTTTTGCTTATTGTACAGACTTCAGCCATTTGCCATGTACGCTTCTCCACACCTTCCCGAAGCCCTCTTTAGAACTTATATTTTGGACCTTGCAGCCTTGAAATACCTGGGCAGCAGGAAGCCAGAGGACACAAACTACATTTATCAGTAGTGTAGCTTGACTAATTCATACCCACTTACCTTCTGAATTCTGTTCTGTTCCTGGCCTATTAATCTCATACCTTGGACATATAGCCTCTACTGCTGACAACATTTAGTCTCTCAAATTACACTGATCCAGTTTAAGACCTCAAAAGCTGCCATTAATGTGGGCAAACCAAGCAAGTAAACACTRCCTGTCCTCTGTAACCCCATTTTTAGATTGCTTTATTGTAAAGGTTTTAAATGGATCACATCGTGCCCTGAGACATGAACAAAAGCTTTTCCACAGGGACAGAGTATCAGTAATTGGTGTTTCTCTTTTTAGATTCASATGCTAAAATTCTTCAATTATATTTTGTAAAGAGTATATAGTTACTAATGAACCCAGAAAAAT